>NC_090274.1:75243964-75559142 GCF_040414725.1 Anabrus simplex
GATTTCTTTTATATTTTTCTTTCATTTTCTTTTCCTTCTTTCTTTCTTTCTGTTACCATTTTCTGAAATACTGCATTCCGAACAATGATATACCTGCAGGTTGGCCTGTGCTTATTTATTGTTATTATTAATAATTTTTGTTCCTGGAGAAAAGAAGCTTACCAGCCTGTGATGCTTAGTATAATTTTAGTTTTACTAATTCACAAAGCCATAAAGGATAGGAGTGACCGGCCTTGCCTATGCTGCTTTTTTTTCACTGAGGAAAAAGGAAGCCAACTCACAAAGGGAGGAAGGAAGGAAGTGACCAGAAGATAAGTAGGATTGGCAATCCTTATATCGGATTAAGAACTACGACAGAAATAGACACTAACATCACCTTATATGTTAGTCCTCTTTAACACTACTTAAGCCATCCTCAACAGTCAATAGTATCAAGATATGCCACTTATGCAGGAAATGAAATATAAATACATTGTAAGAAAGAAAGCCATACACAGGAACCAAAATGATTAAAGGAAACTCTTATGCTAACGAGGAAGTTTGTAGGATTGAAAGGTAAATTGAAATGAAACATGATCTTTTGATTTATGGAGCTATATTCTACTTACTATCCACAGTGTTACAGGTATAAAAATTGTGTAGAAATTTTCACAAAGATTTAGTTATCATAGTATATTATAATTTCATGACATTACATTCAGTAGTGTTAATCATCAATTAATATTCATCGGCCAGAAAGCAATTCAATATAACACAAATACAAAATCATTCATTTATGAAAGAAAGACTGGAACTGACAAGTTATAACATAATACCTTTCTCTCTTGCGGCAGTCTAACGTTGCACTGATATGTCAAAAGTTTTCGGCAACACCATTTGTACCCGGTATTTTCTCAATGAACTTACTATATGATACATCTTTCAGTCTGTCAAATGAGGCACCTAGGGCCACACACTGAGAAATATTGAGATTTGTACTTCTTTTGCAAGCAGGAGGTACAAATAATGCTTCCTTTCAGTCCATCCGAAGGAGAGGAGTTCCAATAAATTGACAGAAATATGTGGCATCAGGATCTATGTGCAATAATATGGCAGCTGATGCAGCACAAAACATTCCCAAGCCAAGTCACAACATAGCTCCACCTATTACGATCTACGTCCAAGGAATAGGTCGCTAATTTACATACAGTATTATGAACAATATGCTGCTACCTTCCGCGGCATTACGGTGTGCAAGGGACTTTGCTGTGACCTAGACGAAACGCCAGTCAAAATCAGTGGAAACTCACTGCAGACAGTGCAATTTGTACCTACTGTATATCGAAGGCAGAAATCTGTGTCAGTGGTTGCAGGGTAGGCTGATCCGTGGTCTGACATCATGCACTCCAACCGGCCAACCGAGCAGAGGAGGGGTGGGCATCGTTCCACCGTGTTTCTACACCTCTTCATTTGGGACAAAGAAAGGGGCTGTTCCCTTAGCACTGGCTGTCCTGAGAATGGTTTTCCTTTCGCCTGCAGTAAGGTGAATGATGGGACAGTTCCTAGTATTTGGCATGGCCACCAAACGTCTCGCCCTCAACCACAAATCTCTTTGCCTAAGATGATGATGCTTGTTGATTAAAGGGGACTAACATCTAGTTCATCCGCCCCTAATGGTATGAAATGAGACGAAATGCAATGACTATTTAAAAGTCCAAAATCACTGACCAGGATTCCAAACATGATGACGAAGAATGAATGGATGGATATGAATTTAGAACAATTAGTGGGTGGATCCGACGCGTAATGCCCCACATTCCAAGAACGTAGCGTTAAACAATAGTATTACTGACCAAGGAATTGCTTCTAAACCACAATCCTGAATCGATGATGCTTGTAGTCTAAAGGGGTCCAAAAACTAGGTCAGGGGCCCCTCATAATGGTACTTATCGCTACGAAAGTAAAACCATGGTATTTGTCATTTTGTGGTACTAATCAAAAGTAGCGTAGACTCGCGGTATTCCACACATTATGGTAGTACTCACAGGTAACGTAATGCATACATGTAACACACACCTATGGTGTTTTTGACATTGCGGCGCCATTTAGAGGCAACGCAAACCTATGGTGTTCCTCGCGTAGGTGTACTAATCACAGGGACTAGAACCATCCAGTGGTATTAATTTTTCGTCATTTCTGTCTGTATGTACGTAAGCGCATCTCGAGAAAATGGCTAAACAGAATTCAATGAAAATTGGTATTTTACATCGGGGAATGAGCAACTACATTGTAGGCTATAAATAATTTCATTCACCCTGGATGATATGGTAGTTTAGAGGAAGGAGCCTATAATTTAATTTTTAAACATCTCTGTTATTGGTCCTATCGAAAAGTACTACATAACAAATGTTATAAATAATGCAATTTCCGATTATTTATGTCTCATTTCGTTTTATCGTGCCGACTATGATAAGAGTGGTGGTGGTGGTGATTATTGTTTTAAGAGAAAGTACAACTAGGCAACCATCCCCTATATATATTAGTAATCGGAGAGAAGAAATGGAAGGGGCCCGAAACTAGGAAATATGATGGTATCGGCTAAGTAAGACCAGGGCCATGGAGGGCTTGATAATAAGACTCCCTAGGCCTCCATACGTAATACAATCGGGGACAGAATAGAACAGGTGGTGATCGAGGTAGATCAGATAGGATAGATGAAAGTGGGGAGCCACGCACGAGTAAGTGGAAGCAATGCCAAGATTCAATTAAGGGCTCCGTGGTCACCTACCCAGCTCCCAAGTGCAGAGCCCACATGGGACCCCTTTTAGTCGCCTCTTACAGCAGGCAGAGGATGCCGTGGCTGTTATTCTACTGCCCCTACCCACAGGGGGACAACTATGATAAGGCTAGTTGCTTTACGTCGCACCGACACAGATAGGTCTTATGATGACGATGGGAAAGGAAAAGCCTAGGAATGGGATGGAAGGAACCGTGGCCTTAATTAAGGTACAGCCCCAGTATTTGCCTGGTGTGAAAATGGGAAAACACGGAAAACCATTTTCAGGGCTGCCGACAGTGGGGTTCGAACCCACTATCTCCCGGATGCGAGCTTACAGCTGTACGCTCCTAACCGCACGGCCAATTCGCCCAGTACCTACTATGATAAGGAAAGGTTGTACAACTGTTACCATCACATCAAATGAATGGGTTACCAACATCACAAAATTCACAAATATTACTGTAGTTTAGTTACTTGGACATTTCATACATACCAGTACATACTTCTGTATAGGAGGATGTGCATGCAAATTGCAAATAAGAGAGGAGAGAGCATAATATATTTCCTGTGTTCTGATGAGAAATTTTGTCTAAAATACAAGATTTGCAGTGAAACTTCCTTTGGTAGAAATGGATGCTTAACCAAAACAATGATTTCTTTACAAAATTCATTCACACAGTTTCACACGACACTTCCACTTCAGTATTTTATTATTATCATAAAATTATACACAAATGATGAGCTCATGTAAAGGAACAGACTATGAGTAGAGTAAACCACATGTTTGAAAGATTCATTGCTCTCGAAAATAACTCCACATTACAGTTTTTCACTTCCCATTTAGCAGATATGCTTCCTGCTGTACTTAATCCCCCTATAATAATATTGATAGTAATACTAATATTAATGATAATAATACATGTCCCTTGAAGTTTAAATAAAGTGTTTGATTATACAACAACTGTAGGGCAGGCATTTATAAAAGTCATTTTGAATGCAATTAAGACAAATGGGAGTCTGAAACATTCAGATGTATGGCATATTTTGAATTACAACACCGAACATGAACTGAACATACTTGTTTTCCACCTTTATGAACAATTATAATGATGTTGTGGGCTTCATGATCTCATTTCTTTGCCTATGAGGCTCATATAGCACCGATTCATGGCAACGATGGAATGGGCCTCAGAAGGAAGCAACTGTGGCCTTAATTAAGGTATGGCCTTAGTATCTGCCTGTCTATTGTAAAGAAGGGAAACCATCTTCAAGATAGTTGACAGTGGGGTTCGAACCCACCACTGCCCAAGCGCAATTTCATAGATACCTATATGACCACACTGCACAGCCTACTTGTTGGGTGTTTTGTAATACAAAATTAAATATATTGCTAAACAATCATTAGCATTCACAAACTGAAATTTTTTAATTTGATCGTAAAATTAACATTTATATCATTAGCACCAGTGTTCTCCCCAGAAATGTTTGTCAGCCGGGTGGCAAGAACGAGTAGCCGGGCGGGGAATACTACGTAAAACTTCAATATGAATATAAATTTCAAGTCGTTCCCCTCAGGGCGTTAACAATAATATCAGACAGGTAAACATTAACTGCACAATTGAACTATTTGAATGTTATTATTACGAACAAGATATAACAGAGTACTTAGAACTTCTAGTGTTCTATTGCTCCTTCCAAATCATGTAACACTGGATTTAGGCCTCCCACTCGGTTGCTGTGGACATGTGGACTGCCATACAGGTTTGTGATGTCATGCGGAATAGAGGGCTCGCATGTGATTCCACGCTAATCCAGACCCCTGCTCGCGACTACATAATGGTCAAGCTATACATTTCATCTCTGATGTAACTGATGCAATTGAAGACATGGATGGAAGAAGGGCTTAAGTCAGTTTGTGGCGTTATTCGGTAAATTGTATATATACGTTCCTTGGAGGCTGTTCTAGATTCTACCTAAATTGCTTCTCGGTAGTGTCAATAGATGGCGTGTGATGTGCTATATTGAGTTGCGCCGTTCTTCCAAATATTGCTCGTGCCCGACTTAAAATACACTCCAATGCTGACTTACGGCGAGCCAGCAATCATCACTCATCAGAAGCGAAACAGCTGACGCAGGAGTAATGTCAGGAGGAGAAACATCTGATATTTCAGCAGATGACAGTGAATATATACCAAGTGAAACCTCAGATGATTCGGATACTAAATCCTTACTATCCGAATGTTCTGCCGTTCTCAGCCCAGTGTCATTTGCAACACCACAAACAAAAGGACTTAAGTTTCCTATTCCAAAGTATGTCATATTATGTCACTCTCCTGAAGGAACTGTATCAGGAAGACAGACTTATAATATTACGTTTCATGATAAGTTTCAGTTATTAAAGGATATGAGGTCTGTAGATACTTTGGGTAGCTTTCCAGTCCCTCATGTAGGTATTGAACCCGGGAAATTAAAATATGTTAATGTTTTAGTAAGCTTTCTATGCGCAGGTGCACGTGAATGGTTTGAAAATATATTCCGGGGAGCTGAATCTGTGGGGATAGGAAATTCTCCATATAGTGAGTCCCCTAATAATATGTTGTGACCTGTCAAATGTTCTAACCTGTAAAACTTGTCTACATGCTTCTAACAATGTAAATAACATTAATTTTCAATGAAAATGTTTCTTGAAAATGGAATAAGGGCGTAACTTCAAAATACAAAATTGACAACAAACCACAAAATTTATAAATATTTTTGATGTACATATTATGGAATAATCAAGAATGTAGTTAAGTATATTATTCCAAAATTCTGTATTTCTGAGAAAAGTGTTTGATGTTGTAATTCTTTAAACTCATTTATCTCAAAAGAGTGTTTTTTGAGTTACGCCCTTCTTCCATCCATGTCTTCAATTATGGTAATGATTTATCATTTAAATTGGCAGATTTACAGTATTTATAGGTGAATTTGGAACACCCAATGACTCAAATGTGTACCTATTAATAATATTATGTAATTAGCATATATCTAGGTGATATTAGTCAAGCGGTCTCTAAAATCGGCAGGGCGGTGCACCCTTTAGAAAGGTCCTAGGGAGAACACTGAGCACATATATACCAATTAGTGAAACAACAATTACAGTCCACAGGCTGAAGAGAATAAGAAATTACCTCAATAGTTCTTCATAATAATAACTCTTTACAATGAACGACATCCACTCAGGAAGGGAAGATTTCTTTCTAAGGGTTATATATCACTGTCAGCACAGACGAGCGATGACTCATTTAAAAGTTCAATCCATTTCACTAATGAATTTCATGTTTCAACACATTGATGAGACTGAAGAGTTCCATAAGGGCAGAATGGACATAAGAGTATTATCATAAATCATAATTAGTACTAGCAATTTAATGAAAATGAAGGTGGTTTCTTTAACTACCCAGCAAAAGAAAATTACTGTAAATCAACTTTCTGTGTTATAACTTCATAAATTTATTTACCACTTAGCAATTGAGGATTTCATGGCCGGCGTTACAAATCTTGTCAGTGTTTTCCAGGCTTGTAGGCTGTGGTCCTGGAGCATGTGTTGGTCCCAATGTTTCACTGAAGACTGCGCTCGGTATTATCAATGCAGTCTTCAGTGAAACGTCGGGATCAACACATTCGCGTGGATCACAACCTACAAGCCCGGAAAACAATTATATGATTTATTTACCACAGTTTTCAATAAAAAGAGTTGTTAGAAAGATTTCTACTGTGGGTAACTTAACATTCCCTCTTTTTGAGATAAGCTACATTACAAATGCTGCATCTTCCTCCTCTTCTTGCAAGATGGATTGAATCTCTGTGGAAGAGTTGACCCACCATCAGTGTGGCTGCGATGAACTAAGTTCTTTCGCTTACAGAAGTGGTAAACCCACATGAGACACATGTGTGCTATCAAATCTGCCACCACATTGGTGCAATGTTCAACACATCCCACCTCGTTCCCTTCATATTCCGAGAAGATGTATGCTTTCACCATCTGCAGAAGACAAGTTTCATGTGCCATTTCCTCAAGCTTCAACAACAACATTTCTGATGCAACAGAAACATGGATGGTGAAGGTGGGAGAAGGCAGCACCAGCTTTGGATCTTCCGGGGCATTTTCCTTCAGCTGGATGAAACAATGTTCAGGAAGATGGGAAGAAGAGGTCAACATAGATTTACAGGCTGTACACGGATATTTACGGAGAATTTTCCGAGCAAGATACCCAGCAACATAAGCAGCTGATTCTCGCCCGCTTTTAAGAATCGGCCCCTGGCTTGAAACTTGTGACGGTCCAGCACAGTGTTTGTACGCTGAGTTAAACACAGAGTCCACCTCAGCGGAAAAACACTGTATGTCCTGCAGTGAATAGCCCATTGCTGAAGATTGAGTTCCAGACCCAGACAGAAACAGGAAAAGATCACACAGGAGATTATCACCATCATCCATGCAGTTCCCCCTCTCTCCACAACTGGAACTGGGAAGATTGTTGACGATGCTGGCCTTTACTGCTGGTACAAATTTCCAGCAGGTAGGGTTGGTATTCTGACACCCATGCTGTCGAATGACGCCAAAAAGATTTTCAAGCGGATCCTGGTTCACATTCCGAACGCAAAGTTTCTGAACATCCTTATCCCGTGAAAGCTTTCTCCACAGCATTTGAACAGCACGAAAATCATTCACCCAACCTTGCCTAACTTTGTTAGTTGAAGTTCCAAAGTCCCATCCTATATCTTTTTAATCATCCCCCCCCCCAAAAAAATTCCAGTGAGCCGAATTCTTAGCAAGGCAGCTTCGCAACATTTTGCCATCTTCGGGGAATTATGTGTTGCCATTGAAGCTGTCAAAGAGCTGGTCCATGACACCACAAAACTCCCCGAGATATTTGGCATCTTCTTCAAGAAGATGTGATGTTCACCATCCTTTCCACTGTTTCTGGCTTGGGCAGCCAACAATTCAATAGCAGCTCCCACTGCACGACTGAACACTTGGGCTGCCAATTTCACTCGCTTTGCCCTTTAACCTTTTGGCTCAATGTGGTCTTTTGTGAGCCTGTGACAAAGGTGGAACGTCATCACGAGTCATATCGAAAAAATCTGTCTAGATGTTTCCATTCCGCTTTCTTCCCAGGCTCATAAAATACTCCATGGCGAAGCAGGTTATTTCTAGTCGTCTTCAAAAGGTGGGGTGGATCAAAGATTGTAACAATCTCCTTCCTTCCCACCTTGAAGAACGGACCAGGATGGTCAGTGCGGGTCTCACTGCACAGCTCATGTAATGCCTTGCTATTTGTGGGACCCTGGTCGCACACAATTGCCACAATTTCCCAGCCAGCTTTCTGCAAAGCACGGATGACATCCTTTATCAAAATTTTGAGTTTCTCAGTGGGTACAGTGCCTCTGCAGGAAAAGTAAGCAACAGGTTGCTTCCATTTTCTGAGGAGACCTCTAACCATGAACACCAAGGCATGATCAGCAAATTTGTTGGTACGCCCTAGGTGTCCAGAGACTTCGTACCCATCAATTTGATCCAACGTCACATCGTAATGAAGTCCAGCGGACAAAGAAACTTCATCAAACATGAGGGAACAAACTTTCTGATCACTACTCATAGTTCCGACTCGAGATGCCAACTGTTTGAAGAAAGCCTTGACAATGCCTGTAGGAAAAGGAAAGGAATTAAACATTCTGGTAAGGGTTCGACGGGAAGGCCTATGGATCAACTTCTGCAAAAGACGATAACAACTAGGACTTCCCTTAAACAAGCCAAGTGCAACTGCCTTCACCTTGAATCTCCAGCGCCTACCTCGATCTAACTTGGAAATATTCTTCACCAAGTCAGCAAGTAATGCTGCAAAGTTGCGATGCTTCGAGAAAACGTTCTCCAGGGAGGTCACCAAAGCTCCCACCTGATCTTTGTTATTTCCCTTCGAATGATTCCTCAGCATCTTGCACTTTGTGCGTAACTGTTGCAGCATATTTTTCTGGATGATAATTTTCTTGCACAGTGTACGCTTCCTAGGAGTTATCTCCCTGTAACGACGTACATTTATGAGAGATAGAGCTCCTCTCTGTTTGGGAGGTGTACACGGTGCTAGAGGATCCCAAGTTACTTCGCAAGTAGGTGTTGACGGTCCAGGTAAGGGCTCTGCTGCTGAAGATATCTGCACTTGAAATGCAGGAATCTCAACTGTCTGTGGAGTGCTACTTGGACTAACAATATCAGAATAAGAAGAAAAACATGAAGAAGCAACAACAGTGGTTGTAGAGGTAGTAGTAGTAGTAGTAGTGGTAGGAACAGCAGCATTGCCAGTAGTAATAATAGTAGTAGTAGTAGTAGTGGTAGTAACAGCACCAGTGATATTAGACATGGTACAAGCAGTAGCAGCAGGCGTGGAGGGCGTGGCAGCAGCACTACTGGCTTTATTCGTAGTAGCAGCACTACCAGTTGTAGTAATAGCAGCAGCAGCATTACCCATAGTAGTTGTAGTAGTAGTAGCAGCAGGAGTGGAGATTGGTATTAGTAGTAGTAGCAGAGGCAGTAGGAGTGCAGGTGGTGCGAGCAGCAGTCATAGCAGCTGAAGGCCTTGGCCGAGGACCAGGCTCGTGTTCAGGCACACCTATATGAAAAAAACAATAAGAACGGTACAATTTTCTCCTCCTCTACTGCAGTGAATGCAGGGTATTGATTTTCAAATCTCATAATGTCATTCATTCATAAACATGTATTATGGTAGGCAAAACAGCAATAAAATTACATTGAGCATATTGTCCACATAAATTCATTAAGCACTTGAATACATTAACAGTAACTATATTGAGAGATGTCATACAACTGTTTTTTCTCCATTCATATTCGGTTGAAATTAATGAAGAAAATCTAATTGTACTTGAAAATTTTATATTCACTGACTCCAGAAAAGATCCCCTACATGCTGAGAGGAAGTTGGACAAAAATTAAAAATGGTACATTCAAATGTTATAAATTCCCCACCCCCTCCCCCATGGGCCTGGTTCACCTCTCCTCAGCCAAACCGGTCACTCCAAGCTCCCCCAAGGTCACCTGTGCTGACACCAACTCAACGTAGATCACTGACCACCAGAACTCCCGACCTCAAACCATCCTCTAAATGAATAGTGGACACTACAGTTCGGCACATAATAAAAGCCATCAATATAGTGAAAAATGAAGAGCCTGTAGTTCTGGGAGGTGACCTAAGTTGCAGAGTTGATAAACCGGATCAAAAGACAATGATTATACTATAATTAATAAATGATGAAGGATACAAAGTAATCAACAACTCAATGGAAAAGACACATATAGCCCCGAACAGTAAAGTACCACCGACTTAGTCTTTGTTAAAAGCGCCATTGTACGAATTCTAGTGCAACAGATCATGTACACAGATCCGGGAAACATGATCAGTAACATGCAGGTAATAATAAACAATGTCTTGTCACAAAATAAAGTAGGAATTCATGATGGCAAAACAACTTCAGATTCTATTAAACAGTGCAGTGGAGTATTACAGGGTGATCTATCAGTCCGCTTCTATTCAATATCGCCACAGGAGACGTTACAGAAATAATTCTTAACTCAACCAAATTCAACCAATTCAGGCAACGTAAAGCCATTGATGGATTATAACAAGGAATAACATTTGCACATGTATGCACTATTCTGTTAATAATAACTGTTAGGCATTTCAGCTACACTCTGCCTCAAAGAAATGTACAAATTTCAACTTACAGGTAAGGCAAGATAAGGTATGACAGGCATTATAGTAAATTTCATTATGAGAAGCGAGGTTCCCGCTCACCTGACACTGATGAATTTATTATCATTACCTCTGGAGAGCAATTTGAAATGAATCACAGGAAAATGTGATAGGTCACAGTACTGTGAACAATAATAATAATAATAATAATAATAATAATAATAATAATAACAACAAGAAGAACTACTTACTTCTTTTCGGGACAGCATCTATCTTTGATAGCGGTCTTGGATAACTGGAGTGGCGAAAGTGCCTCGAACACACAGTGCGGTTCCTCAGCTGCTTCGGAGGAAGCTGTCGCAACCGTTCGGCCCCCACAACGTCCAACCACTCTCTGCAAATGTCAGGTCTAGCAACAGGGATGCGATGAAATACGATTCCCTGTTGCCGGCCTTCTTCGCTATCTGTGTAAATGCCACAGATCTGACACTTTTCGTGCATGGTCTGAGACATGAAAAGAAATATAAGAAAATAATTATGGACACTGTAATCAGTTTAGACTTTTACTGCTAATATTAACACCATCAAAACGATAGTGGCTTATCAGATATACGGTAATATAACATTACATCAACTGAATTTTAAGGTATCTGTTTCAAGTAGGCTTATGTAACTATCATATCAACCACCATGGAAAAAGGTAATAAAAAGGTGGCAGCCAAAAAGAATAAAAAATATATTTTTGGGAACAGAAGCAACTATCAATCATCAACTTAACCTCCTGCGCCCTAGTATCCTTTCAATAGGATTTTGTTTAAAAATAGAATGGAATATCCCGCAAACATTATTCAAACAATAAGATGAAATAAACAGAAAATTTAGGCCTAGGCGATTATGTTTCAATTTATCCGAAATTCATTTGCCTTGGTGTGGTATGTTTTCATATTCTGGCCTTAGGAGATTAGTAAAACAAAAGCAGTAAGGATGCTTACCTCAAATACCTTGTACTTTTTCTTCAAACACGCAAACGAAGATAACAGATAAATGCATACAAATCAAAGTGAAGCAAAATGTCACAAACATAAAAAAACGTGGTCGTCCCACGTGGTCCAAGTTCTTAAACTCAAATCGACCAATAACAATCGGGAGATGTTTCTGCCAATAGGAGCTGCCGTATTCGTCACGTGGGCTTAGGGTGAGTGACGTGATGTACAACAGCGCGCTCCCGCGAGTGCAGGGCTAAAGTATTCAGTCTGAGCCGGACCCTCGGAAGGGTAGGACCTATGCAGCTGACAAACCCTTGCGAGAGACGAATGGGAATCAGAAGCGTACACCACCAAATACCACTATGCTCATAGCCTGACTAGCATACAAGTTTGACGTTACGTTTCCTTATTGTTGTAAACTTGTATTTGCAGTTTCGATATGTAGCTTGTCAATCAATTAATCAATCAATCACTACTGATCTGCAGTTAGGGTAGTCGTCCAGGTCGCAGATTCCCTATCTGATGTTTTCCTAGCCTTTTCTTGAATGATTGCGAGGAAATTGGAAATGTATTGAACATTTCACTTGGTAACTTATTCCAACCCATAACTCCGCTTGCTATAAACGAATATTTGCCCCAATTTGTCCTCTTGAATTCCAACTTAATCTTTCCTACTTTTAAAGACACTGCTCAAAATTATTCGTTTACTAATGTCATTCCACACCATCTCTCCACTGACACCTCGGAACATACCACATAATCGAGCAGCTCGTCTCCTTTTTCCCAAGCCTTCCCAGCCCAAACTTTGCAACATTGTATATTATGAATGATATTATGATTTTGCCAATTTTTGCATTCACGGCCAGTACTTATAGACATGATATAGGCTTTTGGGCTTATGCCTTATTTCCTTGACAAGGCATAACCCAAAAAGTATATCATGTAGATATTATAATTGATGGTCTTTGAAAGACATATTTCTTTGAAGAATCTTATCTTCCTTCCATCTGATACCAGACTTACAAACCATAGGCAGCGTGTCGCGTTTTTGCGTATCGGAAGCCTGTGTGTTACATTTATGTGACACTTCTCAATTCGTGTCCATTGCTGCGCCCAGTGATGTGATGGCATCATCAATATATCCATCTTTCACTTGACGAATGCAGTAGTTGTAGGGCAATGTATGTTCTAAATCACTGGCGTCAGCATTTTTTCTGCTAAATCATCACAAGAGGTCATTGAACCCGGACACGATCTTTTACAGTATGACGTCATGACCACGTGACCGTGACGTCACGAGCATGTGGCCTTGTTAGTAAACAAAAGCACGTGCTTTTGATAGAAGTCATCTTGACAGACCCTAACGCCACTTTTTAGGACAAGAGGACGCCGCTAACCTCACTGCTGCCATCTTGACAGGTCCTAACCTTACTCTTTTGTGAACAAGTGAACGTGGCTAACCTCACTGCTGACATCTTGACAGGTCCCAATCTCGCTGCTGCCATCTAAACTACGTGGGACGTGGAATTTAAATAGCTGTCAAGATGACAGCTGCCATCTGGACAGGTCCTAACCACGTGCACTTGTTTGGTGCTGATTTTGAACAAGTGACCGTGGCTAACCTCACTGCTGCCATCTTGACAAAACCTAACCTCACTGCTGCCATCTTAACTACGTGGAGCTCGGAATTTAAACAGCTTCCAAGTTGACAGCTGCCATCTTGGCAGATCCTAACCTCGTGCACTTGGTTAGCACGAAGTTTGAACATGTAAACTTCGCTAAGCTCACTGCCACCATCTTGACAGGTCCTAACCTCACTGCTGCCATCTTAACTACGTGGAGCTCGGAATTTAAACAGCTTCCAAGTTGACAGCTGCCATCTTGGCAGGTCCTAACCACGTGCACTTGTTTGGTGCGGATTTTGAACAAGTGCCCTTCACGACATCCCCTTTCCCGACATTATCTTAGCGGGGGCCTAATCTCAGAGGATTATAGTTTTAATTCGACCGACCCTTCTTGACATACACCCTTCCCGGCACCATCTTGTAGGGGGCCTAAGAGGTCAGCTCATGGCATTATGTCTCCATCCGACAGTAACGAACAAGTCTAAACATGTATAACCATGACGACGTGATCTTATGCTTAATGCTTACGCCCCCTCATCCAACAGAGTGTCTCCGACGGGACTGAGCACGTGCGATACTAAGATTATTCTGCTTTTAACATGCAGCGATGACGTCGACATGGTTATGCATGTTTAGACTTGTTCGTTATCAGGGTCACTCTCTAGTAAACTCAAGCCTTTAATGATAGTACGAGTGTGAATTTTCCTTTAGTCTCTGAGATACTGTGGTATAGTGTAGAGCGCTCTATTCCATTATGACAAGAACATTAATAGTTGATGGATAAGTCTTCAGAGTAAACGTCGACAAATATGTGTTTAAAGAGATGGCTGTGTTGGTTTTCACTGTGTTGTGGGCGCCAAAACTCGTTGGTTTAGTATTTAGCCCACATTTCCTTCCTGTTTGTAAACAGATGAAGGCAAAATTCAGACACAATTGATTGAAAAAAAATTAGGTATGCAGTTGAAAGAAAAAAGGAATACCTTATCGCTTTGTATCTTTGAACATGAACGCTTAATTCTCAAGAGCAGATTTTGTTTTTTTAAAGGGTTGTGAAAAGGAGTAATGGTTGTGTGAGTATCTACCATCAACGTGTGAAATTATCGACATGCATGAATCAGGATGTCCATCATTTAAAACTTTTAAAACTCTTTACAAGGAGCATAGTGGAGAAACAATTAAAATGTACTTACGACATGTGTGCATGCTCTCTGATTGGTTGGTTGTGTTGATGTGCATATCGGGAGGTGAACAACATATGTAAATTGCGGTGTCAAAATGACGTCAGTGTGAAAGAAACATTTGTAGAGTAAAGACATCATGTCATTTCTATCCGATACTAAGTGTAACGCAGTTGAAAAGACAATCGTAAAGTTTTATGCATGCAAAAAGAAACAACAAACTCTTACTGAAGAAGAGTTGAATGCATTACCAAAGGCGTTTTTGGTTAATATATCTGCGAATGCTGTAAAGAAGATCTGGGATGAAGTGCCTCGTGAGTGGACTTAAGACCCTGTTTTATCAGAGCTTAAAAAGTGTTATTTACATCAAGAGCAAGTGAGATTTGAGCCACACCCGCACACACAAAATCCTGTTAACCGCGCACAATATAACATCATCACCTAAAAACTGGGAAAGGCCACAAGCTACAAGCCTTGAGCTGGAGATGAGCCTCTCGGCAGAAAAATACCAAGATATTAAGTTTCAAAACTAAGTACCAAGAAATTCAACAAATAACAAGGAAACATTTATTGAATTAATAAAATGAAAAAATGGAGAAAGTAAATGGAGAAAGTAAATTGATTAGAAAATAGGGAAAGAGAATCAATATGAAAATTATACATACGTAATTCCCCTTTTACAGAGATGTATCAGCAATGTAACTGTGACGATATACGGTCATTCAGAATCGAATTATTTTACAATCAGTTGAAACGCTTATAAGCGTCCGATTACATTCAGATTATCCCCACACAATCACGACGCAACCCACACAGTTCAAGAAAAGATGGTCTAATTTTCCAACAGTTATTAATTCCTCCTACTCAACGTATCTCCACTCTCGTATATCACACCTCTCTTCTTTTATATCTCTTAATTTTACAACAATCCGCCGCCCCCCAAAAACAATACTACTACGCATCAAAAAGCAGACTAACGCAAATAATTATTCGTAGAACTTCCGGTGTAGATTTAAAAGGAATACGAATAGGAACTACAAAAAATAATGGTAAAGGCCAAAAGCATGCGCAGTACGTACATTAAAGAAAGATAAAACAAGTCGGCCGGAAACGATACAAGAGGCTAAGATAGGTGCAAAGGCCGAAAGGAAACGCACCAGCAATCACGTAGAGAAATAAAATAGAAAACGAGAACAAAATAAAATTCAAACAAAGATATTCCTTCTTGATACCGCACCCTTTTACACTCACGTCCGTACACACATTCAGTCAGGCAACAAAACAATAGGAGCGGAGAACGGTCTTGAGTGTCCATAAAGGATTCAAATTCTTCAATAACACGACACCGAGGTCGCTAGAAGGCGGTTCCACATTATTAGGGTTACGTGTATACATAAACATAAATTTGGCAATGTGATCAGCAGGTCCCGTATTCATATCAGAACCCATCCAGATTGTGACTCGTGCAGAGCGAGTGAAGGCTTGCGGTGACACAAATAACCATACAGTGTACAGTAGATGGGAGGTAGACGGAAAAGAATACACGCACGTAGTAATTTGAAGACCATAATGTTGAGAATGAACATAAATACATTAATCACAAAGAATCATGTTTCATTCATACTGTGGGGGGACCAAGGGATATCATCAAACATGATAGACTAAAGAAAAACGTGAATAAATGATATCGTTCGCTGAAGTAATATCAACGCGCAATGAAAGGAGGCGAATGGTAGTAGAAAATCCAAAACATTTGGGTACATTAAAAATCCAGCAACTAGATACAAGGAGTCGACACATGTTCCTCAAATCAAGGAGATAAGAAGAATACATTCCTGTGGAATGTTAGACCATCCGTGACAGAAAACGCAATTACTGCCATCTTTCGTACAATCACGGAAGTTACGGAATCGTCCCACGTGAAGCAGTAAAGAGCCATTTTTGCCAAATACACCTAGCTCGGGACGAAAACGAACTAACACAAGAATCAAAAATGTCTCATCTTATCACTACCGCCCCCCCCCCGTTTCTAAAAAAATGTTTATTTACTTGTTGATCAGACAAGAAGGCACATTTTAAAGAGGGGCCCTAAATATATTACTAAAAGTGCGCACACTGACTAAATCCACGGTTCTTATATCTAAATAATGTATTAATATACAGGATTATACATGGCTACGATAATTGGTTGCACTAAAGGAAAAGAGAGGCACAGTCCACTAGAATTGTGATCCGTACACTATCCTAATACACCAGGCATACATGAGCGGCCCTTATCGTTTTGTTATTTTGTACGTAGGTCACCTACGATTGTGATATTCCTCAATAGCATTATGTTATTTTCTTACAAGTTCGACCTTTTTCCTCGTCTTGTACGACCAATACGAGGTCGCTTTTAAAACTTATTCCATTTATATTTATATCCAAGGAAATAAAGTACTTAATTTGTTCCTGGAAATTAAAAAGTCTTATAATTCTAGTATTACACGAACAAGAGGAAAGTATAATCGTGCAACAGCTAAAGATAAAATAAAATGGGTATAAGTTTTTACATTTTTCTTAGATATTAAGGTGTAGTAAAGATACGTGGGATTTGGATACCCTCTGACTTTTTATGTCTTCTGGCTTAACTGTTACAGGTCCAAGAAATTGAATAATTATATTCGGTCCGAACCTTTTCTGGCAAAGTTTAGCAGCGATTTGGTCCGCTGCTGATCTTACAGGAAAAGATTTCACGACGACCAGATCTACAGCTTTGAAACTGACGGCTTTCCTTCCTTGGCTGAATATTTTTGCCAAGCGCTTGCGGGCTTTGATCAGTTGTTCGACGGCTTCTTTCCATTTTGTCTTAACTTCGAGGTTCCTCGATGACTCAGACAGGTATTCGGCGTTCCATTTTAATTGAAGTGGATCTGCGATACTTCTACCTAGAAATAAATCAGCCGGCGTATGGCGGTGAGGTTAATGCAAAGCTTTGTTGAAAGGTAGAACAAAAAAGGCTAGATTATCGTCCTAACTGCGTTGATCAGCGCTGGGGAAGGCACTCAGGCAGGATTTCAGATTTCTGAGGAATCCTTCCACGTGAGATGACTTGGGGTAATGCGGACTTAGGAAAATATGTTTGATTCCACACCCGGAGCAGAGATGACGGAATTTATTACAGTTGAAAGTAGAGGTATTATCGGAAATTAAAACCTTAGGAGGCCCGAAAACTCCAAAAATATGCCGGGACAGCACACAGATGGTAGTATTCGAATTTATTTTACGGACCGGGAAAAACCACACAAAATTTAGAAAATGCATCGATAACAGAAACTATTCCGACATGATCTTCGATTTTATTAGAAGACCGAAATAATAAACGAATAATTTTTCATCAGGGTAAGAAGCTACATCATCACAATGGAGCCCGATTTGCGAACTTTGTGAAGGCTTACACCGTTGGCAGATATCGCAGCTCTTTACGTACTCTAAGATACCTTTTTCAAATTAGGCCACAAGTAATCTCGCGAAACTCATTGCAAGGTTTTGTATTGACCTAGGTGGACACCTAGGTAGGAACTGAGAAAGTAATGCAGCATCATGGATCTTATTTTAACAGGAACAAAATTCTTGTCCCTCCTATTCTTGCGGTTGCGAAGAACCAACAATCCACGATTGATTAAAAATGGGCTGTCACGAACGGAGCCATTGGCGATCCTTTGATCAAATCAGAACACTCTTTGTCTTCCTTTTAGTGCACAAAAATATCGGTGAAAGACCAAGGATAGGATCCCATCAAGCGGGTCGTAGTTTATATTGGACTCGCCGTCAGGCGGTTTAAATCCGTCGAACATCCGCGACAAACAGTCCGCCACGACATTCTCTTTCCCATTAACGTGCAAAATGGTGAATTTATAAGCTGATAGCCGCAGAATCCACCTAGCCGTCCTGCCGAGTCATTTCACGTTGGCGCTCATCCACGATAAGGCTTGATTATCGGTGTGGATGAAGACATGACGGTTTTCCAAGTAGGAATTAAATTTCTCAACACCCAAAACTACCGCCAAACTTTCCTTCTCATAAATAGAATACCGTATTACGGCTTCGTGCAATAACTTGCTGAAATACTCAATAGGAACCAGCTTCCCATCGTCAGCGTATTGATTTAATACCGCGGAGACCGAGAACTCGCTAGAGTCGCACTGTAGGACAAAATACCTGGAAAAAACAGGACTATGGAGAACGGGGCTTCACAAAGGGCTATATTAAGTAGACCAAAAGCATGGGTTTGGGCTTTCCTCCGACAAAACCGAAATTCTTTCTTTTTAGAAGATTAAGCGGGGCTGAAACCTGAGACAAAATTTTGATGAAAGGACTGTAAAAACCTATCATACCCAGGAATTTTCTCACACCGCGCACATTTTTGGGCTGTAGAATATCACGAATACATTTAATCCTGTAAGGATTAACGGCAATGCCAGAATCAGATATGACATGACCAAGGAAATTCAAACGCTTGGAACAAAGAGACACCTTGTTGGATTTACAGTAAACCCGTGCTTGCGTAAACGAGATAGAACCTCTCGGAGATGACTAGGTGTTCCTCAAATGTTGGAGAAAATACAAGATCATCAATAAAGTTGAACACACAGGAAAATTTCAGATCCTCAAGGATTGAATCAAGGATGCGGCTGTGCGCTTGACCACCTAAAGATATGCCCATCGGAACTTTGCTGAATTAAGAAAATGCAAACGGGGTAGCAAAAGCAGTATAAGGGCTGCTTTAAAGGCGTAAGGGGTTTTGATAGTATGATGCATTAAAGTAAAAAACTGTGAAAAAGTTAGCTCCAGGGAAATGTTGGAAGGCACTTTCAATGGTGGGCAAGGGGAAACTGTCAAAAACGGTGTTTATATTGACTTTCCTATAATCGACAATAAATCTGAATTTACCGTGCTTTTTATACTGAAAGGAGACTTTGACGGACTGACTACCTTCTTATCAAAAAGGTCATTGATGCAATCTCACATAGCAGACAGTTTTGGAGGAGAACAACCGAATGGAGGGGATCTAACAGGGGTATCAACCTTTAATTCAATTGAATATGACATTGTTGACGCACCTTTAATCGGCAGTCAGGAGATCAGAAAATTCCTCCAATAAACTGTTAAACATCAAATTCTGATTATCTGACAAATCACAAGAGGCGTTGGGTAGTTTGGAACTGGAAACGCAGCAAATAGCAGCTTTCCGAAGGAGTACTTCAAAAGGGTAATTTTCGTCAGATTTGAAACGAAAAGCAAAGGTTCGGGTAATAAAATCAAGTAGATAAACCAGTAGATAACATAAAATCGATGCCTAAAATGACAGGGACAGATAGATCAGGAACAACATTTAACATCTGGTTTCACGAGAGGTTGCGGATTTTGATCTGACATCTAACCCAACCCAAAGGACATACTTGACGACCATCAGCTAACCTAAATTGCCCTGACTCCTCACTATCTCGTAGGTATATCAAATTCATGCCACTCACACTAGATTAGTGCATGAAAGAACTATAAGGTCCAGTATCTAACAACGCATATATTATGCGCGATCCACAAAAAAATTTGGACCAGTGTGCAGACGAGGGAAAGCCCAAATCCTTTTACACACATCCCTATCAGGCGCTAACAATGGGCCTTCACGCCGGCTCGGATTTAGCTTCCCTGTTGAGAATTGCACCTAGGATATACATTGTGCGCAACACAATTTAGACCACATTTATAACATATTCAGGGAGACTTAGACCAACAATACTTACAGACGTGCCCTAATTTCCCACAATTCCAACATTTCGCTACAACAGTCTTCTTTTCAGCAAGTAAATTAGAATTTTGGTCGGCATTAATACTGCGACGAGTAGGAGAGACGGAGTTCGACCTACGATCGGAACTTCCAGGAGAACGAGTTGAAGACGGAATCGCACCAAACGAGACAGCTTTTGACGGTGCATGATAAGTGACGCCGGTGAACGAACAATCGGAAGGTGCCGGAGGTGGACATTACAATTTATTCCCCTGCGAACTATGTGACCTTGCCGCGGTGGGGAGGCTTGCGTGACCCAACGAAGCACATAGCCGTTGTGGTAGGTTAGAGAATCTGAAAAGGGAGATGGATAGACTAAAGTTAGATGTAGTTGGTATAAGTGAAGTACGTTGGCAGGAAGAAGAGGATTTTTGGTCAGGGGACTACCGAATCATCAACACAAAATCAAACAGGAGGAATGCAGGAGTTGGTTTAATAATGAATAAGAAAATAGGGCAGCGGGTAAGGTACAACGACCAGCATAGTGAAAGAATTATTGTCGTCAAGATAGAAACCATACCAATGCCCACCACAATAGTGCAGGTCTATATGCCTACGAGTTCAGCGGATGATGAGGAAATCGAAAGAATATATGAAGGGATAGAAGATTTAATACAATATGTAAAAGGCGACGAGAATCTAATTGTGATGGGAGACTGGAATGCAGTGGTAGGCCAAGGAAGAGAAGGTAATACAATAGGAGAATTCGGATTGAGAGAAAGGAACGAAAGAGAAAGTCGGCTGGTTGAATTCTGCACTCATCATAATTTAGCCCTTGCCAATACTTGGTTCAAACACCACAAACGACGGCTGTATATGTGGACGAGAAGTGGAGACACTGGAAGGTATCAAATAGACTTCATTATGATTAGGCAGAGATTCAGAAACCAGGTGTTGGATTGCAAAACTTACCCAGGTGCAGACGTGGACTCTGACCACAACTTGTTGGTCATGAAATGCCATCTGAAGTTGAGGAATTTGAAGAAAGGGAAGAATGAAAAAGATGGGATCTAGACAAGTTGAACGAAAAGAGTGTGAGGGATTGTTTCAAGGAACACGTTGCACAAGGGCTAAAAGAAAAGGCTGAAGGAAACACAATAGACGAAGAGTGGATAACTATGGAAAATTAAATCAGTAGGCCTGCTGAAGAAATGGTAGGAAGGAAGAAAAGATCAACTAAGAATCAGTGGATAACTCAGGAGATACTAGACCTGATTGATGAACGAAAATAATACAAAAATTCTAGAAATGAAGAGGGCAGAAAAAACACAGGCGATTAAAGAATCAAGTGAATAGAAAGTGCAAGGTAGCTAAGAAAGAATGGCTGAAGGAGAAGTGCAAGGATATCGAAGGTTGTATGGTCCTGGGAAAGGTAGAGGCTGCATACAGGAAAAACAATGAAACCTTTGGAGAAACGAAATCTAGGTGTATGAATATTAAGAGCTCAGATGGAAAGCCACTTCTAGGGAAATAAGACAAAGCAGAAAGACGGCAAGAACATATCCAACAGTTGTATCAAGGTAAAGATGTAGATAATTTGGTTCTGGAACAAGAAGAGGCTGTTGATGCTGATGAAATGGGAGACCCAACTTTGAGGTCAGAGTTCGACAGAGCTGTGAGTGACCTAAATAGGAACAAGGCACCTGGAATTGATGACATTCCCTCTGAATTACTGACTGCCTTAGGAGAAACCAGAATGGCAAGGTTATTCCAATTAGTGTGTAAGATGCATGAGACAGGAGAAGTCCCGTCCGATTTTCGGCAGAATGTTGTTATACCTATTCCCAAGAAAGCCGGTGCTGACAGGTGTGAAAACTACCGCAACATTAGTTTAGTATCTCATGCCTGCAAACTTTTAACACGTATTATTTACGGAACAGGGGAAAAACAATTTGAAGCTGAGTTGGTAGAAGATCAAGTTGGCTTTAGAAGAAATGTAGGAACACGTGAAGGAATCTTGACTTTACGTCTGATCTTAGGGGATCGAATCAAGAAGGACGAGCCCACGTACATGGCATTCGTTGATCTAGAAAAGACATTCGATAATTTTGATTGGACCAAGTTATTTAAGATTCTGAAAGTGATTGGGATCAGATACCGAGAACGAAGAATTATCTACAATCTGTATAAAAATCAGTCTGCAGTGATAAGAATCGAGGGCTTTGAAAAAGAAGCAGCAATCCAGAAAGGAGTGAGGCAAGGCTGCAGTCTGCCGCCCCCCCTCCTTTTCAATGTTTACATAGAACAGGCAGTAATGGAAATCAAAGGGGAATTTGGAAAGGAAACCACAATCCAAGGAGAGGAAATCAAAACCTTGAGATTTGCCGATGATATTGTTATTCTTAGAAGACTTAGAGAAGCTGATGAATGGTATGGACAACGTCCTGGGTAAAGAGTACAAGAAGAAAATAAATAAGTCCAAAACAAAAGTAATGGAGTGCAGTCGAACGAAGGCAGGTGATGCAGGGAATATTAGATTAGGAAATGAAGTGTTAAAGGAAGTAGATGAATATTATTACTTGGGTAGTAAAGTAACTAACGATTGTAGAAGTAAGGAGGACATAAAACGCAGATCAGTACAAGCATGGAAGAGCTTTCTTAAGAAAAGAAATTTGCTCACTTCAAACATTGATATGGGAATTAGAAAAGTGCTTTAGAAGACTTTTGTTTGGAGCATGACAATGTATGGAAGTGAAGTATGGACGATAACTAGCTCAGAAAGAAAGGGAATAGAAGCTTTTGAAATGTGGTATTACAGAAAAATGCTTAAGGTGAGATGGATAGATCGAATCACGAATGAAGAGATACTGAATAGAATTGGTGAGAGGAGATCGATTGGGCTAAGTTTTACAAGAAGAAGAGATAGAATGACAGGACATATCTTAAGACACCCAAAACTTGTTCAGTTGGTTTTCTGAAGGAAGTGTATGTGGTAAGAACGGTGGGGGTAGGCCAAGGTATGAATATGACAAGCAAATTAGAGCAGATGTAGGATGCAATAGTTAAGTAGAAATGAAAAGGTTAGCACAGGACAGGGTGGTATGGAGAGATTCATCAAACCAGTCTTTGGACTGATGACTCAAACAACAACAATCAATACGAAAATTATACATACGCAATTCCCCTTTTACAGAGTGTCACTGCGACGGTATACATTCATTCAGAATCGAATTATGTTACAATCAGTTGAACCGCTTATAAGCACGCGAATATATTCAGATTGTCCCCACACAAACACGACGCAATCCACACAGTTTATTATTAAAAGGTGGTCTAATTTTCCAACAGTTATTAATATCACCTACTCAACTTATCTCCACTCCCGTATACTACACCTCTCTTCTTTTATATCTCTTATTTTTACAACAATCCGTCACCCCTCCAAAACTATTCTCCTACGCATCAATGAGCAGACTAAAGGAAATAATTATTCGTAGAACCTCCGGAGTGGATTTAAAAGGAGCACGAAAAAGAAGAACAATAATATAATGGTAAGAGCCAAAAGCATGCGCAGGGCGTACATGAAAAAAATATGTAACATGTCGCCCGGAAACGATACAAGATGCTAAGGTAGGTGCAAATGCCGAAAGGAAATTGCACCAACAATCAGGTAGAGAAATAAAATTAAAAACGAGAACAAAAAGTTCAAACAAATATATTCCTTTCGATACCCCACCCTTTTACACTCACGTCCATACACACATACAGTCAGGCAACAAAACAGTTAGAGCGAAGAGCGGTCCTGAGTGTCCATTGTGGATTCAATTTCTTCAATAGCACGACACCAAGGTCGGTAGAATGCGGTTCCCCAAATATTAGGGTCAAGTGTATACATGAACATAAATTTGACAATGGGATCAGCAGGTCCCGTATTCACATCAAACCCCATCCAGATTGCGATCCATACAGAGCGAGTGAAGCCTCGCGGTGACACAAATAGCCATACAGTGTAGATGGGAGGTAGACGCAAAAGAATACACTCACGTAGTAATTGGAGGACCATAACGTTTAGAATAATCATAAACACATTAATCACAGAGAATCATGTTTCATTCATACTTTGGGGTGAAAAAGGGATATCAACGAACATGGTAAGATAAAGAAAAACGTGAATAAACGATATCGTTACCTGAAGTAATATCAACGTGCAATGAAAGAAGGCGAAAGGTAGGTGAGTATCAATTTAAAATTTTAAAAACGTTTGGGTACAATAAAAATGCAGCATCTAGATGCAGGGAATCCATCTTATATCTTATTAAAACTCGACACATGTTCCTCAACTCAAACAGATGACAAGAATACATTCCGGCGGAAAACTAGACCATTCGTGACAGAAAACACAATGACTGCCATAATTCGTATAATCACGGAAGTTACGGGATCATCCCACGTGAAGCAGTAAAGAGCCATTTTGACAAATACACCTAGCTCGGGACGAAACCGATCTGACAAAATAATAAAAAATGGCTTATCTTAATTTAGCTAGGAGACCTTCAGTGAGACAGTGTCGTACATGCCAACTCATTAAACTGTATCACGGACCTAAAACAAATGAGTTGTGTTAGCTTATAAAAACTATCATGGCTGCGAAAAGAGTTAACAAGTTGTCCCAGAAAAAAGTGAAGAAACGTGTTGGGAGGAAGGTGAGGAAGCATGCTGGGCATGGACTCATCAATAAGGTGATTGATCTTCTTTCCTTTGAGCTTCATCTTCCTAGTTACCAGTACTTCAGCCCTCGAACTCGCCTCGACGTCCGCTTGGCACGTAATGATCTTGGTATTAATATGTTAGAAGCTGCCTGCAAAGAGCATGCCATTGGTTATCGTCAAAACAATCCTTAACTAAGACGTGTAGCTGATAATAATCTGTATTGTAAAGCTATGCAGCGTATGTCGTCACCTAGTGCTTCAGTTGCTGAGAAGATGGCAGCACTTGCCTTTGCCGGTGCAATAAAAGGAAAACTGTTACTAGGTGGAGGCTTTAAACAGCGAAGACTAAAATAATCTGTGTAAGAAAGTTCAGAACAGGTTTATTCGAAAAAATGTATACATTCTAAAAATAAATACGAATTGCAAAACTTATTTGCAGGTGCTGTTTTAGTTTTTTAATAATCCTGCCCTTCAGCATGTCCCAAATTATCTAGTCGAAATAATATTGACTTGCATGTATAATCCTGTCTTATGACATAGAAGGAAGGAGAGGTATAGGTTCGAGAATGAAAAACACAAGTTTTAAAGTACATCCTCTTTATTAATCCATTACAGTCTAGCTTAAGCCAGTGAGGAGAATGGACGTATCGTGTGGCGTGCGCCTGCTGAGTGGAGTGGAGTAGGAGTGAGGAAGTGGTAGGGTCAAGCGGTCGGCAATGAGATAGATACGATGAATTGGGTAGACGTAGAGGCTATGAGGAAAGTAGTAAAAGAAGTAATACAGGAGGTATGTCCGTTTGAGCAATTAAAGAAGATGCTTCAAGAACAAGTCCAGGAGCAAGAAAAGACGAGACAGTGGATCCAGGATTATATGAAAAATACGAAGGCGATGATAGAAGGCAGCGAGAATGAACTGGTGTCACTAAGAGAGAAAATAAAAAATATGGAAGAAGAGATGGTAAACCTGAAGAAAGAAATTGAAGTCTGCAGACAGGAGCGTAAGAAGAAATCCATATTTATTTTTGGGGTGGAGAAAGAAAAGGCAGAATCTAAAGTGGACATTATTTACAAAGTGGTAGATGTTATACAAAAAAATGAAAATAAATTTCAGTGAGGTAGATATAGACAATGTGGAGAGAGTTGGCAAGGTGGGAGGGCACAGGCCCATAAAAGTGTCGCTGCTATCTTCATTGATGGCAGATATAGTGATAAGGAACGCTGGTAATCTACAGTGTGAGAACATTAGAATTAAGAGAGATTTCGGAAGATAAGAGAGTAGAAATTTTAAAATTCTCAAGAAACATTTTGTGAAAGCAAAAATTCAGGGATTGAAAGCGTATATTAGTGGTCAGATACTTGTGGTGAGCGACAGGAATTGGACCCGAAAGTGGACAATATCGAAACTGAAATTAATGGATGAGAGTTTGAGGCAAGAAGAAACTAACAGGGCTGAGAGTTCGAGGCAAAAGAGTTTGAGGCAAGAAGAAATAAGCAGGGCTGAGAGATTGAGGCAAGAAGAAACTACCAGGAATGATGTGAGGCAAGAAGAAAAAAGCAGGGCTGACAGTTCGAGGCAAGAAGAAACTACCAGGGCTGATGTACATACTGTAAAGGAAGGAACACTGACTAGATGGGGTTCCTGGGAAGAGATCATAAAAAGAGCTGAAGAAAAAGGAAATGCAAGGAGGATGGAAGTAGCCAGGAAATTAATGGACGAACTAGTGTCGGAGGTCTGCGCAAGGGAAGAAAAAGAATCACAGGGGAAGACAAGTGGACAGAATCGGAGCGAGAATAATGGTTTGAGGGAGGAAGCAGAAGTAAGAAGTGCCGTGATTAAAGGGAGAAGCTTGAGTTTGAAGGAGCTATGGGACAAAAAGGGAAAAAATGGAAGGAATAATTACGAGAAGTAAAAAGTCAAGTAACAGTAGTAAGTAACATAGTTTGCCTATGGATGGATGATAAGAGAGGAAGTGTAGTTTATGGTGGTGTCTGTATGTGTGTACGTATCCAAGTAATGGTGCCTGTATGTGTAGTATAATTGTAATTGAAGTGATGGTGTCTTTAGGTAAAAGATGGATGGATTAATTATGGTATTCATTCAAGTGATGATATGACGACTGGATATGAAGTGTTAAGAATGGAAGGTGATGATGAGGGATGGATGATAAGAGAGGTAGCGAAGCTTAAATGGTATTGATGATAAGAGAGGTAGCGTAGTTTAGATGGTATTTATTCAAATGATGGTGTCTGTATATATGGATGAAAGATAAGAGAGGTAACGAGGTGATAAGGTGTTTTTAAGTGTATTGTAATTGTATGGTATTTATTCAAGTGTCTTTAGGTACAAGATGGATGAATTGTGGAGTTCGATAGATGGATGATAAGAGAGGTTGCGAAGTTTAGATGAGGGATGGAAATGAGGAGAGGTAAAGAAGTTTAGATGGTATTATTCAAGTGATGGTGTCAGTATGTGTATTCTAATTGTTGAAGTAAATGTGGTCTGCATATATGGACGAAGGATAAGAGAGGTAACGAGGTGATAAGGTGTTTTTAAGTGTATTGTAATGGTATGGTATTTATTCAAGTGTTTTTAGGTGTAAGATGGATGAATTGTAGAGTTCGATAGATGAATGATAAGAGAGGTAGTGAAGTTTAGATGATGGATGGAAATGAGGAGAGGGAACGAAGTTTAGATGGTAATTATTCAAGTGATGGTGTCTGTATGTGTATGGTTTGTGGAGTTCGATAGATGGGTGATAAGAAAGGTAGTGAATTTTAGATGGAGGACTCTAATTGAAGTGTTAAGTATGAAAGGTGATGATGGATGGATGATAAGAGAGACAGCACAGTTTAAATGGTATTGATAAGTGATTCATTAATTAATGGTAGATCGGTAAGCAAAGTTCGTTGTATATGATTATTTAAATTAGATTAAGAATGGTTGTATAAGACGAGCAGGAACAGATAAGTAGTGCAGTGATAAATTTGCAACGTGTGCAGAGTACGTTGTAGCAGAATGTGTGTGCAACGGAAGTATGGAATCAGCAACTCAGAGGGAGTCAAGTAGAGGAAATGTAGGAGGAATGGAATGTGCAAAGGTTCGCGTGTTTACTCAGCAGAGGCACGAAGGTCTGTGACATACATAATACAGCTTAAATTGCATATTCTGGGAAAACAATAGAAATATTGTTCTATTCACTTTTGTTCATTCCGTACATTATTTTCTTTTCTTTTTCTGTACAGCACACAGAGTGTGATATGTATTTTTTTTTACAGTTCATAGAGTGTGAATTTTGGCTTAGGCTGGACATTGTTATTTTCTCTTTAACGGATCAAATACGTATTCTTACTGTAGATCTGAGAAATAATAAATAAATAAATAAATATTAATCCATTAATTTAAGTTGTTATTAAAACTTAGCCATTTAACATATAGTTTATTTCCACAACGACGAATAATAAGTTCGATTAAACATTGATTAGGATATATTGTTTTCTGCAGTTCTTCGTTGTAGAATCCTCCTTCAATAGGCTGTTGTCTGAGATCGCGAATAAATATGTAACTGGCTTAGTAAGCTTAACACACCTGATTTGGAAAATGTCTGTGCTCCCGTTAGGATTGTATCCTTTTGCAAAGATAGATTTGTGTTTGTTGATGCGAACGAAATCACCTTTTTTAAAGTAACGGTGCGGATCAACCGTTTTGATTACAAGATGAATAGCATCTAACGTGGTGTATTCTTTGTAACAAGACGTGGCTTTGTCCCGATAGCGCCAAGATGCGTATCGTTGTAGGCCGATACGAGACTAGGTAGCAGTTCAGTCCAATGATATGAACCTTGAGCTATAAATGCTCGCCACATCATTGTTTTGAGTGTACGATTAAAGCATTCTACAACACTTGGCTTGAGATTCCTGTACGTAGAGTAGTGATGAATGCCATGTAAGATGAGGCAAGAAGAAAAACCATTGTTGTAAAACTCTTTACCTTCATAGGTTTGAACAAGCCTTGGACAGCGTTTCGATTGTTCAACAGTATGTTTAAATGCGTCTTTGACTTGAGCTGCTGTCTTAGAACGCACAGGTTGTGCAAAAGCAAATTTAGAGTACAAATCGATGATAGTAAGTCGATACTTATACCCCTTATTGCTGGAGGCATATGGAATCATTTCTACTAAGTCTGCTTGCCAGAGATCATTTTTTCCATGTGTAACAACGCCTCTGGGACGGTAGGTGCGATGTGCTGGTTTATGTAATTCGTGTGCGATGCCTATCTTTACAGGCTCGGCCTTATCTAGACGAGCCATTACGGAATGATACCCGCATGTCGTAATTGTCTCTCTATTTCTAGAATTTCTGATTCATGACCTGTGTGACCAGCATCTTGCGAAGCTCTTAAAAGTTGTAATCGTTCAACGAGTAATTTAGGTTCATTCCAGTATCTTACGTCTACATATGGCAACAAAGGCTTGTAGATAACAAGAAGACCACGTGCAGTTGGCTGATGTGACGGAAACAGCTAAGAAATAAATTCACGATACTTGTGATTCTTATTTGCATTTACAGCTTCTGTCCTCTTGTAATTACGTCGTGTTGCGTCAGTAGCAAAAAGCGTTGCTTTATATTTTTTAAAATCATCTTGTAAAATTATATCCTTGTCAGGTATTCGTGGGAAAAGAAGTTCTAAGAGTCCTTTAGTAGGTTTATAGGTAACACTTTTCATGATGAGTCTGTTGCAAGAAATCTTAACATTTGCATTACCTATCCAGATACAGACGTCTTCATAGCGAATAATATAGGTTGTGTCAGTTTGTCCTGTATTTCGAATAAAAGTCTTAAACTGACTACGATACTCCGGCGTGATCATATCCTCAGACAATGGAGGTAGATCTTGGATGATGTAGTAGGTCTTTCAGCAACAACATCTGTTGTTGAAAACTTAACACGCTTAGGTGGTGAAGTATCGTTAAGTTCTTCTTTCTCATCCACTTCTTCATCCCTATCCTGCTTCTTCTCTGCCTCATCTGGCTTGTCTTCTTCGTTATGGTTTTCTTGTTTATGCCTCTCTTCTTCTTCATGCTTTCTAGTTCATGACTCTCTTTATCTTATGACGTTTGCAGAGAAGCAAAACCTGTAGTAGAATGGGGCAATGAAGTAGAATTAAAAATTTCTTTCAATGGTGTACCTAGTTTCGTTATGAAAAGTAAATCAGTGTCTGCTTCTATACGTTTAAACTTTTTAAATTTCCGTCGAATATTGTTTCGAGCACGGATTACATGTTTTGTAATCTCTTTGCTGGATGTTGACATGATGATGGTTTTGATCAAGTCGTGACTGTTACGCTGTGTTAATGCATATAAGATGATCAAAACCCATGCGATATCGTCCATACTGAATATAACTTTCTTTATCAATAACTAAAAAGGCGTAACGATGTGATGACCAACATGTAGCACACATACGTTTAAAGTCATTAAATGTCATATCATTGTTAACATGATCACCATACACATGCCGCATGTTGCGCTCATCTTGCCGAAAAAGCACAATAATATTTACGTTGTCGCGTATCAACTGCTTAGGCACACGAGAATAGGTTTGATATAAATAGATGCAATCTACATATTTAGGTCGCCCCATACTAAAGTATGCACGAATAACGTTGCTGTTCTGTTGCGACGTCGTCAAAGATCATAAGAGAATAGGGAAGCACATCATCCGGTGATGGTACTAGCTCAAGTGAAATAAATTGAAAATATTTTAATCCATCTTTAACTAGATCGTGCATTACAATTTGTAGAATAGTATATAGCGGTTGATAGAGTGACTTCGGGAAAACATAAATATTCTAGAAGCGTATTCCATTTAAAGAGGTAATGCGTGTAAGTAAATGATTTGTGTTTATACATCCCGATGGGCCTGATGTAATACATAGAATAGTAAAAGGAAACATCGTTCTATGGCGTCTTCTTGTAGTTGGACTACGACTAGGTAAGAGATGTGGCACGATGTCACTACTAGGTAGTGTGTCTTGTTGCGCCATCTAAATGTACCCGTAACTAGGTCTGCCGGTGAACAAGAGACACCCCAGGGGTGCTCAGTTCGACAGGATTACTGACTTAATAAATACAAGTGGCAGGATTTGACATGGGATTCGGAATAAGAATATTTGATGTATAGAAATCATATCGCATTTTTATTCTAATAAAATAAAACTTTTGCCATCCTGATACCTGTGGTGATGAAAAATGATCGTTACGTTACGTTAATTTACTGCTGAATCTTGATGTGACATAAAAAATACTAACAAATGGGGTGGTACACGTGACTTAATTTTCCATACAATTCTAACAGTGTTGAACATTACAACTTTTCTTTCGTTAATATTAATTCAATAATTTGAAATTTATTTAATCTGGAAAAATGAGATGGCACTTCGAGTTCCTCGAACAATCTGGAAAACGCATGAAATTTTAATGAAGTGTATAAGATAAAATATTCAAAATCAACAAGTTTACTTCTTTTATCAAGATATTAGTGAAATTATGTTCACCAAACTTTTATTAACACCTGAATGAAACTTGGATTTGCTTTTGTTATCTGATAAAGTTAATTCGAGACGTGGAGTATATCTGTTCAACGTCTTTCCCAATTATCTCCTCGTGAGAACTAACAACTAAATTTACTATCGCGTGGTCATCATAAGAACTGAAATTATCATTATTACTCCTCGAAAATTCATTAAATAGAAAAATACTACTTCATCAACGTGGGAATCCTGTCCACAATTATAAATAAAATACCACTAAAGTATCACAGGTTATCACATCACAAATGCACAAGAAATATCTTCGCACTAGAAAATCTTACTAATTCTACAACTAACTACTGGAATATTCCAAAAGAAGGAATATTTACAGTATCTACATGTCACATTCACGAACTAATCAGTCTCACCACTCTCCAATAAGTCCATTTAGAAATATCGTTGAAAATGTAAAGTCTGCACGTGAGTACGAATTACGGCGATAAAAAGTGAGCTCGCCTGGTATCGAACTATAGTATTATTAGGGTATTAATTTGAGTATCTATTTTCCAGACTTAAGGTCCTCCAGTAAGATTTACACATACATTAGAAACTTAGAATTACTGACTTCCATGAGTAATATCAGGATAAGCTTATTCTAAAATATTAAGGCTGAATTATGGAGCACATAGATCGACATAGACTTACTCTTATCATCATCGGAAGACATTACTACAGTGACTACACCTCGTATAACCTCGAAGATTCTTTATCTCCTTCCTACCATGATCAACATCATGTACAAATATATCGTCACACTAACATGTGACAATTCTAGATCAAAAGACTCATATCACTTGTACTAATACCATATAAATTCCACGTACAGTAACAACGTTATAATGACGACTACTACTCAACATAACCACATATCACACAATGTGTAGTCAGAAGAATTACATAAGAACCCGTTATCGTCCAAAACAAGTCTTGTTCCCATTAAATTTGTCTCGATGACTAAATAATCCATTAATAATCATATTCACATATCAGGAAATAATCAATGAAATAACGTGAAAATGAAATCAACTACAGACTATAAGACTATCCCAAAGAAAGAACAATAGAAATAAAGAGCTACAAAGAACAGATATAAATGAGACGTTGTCGACTTAACTTGTGCTGTAGTCTTCATGTTGAACTCCTGGGGTCCTCAATCGAACATTCTAGGGCTGAAATTCTTGCATTACTCCGTTGTTGACCCCGGTCTACCGACTTAGAAACTCATGATGGAATGTGTGTAGTCTCTGTCACGAATTTCCATCTTCTGGCGATGAACAACGTAGAGGTCCTCTTCCACGTTTACACTCTCTGATGATTGCTGAAACTTGTACCAAATAAATTAAGAAAAATCCTGAGAACAATCCTGCAAATGATTGTGCAAAGACACGTACTTTCATGAGTTAGCTGATATTCTCGACGTCTGTTTGTTACACTAATTAGCGTGGTAGGCTGGCACTATCTGAAGTAAGAGTTGAACACAGGAAATGAGTCCAATATCCCTGTCGATGGCAGTATCTCCACTGACGTTCTGCGATGAAAAAAGCTGGTGAAGCGAACGAAGTGACAGAAGTGAGTGAGTGAGTGAGTGATAAGTGTGTGAGAACTCAGCCTGTATAGCTGTTTGAACATTGGCAGCAATAAGTAGGCGCTGCACTTCTGCAGGAAACTGTTTAGCTATGGCTTGAACCAGTTCCGTTTCAGTAGGAGGCGTGTCTAGGTCCTTCATACGTCGTACCTGGTTACAGAAATAGTTAGCGTACTGAGTTTGTCCAGAGTTCGCATATTTTCTGGAATATAAATCTAGACGTAGGGATTGTTGTAAATCTGCGCCCCAGTATCTTTGTAAAACAGACGTTTGAAGCCTTCTCGTTGTTTGTTTAGAGTCCTGCATTTTCATCGAGTAGACATTTCCGCATCGACACTTGAATCTCCCTATTACCCTTCAAAAACTCGTTCATTTATCAGATTAAGCTGCGATTCTCTGCTACAGTTTCATGCTACTTCCGTACAAATTCCATTTTCAGTTTCAGCTACCGTATCACACTGTTGCTAGCCGTAAATTCACAATATTTTGCGACTAAAAATTCGTTGGTTGATAACATTATAAAAAAGAAATCGATGTTTACAGTCTGGGACTTACTGTGTCTCGAAAATAAAATTGGATTCGGAAACTGAGACAAAAGTCCTCAACCAGGACATATGGTCATTCTGGGTTAGTAATCTGTCAGAAACGCTGTTCATCAAATCCACCTCGATTTCGAAGCGACAGGCATGTTGTCATTTGACGTTGGTAACACTTACTTTACTATAGCTACACCTAGTGATATCAATGTACATATATTAGAGTCCAATGTTATCAACAAATCTGCACCCATCCCGTCCCTATAATTACTCTGAGCGTGAACCTAATGTGTCAGTTACCTTCATTATATTTATTACTGCTATTACTGTTAGCAAGGCGTACTTTGGAATTAATGAAGACTGCGCCTAACACAAACTACGAATAATAATTTTCATATCAACAATGGATTTCACGGCCGCAGATCTTACAATCACAGGAATAGAACCAGCTTTTGGGTGGTTAGGCCGTGAAAGCCATTTTTGATATTCTAACTCCATGGGGAGTAATAGTTTTTGGAAACGGAGAATTCACTTCTCCTTTAGCAGATTAGGAATCCCTATTTGCTTACACGGCGGGACCACGCGCTTGGTCTGCCACTGCTCCTGGAGGGGCGTGCCAATCCAGCTGATAGTCCAAAAGGCATGTCTGGGCGAAACTCTGCTAATGCACACGGCCTAACCACCCAAAAGCTGGTTCTACTCCTGTGATTGTAAGATCTGCGGCCGTGAAAGCAATTTTTGATATTCTAACTCCATGGGGAGTAATACTTTTGGAAACGGAGAATTCACTTCTCCTTTAGCAGGTTAGCAATCCCTATTTGCTAACACGGCGGGACCATGCGCTTGGTCTGCCACTGCTAAGCAGAGTCCTGGAGGGGCGTGCCAATCCAGCTGATGAGCCCAAATGGCACGTCTGGGCGAAACTCTGCGAATGCACACGGCCTAACCACCCAAAAGCTGGTTATGTTCCAGTGATTGTAATAATTTTAATTTTTGTAATATTAACAGTTTCGTATTCAGGGTCATGGCATTGTCAAGAGAGTAAACAATTCGTATTCTGATAAACGAAGAATTTTGAAAGACCGAAGAAAAAATGTCCCTATACGCGAACTAACTCCCCCTTTTGTATTGCCTCGCCCCGATGTGTAACCCTGTGGGAGGAGGAATTGGCGCGTGGGAGAGCTTACCTGGCCGCCTGGTCTACCTGGGCGGAAGACTTGACACCTGCAACGGTACATTCTCGTATTAGCCAAAACTGGCGCGGCCCAAGAAGTCTGGTGAGCACGTCATCTTACCTGGTCGGCCAAGGTAATAGACTACTCACGTGGTGCTCCCTTCATGTGGGGGCGTTAAATAACAACAACACTGGTAACACTACAAGTCCGACTCCATCTTGTATTTAACCCAAGTAACATGATACAAAAAACAGACTGTGACAGTATTAAGTAGTTTGAGACTCCCCCCCATATCCTTTTCGAACTGGCGTGTGTGCGCTGCCATCTGGAAATTCTGTGTCAATCGGCTTTTGCCAATATACTTTTTTGAGGACAGTATGCCGTGCGCTGCTGTTCTGGGTACCGCGTCTGTGCCGACTGCGCGTGCGCGAGTGGTGCCAGGCGAGTCTAGTGCGGACGGCCCGCGACTACTTCCGAGTCGAGTTGGCGTTCTGGAGCCGCCATGGATGGACGTGAATGTGTGTGTTCCGCTATGCGGCGGGTGGTTGTGCTAAAACCCCCGTGAAATAATACTTAAGAGGGATAATCCCTTATTGCATTAGTTGCTGGCCTCCTACTGTTTTATTGGACTATGTTTTTGCTACGATAATTCTCCAGGATCCTTGGTGAACAACCTTAGTTCACGGCCTCGTTGTGGCCGCTCTTCAATAACAATGGCCAGGTTTGAGCTTCTCAATTTTCTGGACTCAAAGGTATGTAACTGTTTTGGATTAAAGTAATTCTGGGAAAGCAAGAAGATTAATGTGTTTCGGCGCACTTCAAGATAATAGTAATAATAATTATTATTGGGATTAAGACTTCCTCTTCGAAATTTGTGCGGGATATCGTGTGCGTCTGTGAAACATAGGAAACGGTTTCGGCAATTAATCATTTTAGAATGCAGTTCGCACGGTGAAAGAAATTAGTATTTTTATCTTAAAATTAAGTAAAAGTTTTTTTTTTGCACTTTGATTGTACCTTAAGGTGTGAACCAAGGCGCTGTTTCCACGGTAGCGGGGTTAGCTTTCCTTCGGGTTCCTTGCCTTCTGGGATTTGTTTCTCCTTACTTTGTTTTATTGCGTTGTTTCTGGGATTTCTGTGATATTTTATTTTAAAACCGTTTGTTTTCCTTCTTATTTGTAGACTGTGCTTCGCTTTTCGTTACTATGGCAACGCATGTTTGGGTGATTGTTGTGGGCGGTTTTGTTTTTAATGAGGATTGTTGTTGGTTCGTGTGGTTTTCTTGGATGAAATATTTTTGTTGCCTGGTATCGTTGGCTTTTCTTTCATATTAAGTGATTTATTTCGGCCTACCTCTTGGTCGTTTCACCTCGTACCTTGTCCGGGCGAAATGTGTGGCTTCTACCATTATTTTCGTGTGACCTTAGATATTGCCCTTGGTAGAAATTGGAATGAATTGTGGTAAAGTTAAAAGGCAACCGGCCTAAAGGTCATGGAACTACTGATTGTTTACTAAGTATGGTATTTGTTTTTCTCTTTAACGCGTGATCGATCACATTTAAATCAATATTTTACTTACCTTGTTTGAGGTATGGAGGTCACTGTTGTTTTTCCTTGTTGATATTTACGGATTAGTTCCTTTATTATTGGTTAAATGAAGTCTACATTTTCTTATTTAAAGCTGCCTTGTTGGCTATTTATTAACTAAACATATTAAGTTCTTGCAAGTTAATCCAATTACTGTTAAACGAGTATTTACATTCTTTTACACCTGGTTCAAGTTATTATCTGACTTTAATCTTCTCCTTTAATGATGAACCTAGGTTTCCTCCAGATATTATCTTTTGAATTGTTACCTCTCATTTTAATTTCTATTCAAGTTTTCTTTCATATCACTAAAAGGTTGGTTTTCCATATACCACGTTTGGTGCAGCGCTGCAACTATTTCTTTGTTTGGGTGTCCACGGGCCTTAAGCCGCTTTTCCTCTACGTTTTGGGTAAGTGTCTTTGTTTTTCCTTTTGGGTAATTTTAGTATCATGTTGTTGGCTGGTGTTGTTTTATCCTTTATTTTTTGATGTACGGTGACTTGTTGTTTTACTTTTGCCCCTTGTTCTCTCTTGTGTTCGCTTTATCTACCCATTGGGGGCGGACACAATAGCAACCTTCACACCAGGCTGTGCCCCTCTCTCCCTCTCTCTCTCTCTCCTTCTCTCTCTTTCTTTTTTACCTCTGCTGGTGGGTAAGGTTATTAACCTCATCCCCGCTAGGATGTACTGGGGTCCTAGAGGGTGGTGCCGGTTAGAACACACATACACCAAAGTGTAATATTGATATTCAGTCCAAAGGATAGTAACATCAATGACTTATCAATGTGTGATATCCTCCCAACTCTTGTCAATCTTCAGTGGGATCACCAGCTGAATAGGATAGTTGATCTTGGTTCTATCAGGTCGCCCGATAAAGGTAGCTCTGATCTTGTTGTATCTTCCTCTCCGTACTTCTTCTACCCGTGCTCTCTTCCACACGTGTCTGGGTCTAACATCAACTGGTTGAAGTACGACGTCTCCGACTCTGGGCTTGTGTAGTCCTTGTTGTCACATGACCTCGTGGTAATTTCTCAACAACAGAAGGTATTCCTTCTTCAAGCGTTTCCAGAAGCCTTCTGTGATGTTCTCTTTATGGCAAAATTCTTTAGCGAGATCTCCTTTCATTGATGGTTCCGGTCCATTTGGGATTGCTGTAAACTATCCCACCGTTGAGGAAATCAGATGCTCTCAAGACTTCATTACTGTCCGTCTCTTGAGTGATTGACTAGAATTAAGGGAGCTTCAATACAAATCATATTTGTGTTTAAGCCTTCTTCGTCTATTTTTGACCTCCCTATAAGTTTTCTTAGGCAGCGCTTTGTGGAGCCTATCATCATCTACCACCATCTCACCACCAAGCTGCCCGTGGCAGGATAAATTTCCAGAAAATTCCGTAGTGTGCGCAGTAATACTATACCTTGGTGTCTTGGAGGAGCTTGGATAGTTCCGCCAGTTCTATTTTAGCTGTAACGAAAGATTGAGCATTGTCTGAAAGGACTGTGTGAGATAATGCCCGATGTCCAATAAATCGCTGCATGGTCATTAGGAATCTGTCCGTCGAGAGGTCTGTGGCTAATTCAAGAGGAATAATGCGTGTAGTGGCGGAAGTGAATAAGACGCTGTAAGACTTCTTGAGTTGTTTGTCTATTTTTACGTACAGTGGACCAGCAAAATCGATCTCTTTAACTGCAAATGGTCGTGTAGGTCGTACACGATCAAGAGGTAGAGAAGATTCTGTCTCTTCAAATCTACTGTTGCGGGCTATTTTACAAGTCAGACACGTGTTAAAAACATTCTTGAACGTAATCCAAGCTCGTAGGATCCAAAATTCACTCCGTCAGCACTATGCGGACTCCAAGGTGAAGAAGTCTAATATGTGTCTGTATAATTAACAATTGTGTGATATGATGCGCTCCATCCATGAATATTGGATGTTTTCTCGGTCGTTGTCAAGTCTGCAAATTGTAATATTTCTCCTATCCGAACTGGCACCGTCCTGTAGGAATGGATGATCGAAGATGATGTTGGCAGGAGGGCCTTCCTGCTTTGTGCGGCCAGTTCATCTGCACTCTGTTAATCCAGTAAATCCGAACTGCTTGCAGTTCGGCAGCTGTCATTGCATGGGAAATTCGTTTTCTGCGTTTCAATGCCTCTATGAAGCGGATGATCCAAGCAGTGACGTGTAGTAATTTCCATTAAGAACTGAATCGTTCTGCTCTCAGGAGAGATGTAGACGTATTAACTACAAGAAATTGAGGTTAGCTTTTCTTGGCCTCTGTTAGTATTGGGTCCAAGCTGTTATCATCAATAATTCCGTGAGTTCATAGAAGAGGGCATGGGCGCCCATATGACAGTTTCTAGAGGGGGGGGGCCCAGACCTGGGGATACTTAGTAATTTTAATATTTTGGAAGATAAATGGCGATTTGTATTCTGCGGTAGAATAACCCACGGTATCCCCTGCCTGTTGGCGGAGGGACGGTACTACCGCTTCTACGTAATACAGACTTTAAAATCATTTTCTTGAAAGGAAAACACGGGACTACACTAGATTTTTGCCTTCCCTGAGAGATAGAGGGGGGCCATGGCCCCACCTTGCCCGCGGGTATGGGCGACTTGTGTCTAGCGCCTGACAATGTGAAGCCACTCGGCTGCGCTCGGGTGAGATTTGTCTGCTATACTCGGCCGTACTCGGGTGAGATCTGTCGACTTACTCGGCCGTGCTCGGGTGACATCAGTCGGCTATGTTCTACTGGCGCACATTAAGATAGTTATGGAATATCAGTGTCCAAATATTAGGCAATGCCCTCATTACAATTACTAGTATATTTGTTATGGACTTTGTAATATTGAACTTTCCGATAGCAATGGGACACCAGTATTCTAATGTTACTATAATATGATAGAAGCTTGAGACATGTTTCGGGATAAGAGATGTCGACAGAGATGTACTGGGCGTTGAAGTCAAGCTGGCTAATAAACTACTGTGTATTCTATTCAAGGGATTGCCAACAGTTTATAGAATAGTCTCCCGGTTTCGTTATATTTCACTTATTCGCTAACTGGAAAGTAGGTGGCAAAATTTACATTAGATGCCATTGAAGCAGTCAAAGAACATGGTTTTCAAGTTTTTACGAGTTAACTTTACTTCGCACCGAAAAAGATAGGTCTAATGGTGACGATGAGATAGAAAAGGGCTAGAAGTGGGAAGAAAGCGGTCGTGCACTTAATTAAGGTACATCCCCAACATTTGCTTGGTATGAAAATGGGAAAGCACGGTAAACCACTTTCAGGGCTGCCGACAGTGGGGTTCTAACCACTATCTCCCGAATACAAGCTCACTGCTGCGCGCCCTTAACCGCCCGGCCAACTCGCTCGGTGGTTTTCAAGTTCGAATAGTAACCGATAACTACCAGGTTAATATTTCAATGAAACACTATGTGGGGGACGTGGTGCTTTTGAAGCATGAAATAATACATCCATCCGATAATGGAAGGTCACTATTCCTTTGTTATGACTTTAGTCATCTTTTGTATCGCTTCTGAGAATTGTCTCCGATTTTCTTATTGCAGCCCTGCATTACCTTCCTCGAAATGAATTACTAAACTGCTCCAGTCTCATGAAAGAGAAATTCACGAGAGAAATATAATGTGACACTTGTAATGATGGGCTTCCACAGTTCTTTTTAGAAATATTTTTAAAGCCACTTTTAATTAACACTGTCACAAATTATTTACAGAAGTACGAGCGATTTATAAAATTCAATAGAAACCTCTCAACAGGAAGATTTTAAAACTTCAGTGAAATCTATGAAACATACGCAGCGTTAATGTGGTAACTTTTTATTCATATAAACTTCCAAAAACCTTGGCATACTGGAGTTGCATGGATGATTTAAGAAGGTAGTGTAGAAATTAAAATTTGTAAATGCCGGTGTGAGCTATGATGGGATTTAAGATTAAAATACTTAATTTCTACGAACTGTGCGCATTTGAAAGTTGAGGAAGTATGGCAATGTAGGGAGCTTAACTGCAAACGTGGTGGGTGATTGTCGAACAATTAGCTTGCCGACACGGCCGACTTGATGCGTCGCTCTAGGGCGCAGCGAGGTATCCAGTCGGCCGTGTTGCCGATTAACATCAGCTGCTTATCTGCCGGCCATATTGTATTTCATAGGTGGCGGACCGAACTTAGCCGAGTTACTCCGAGTGGCTGCACATTGTCAGGCTTTAGACATAAGTGTATGGGTGCCCTTGGTAGAGGGGTATTATATGGTTTCCATGGTCATCACTTGAGGCGAAGTCATCCTTGAATATGGATTTTTCAAAGACTACAGATGCGACTGGATATCTTTCAGAGTACTGTGCTGTAACTTATCGTAATATGACCGATAAGAGGAATGGACTTCTGGTAAATAGTGTAAACCAGTAAGGTACGTCATCACTTAAGTTCTTGTAGTTTCCGTCCGTGTCCGGTTCCACACAATCCAGAAGAATCGTGTTATGTTCCTGTCATGTCCGAAATCGTAATGAAGTGGCAAAAATCTCAGCTATTATTTCCGGACCCATTTCCAAAGCTCAATTTAATGAATGGGAACCTCTGTCGTGAGAAGATGCTTCAAAAGCGAATCTCTATTTTGTGCTGTTCTTCTTTTGATTCCTCACTGCGTGGTGGGGTAGCTAAAATACGTCTGCGCTAGTGTTACCTACAGGAACCAATTCAGCTTTCTCCTTTAAGATGTAATTCATCACCTGTTAACGGTACACGACTCTGACGCAGATATTTACAGTCATTTCCCTAGTGTAAGGAAACGTCTTTCTGCTGTGGATAGATTATCCGTGAAAGTATACCTTTCTTTCTTGTGAGTGACACTACCCTACTTAAGTTTCAATCCGAGAGGAATCGTGAAACTGTTGGAAGGTGGCATTATATTTAGCTGTCATTGTTCGGTCTGGCGATTCCTTTATGGCGATAGTCTCTACATCACAGAATTCTTGTAGCTTTACATCAGATGGATGTCCAGTTTCGTCAGTTGTCTCGTTGAAAAGTGAAATGTGCTAAACTGTGGTTTGGTTCGCACTAGTCTCAGAACGATTCCAACGGAGGATCCTTACAGAGATTGCTGGAAGTAAGACTGAGGATGGCGAGATTCTTATTGGTTGTTCCATTTCACAATCTTCCAATAATGCTCTGGCCGATTAGAATTTGAATGGGTATTTCAGAGGAGTGAACCTTCGGATCAGCTAGCTTAACTTTACCAATTGACGTCAGCTTTCCGATGTCTTGCGGCACAGCTGGATGAGGTGAATATGTGTTGTTGCTCTCAAAGGCTGTAACTGTGAGAGCTGTGTTTGTTGAGATTCCCCTTGTCAGAACGTAGATTTACCACCTGGAACTTGAGATGATAGGAGACGACTCAAACATCGTCACCACTAGATATTTGTCACCAGCTACTGTCAGCTGGAGCGAATCAACCAGGGAGGAATTGATAAAGCTGGACAGGCTATCAGCGTGTAGGACACATCGTGTAAGTTTGCTGTTTCCAGTAAGCCCTGCTATGCAAGTTCGCGCTGTCTGAAGATGCGCAAATTTCAGCGTTTTGACATCACTACTTCCTACAGAGGTGGGTAGAGGCTCTTCCCCATTACAGATCGACACATTGTGTAGCTTCTTACACATTCTGCACGTCACCTTGTTCCGTTTGCTGCATTGTCGAACATTATGACCTCGACTAAGACGAAGAAAACATCGATAAGTATTCTTTAGTTTTTAATTCTCTCCTGTAAGTTTGTTATTCGTTTATATTCTTGAGACCAGTGCCCTCGATTGTTACAGAATACGCGGAACTGGCCTGGAACTTTTCTGTATTAAATTGTTGTGTTTAATGTTGACAAGAATCAGGACTGTTCTTGGTGTGTTCGCAGCCAGTAGAGAAACGTCGCCTCACATTCTCTGAGAGTTTGCAGCAATTTCAACTCCATCAGGCGTGTGATGATCCCCTGGCATAGGTAAGCCAACGGCGACAAGGATCGTCAGGAAAGGCGCAAAGCACTTCAGGCGCTAGCATCCTTCCGTATATGGCTACACCATCCCCTAGGGCCGTGAGTGTTTGGATGTGCCGGTAAAATTCAATGTACGGGGCGTTCAAAGCTTCAGGGCTGTCACTAAGTGCGACCCGCACTTATTTCAGGTAGTCTACATGGGACTGAATTTTCCCGTTTTTATCACCATAACGGCCCAAAATATTTTTTAGGGATGTTCGTATATATCTGCACTGCACCGTATTTCCAACTACAAGACGTTTCGGTTCACCTTCCCTACGAGATGGTCAGACCTTGGCCGGGGTCAAGTGCTGACGAGGTGGAGTGGGAGCTCCAATGCTCCCCTACTTACTTTGCCAAGTAAGAAGAAATGTACTCTTTAATTTTTCATAAACTTGTGTGTATGAATGTATTATGTTTTCCTTCTTGCTTTACATTCACATTAGTGTGGTGGTGTAAAACGGGCGGCTTTGCTAAGTATCTTGGTAATTATAGGTAACTTTGATCAGACGTCCCACATTAGGCGCAAAAGTCCTGTTTTTGGACACATTTGCCTTTTCGATACAGAAAAAAAAATTTCTCGCGATAGTTGAAGTCTCCTTTACACATATCACTGCTCCGAAAATGACTGACAAACAAATCGGTTATTTCTTCTTCAATCGCGTATTCTGTTCTACAGCATACAGCTTTTTTACAATTTGCTGCATGTCGCACTGACACACATTCGGTCTTACGGTGACGAGAGGACAGGAAAGGGCTTGTATCGGGAAGGAAGCGACTGTGGCCTTAATTAAGGTACAGCACCAGAATTTTCCTTGTGTGGAAATTGGAAATCACGGAAAACCACCTTCAGCGCTGATGATAGGCGGATTCGAACCTAAAACCAAGCTGACCCAAAAGCACGCGGACATTCGCTACTTTAATCAATCGAAGATTGCATTACTTAATCTGTAGGTGGAATATTGAAGTAAAATGGGCATTCTGAAGTGACGATAAAGCCCCCTGTAAATGAAGATTGACTCCAAGGTTCATGTTCTTGCCGAGAAATTTTGTAGGAATCTAGAAGAAGTGGAGAACATATAAAGAGCTCCTTTTAGAGAACAAGAATCCAACTATCAGGTCTGAACCAAGGTTAGGCAGAACAGACAATATTACTCCAGAGTAGTGGTGGCCACGCACTGCCATGTCTATAGTAAATTGACAAATTATTTTTGACTTGTCATTTGAAGAAGAAAACACGAGATTTCAAGCAACTGGCCATCTATGGGGTTAAGGTCACTACCATAGAAACTTTTTTTGCAGACGTTAGTCTTTTAGATCTACTGTTTGGCAGGCGACAATCTTTAGACAGTAACGCAACACTGGCGTATGCTGAGGGCTATCTAGGCTATCGGTGAATCCCAAACCTCAGATCGGAAAGATGGAAATGTAAATCACATTACAGTGTAAGCATCTGACACAGCGTTCCATTACCAAAACTTGAAAGCAATGAGAAAGAAACGTCGCTCGTATTTCTGAGTTCGGGGCATGGGAGACTGATATCACAGTCTAGGCGCTGCGTCCCCCTCACCTCATGCTGCTTGCTACTGAATGTCCGATAGGTGCGGGGACCCAGGGGATAGCTCCGTTAGTTGCCCTCCCACTGCTAAGGAGGGAGAGAGCTCAATGACTCGAAGTTCTCGAGAAGACTCCCAACCATGTATTGCGGAGTCACGTGTTTGCTGTTGCATGTGCAAGACAACTTGCTGATTGTTTATAGCTGTAGCCTTTCTGTTCTCAGAACAATGTTACAGTGTATAACCTGAATGACCATGTGGGGTAAAAAGGTTGAATCGAGGTATTCGATAAACAATTCTCGCAACTGAAGTATTGGGAGAGATCTAAACTTTCCTGAAGTTGAATGGAATGGAGCTGCAAGTGAAGCCCGTGAACAGAAACAGGCAAATAAGTTAATTTAGCAGGGAGGATTTACACAAGTAGTACAAGAACCGGCTCGTCTCAATAACTTGCTATATGTATTCTTGGTTAAACCACGGGAAATTGTTGATAAAACTGAGGTAATTGAAGGAATATGTGACCATAAGGCTGTAATATTGGATATAGGACTGGTACCAAAAAGGCTTAATAAGAGGGTTCCACAAGACAATAAATTGTACTGACAAACTAAAGTTCATGAATTTGGGACTTACCTTATATCACAATTCAATTGTTGGATAAGTGAAGGGAGTAATGTGGATACACTTTGGGGTAAATTTAAAGGAATCATCTGGGAAGGATAGAAGAGATACGTACCTGTTACGAAGGGTAAAATGACCTCAGGCTCTGTTTATTATACAAGGGAAATAAAAAAACTGAAATGAAAATGAAGAATAGTAAACAGGAAAATCAAAGTGGGTAGGGAGAGTAGAGAAACTAGAAAATGAGGGAAATGAATAGAGTGAAGAAGGAAGCTAAAGAGAATCCTTGAGCTGAAGTTGCCATGGTTAAGGCCGGTCATTTCTTCACCGATTCCTAAAGCGAGGATAGTGTAGTGACATTATCTCAAAAAAATTGGATTCAGAGCCTTAAAACGTTGTACAGGTACTTGCCAAAATTTGTTCTTCGCGTCTTCGAGGCTTAAATGAGCTTTGTCTCGTCCTTGTATGACAAATTCAATATTTGGCGTATATTAGCCTATGCTAATTTGCCAAAGGGTTAAACCTAGGTAATGGAGAGGGCTGTCCTAATTTCTTGTAGGCAGCGTTATCCTCTGTGTCCTAAAAGTTAAGTATACAATATTTTGTTCAGATTGGTGAAACGATATAGATTAGTATAAGGAACAGGGAGACATTCTGATTTATACTTCGTCAGCTAGCATATTTCAGCACGAGAGGGGCCTAGAAAATCCTCAAAGTCGTACATATTGTAACTATTAATCAAGTCACATCTAGAGTTAAGTTAAATTTTGGTGCAGTCTATACTGCAAACGGAAATAAATTTAGAAATGCAAAATACAGGTCAATAAACCCTATCTTTTGCCAAACTCTGGTCATTTCTTGCAGTTCTTGTACAGGTAATGTGACACATGTTATATGGCATTATCATGACTCAGTGAGCACTGCACTGGACGTTTGGATGCCATATCTCTTCTCGGTTATCAGAATAATATGATTCTCAGGGTCCTTGGAGGTCATCCAATGCGCTAAGCTTCTCCGGCTGTAAACTCGTTGATTTAAATGGCCAAGCAGAACAAACAGTGTCGCTATCAACTGTCGTAAGGATGACGCTTTACTTGAAGAGTTTCTTGTTTCTTTCACTGAGGATGATAACAATGGTTCACGGGAAAGGTTGACAGATCAGTGATATTAATTCTAGATTATAGAAGGTACGCAGGTAACAGAGAGGTTAAACGGAGAAATGACCAGGCTTTGGGTTTAGTGACCAGGGTTTTGTACCGGTACTTCTAAAGTTCTTTTCGTTTTCAATATAGACTACAGCAAATACTTATTTTAACTCCAGATGCGACTTGATTAATAGTTACAATATATACGACTTTGAGGTCTTTCTAGGCCCCTCGCACATTGAAATATGCCAGATAAGGAAATATATATCTATAAATCAGAATGCCTCTCTGTTCCTGATACTGATCTATATCGTTTTAGCAGGGCAGATGTAACGAGCTATCGAGAGTGGAACTGAAGTATACCTTCTGACAGGATGAAATTAGTAATTGTTCGAATATATAAAGACGCGAACGGGAAAGATCTCAACAGCTATGGAGGTACTTCGCTGATCAGTACGGTATACTCGGCAGGGCGTTTATAAGTAATCTGGGAAATAGCCTACTATTAGTTGGATTCAATGAAACTTTCAGAAGCTGATTTTCTGTGCCAGCTAGTAGTATAATACAGGGATTCGGCGGCCGCCTCCTCCTCCGGGCTCCCAGGGGCCCCTCCACCTCCCGCGCGAAATTTGAATTTAGGCGGGAAATTTGAATTTTGGCGGGAAATTTGAATTTTAGCGCGAGATTTGAATGTGTAAACAATGCCACGTGCTTTTTGACAGCTGTCATCGACAACAACGCATCGCTAACCTCACTGCTGCCATCTCGACGGGCCTAAACCTCAGTGGTACCAACTTAACATAACTAGCGCGAGGTAAACAAATCCACGTGTTTTTTGACAGCCACGCGCTTTTTGACAGACAACAACGCATCGCTAACCACACTGCTGCCATCTTGACGGGCCTAAACCTCAGTAGTACCAACTTAACCTAACTAGCGCGAGGTAAACAAAGCCACGTGTTTTTTGACAGCCACGTGCTTCTTTGACAGCTGTCATCCGCCATCTTTAAACTATAGAGCACCGTGCTGCCCTCTTTATCGCAGTAGCCGCAAATTCGTCACCTGTCATCGGCAGTGCTGCCATCTTGGCGGGCCTAAACCTTAGTGCTACCAACTTAACCTCACTAGCGCGAGATAAACAAATCCACGTGCTTTTTTGTCAGCTGTCATCCACCATCTTTAATCTATAGAGCACAGTACTGCCCTCTTTAGCTACTTACCTTTGAAATGTGGTGGCGGATAATTTGAAAAATGCTTTTTGACAGCTGCCATCTTTAATCTAGAGAGCACCGTGCTGCCCTCTTTAGCTAGATACCTTTGAAATGTGGTGGCAGGCAATTCCACATGACAGCAGCCATCTTTAATCAAGAGAGCATCATGCTGCCCTCTATGTGGTGGCGGCAATTTGAAAAATTCTACATGCTCTTGTTAGGAAACAAAACTCACGCGCTTTTTTGACAGCCGTCATCCGCCATCTTTAATCAACAGAGCACTTAGCTAGATACCTTTGAAATGTGGTGGCGGCAAATTCCACGTGTTCTTGTTTGGAAACAAAGCCATGTGCTTTTTTGACAGCTGTCATCCACCATCTTTAATCAACAGAGCACCGTGCTGCTATCATGCGGACAATTTCGTCAGCTGTCATCCGCCATCTTTAATCCACAGAACACCGTGCTGCCCTCTTTATGGCTACTACCTTAAGCACGTAGTAGCGGGCAATTTGAAAAGTTCTGTTAGATATCATCCGCCATCTTTAATCAAGAGAGCACCGTGCTGCCATCTTTAGCTAGATACCTTTGAAATGTGGTGGCGGCAAATTGAAAAATTTCACGTGCTCTTGTTTGGAAACAAAATCACGTGCTTTTTTGGCAGCTACCATCTGCCATCTTTAATCAACAGAGCATAGTGCTGCCCTCTTTACTTAGATACCTTTGAAATGTGGTGGCGGCAAATTCCACGTGCTCTTGTTTGGAAACAAAGCCATGTGCTTTTTTTGACAGGTGTCATCTGCCATCTTTAATCAACAGAGCACCGTGCTGCTATCATGCGGGTAATTTCGTCAGCTGTCATACGCCATCTTTAATCTACAGAGCACCGTGCTGCACTCTTTAGTTGAAATGTGGTGGCGGCAAATTCCACGTACTCCTGTTTGGAAACTAATTCTATGTGCTCTTCAGCTGTCATCCACCATCTTTAATCAAGAGAGCACCGTGCTGCCCTCTTTGTGGTGGCGGATAATTTGAAAAATTGTTTTGACAAGCGGCCATCTTTAATCCAGAGAGAACAGTGCTGCCCTCTTTAGCTACTTACCTTTGAGGCGGTTAATTTGAAAAATTCTATTTGACAAGCTGTCATCTTTAATGAAAAGAGCATCGTGCTGCTATCTTGCGGGTAATTTTTACGTCACAGCTGTCATCCACCATCTTGCATTGCTAACCTTAGTGTTGCCCTCTTTAGCTACTTACCTTTGAGGCGGACTATTTTTTTTTGCTAGTTGTTTTACGTCACACCGACACAGATAGGTCTTATGGCGACGATGGGACAGCAAAGAACTAGGAGTGGGTAGGAAGCGGCCATGGCCTTATTTAGGTACAGCCCCAGCATTTGCCTGGTATGAAAATGGGAAACCACGGAAAACCGTTTTCAGGGCTGCCGACAGTGGGGTTCGAACCTACTATCTCCCGAATACTAGATACTGGCCGCAATTAAGCGACTACAGCTATCGAGCTCGGTGAGGCGGACTATTTGAAAGAAAAAAATCTATTTGACAAGCCGTCACCCACCATCTTGCATTGCAAACCTCAGTGCTGCACTCTTTAGTTGAAATGTGGTAGCGGATAATTTGAAAAAAATATTTTTTGACAAGCACCCATCTTTGAGCACCGTGCTGCTATCTTTATCGTAGTAGCGAGCAATTTAAAATCTAGATGCTTTTTTCTGACAGTTGTCATCCGCCATCTTTAATTTAGAGAGCACCGTGCTGCCCTCTTTGTGGTGGTTATAAATTCCACGTGCTTTACAAACCCACGTGCGTTTTGTCATCCGCCATCTTTAAACAAGAGAGCGCAGTACCGCACTCTATGTAGTAGCGGATAATTTGAAAAAAATCTTTTTGACAAACAGCCATCTTTATTCAACACAGTTACCGCTATCTTACATCGCTTACCTCGGCGTTGCACTCTTTAGTTGGCGGTTAACTCGAACAAGTTTAATCATACATCGGGGGAGATAGAGTAAGCACGTGCTGCAGTGATGACGTCATCATGCATGTTTAGACTTGTCCGTTTTCTTAAGAGTAAGTCGGTGTAAAGGAATGAAATAAGTATGCATCATAAAAACAAGAGTTTGCATGTGCTGCAGTGATGACGTTATTGTGCATGTTTAAACCCGTTCGTTGACTAAAAGCTTTAGTCTTCGAGAAACAGTGATAGAGAGTGGAGTGCAAACATGACGAAAACATTAATAGTTGATGTGCAAGGCTTTAAAGTAAACGGAAACAAATTTGTGTTTAAAGAGGTGGCTGTGTTAGATTGCAGTGTGTTGTGGGCACCAAAACTTGTTAGTTTAGTATTTAGTCCACCGTTCCCTTACTGTTTGCAAACAGATGAAGATAAAAAGCAGACTCAGTGGATTGAAAACAATTTAGGTTTGAAGTGGGAAGAAAAAGGAATACCTTATCGTTTTCTACCTTTAATGATGAATACACATTTGTCAAGAGCAGATCTTGTTCTTTTAAAGGGTTGTGAAAAGAAAGAATGGTTGCGTGATTTTCTACCATCATCGTGTGAAGTTATTGACATGCATGAATTGGGGTGCCCATCATTTAAAACTCTTCCGAAAGAACATAGTAGAGAAACAAGTAAACAGTCTTTACAACATGTATGCATGCTCTTTGATTGGTTGTGTTGCAGTGCATGCCGGGAAGTGAACAACATATGTAAACTGCAATGTCGAAATAACCTTAGTGTAAAAGAAACATTTGTAGAGTAAAGACATCATGTCATTTCTAACAGATACTAAGTGTAACGCAGTTGAATAGGCGATCGTAAAGTTTTATGCGTGCAAAAAGAAACTAAACACTTTTACTGTAGAAGAGTTAAATGCATTACCAAAGGCATTTTTGGTTAATGTAGCTGCGAATGCTGTAAAGAAGATTTGGGATAATTTGCCTCGTGAGTGGACTCAAGATCCTGCTTTGTCAGAGCTTCAAACGTGTAGTTTACATCATGAACACGTGAGTTTAGGTAGAAGACCTTCTGTGAGACAGTGCCGTACATGTCAACTAATTAAACTGTATCACGGACCTAAAACTAACGAGTTGTCTTCGCTTATAAACACTTACCATGGCTGTGGAGAGAGTAAACAAGGAAAAGGTGAAGAAACGTGCTGGGAGAAAGATGAGGAAGCATGTTGGGCGTGGACTCATCAACAGAGTGATTGATCTTCTTTTCTTCGTGCTTCATCTCCCCTGCGCCCCTAGAACACGTTCGCCTGACACGTAGTTACATGCTGCCTGCATAGAGTATGTCGTGTAGCTGTTAAAATCTGCTTCGTAAAGTTATGATGTGTGTGTGTGTGTTATTACGTAGTGCTTTAGCTGCTCAGAAGAATATAGCAGCACTTGTCGTTGTTGGTGTAATAAAACGAAAACTGAGTGACAAAGACCGTAAAATAAACAAAGGATAAAAATGTATATATATATATATATATATATATTCTAAAATAAATATGAATTGTCAAAACATATTACAGGTGTTGTTTAATCCTACAGCATATCCTAGTGACTTAGAAGAAAGGAAACGTAGAGGATTAAAAGAAAACACACATAAGATTTAAAGTACATCCTCTTTATTAATCCATGAATTAAAGCTGTTATTAAAACCAAGCCATTTAACATACAGTTTATTGCCACGACGTCGAATAACACGTTCAACTAAATAGTGATCAGGATATTTTGTTTTCTGCAGTTCTTCGATGTAGAATCCTCCTTCAATAGGCTGTCCTCTGAGATCGCGAAGTAAATACGTAACTGGATTAGCAAGCTTAACACTTCTGATTTGAAAAATTTCAGTGCTCCAGTTAGGTGTGTATCCTTTTGCAAAGATAGATTTGTGTTTGCTGATGCGAACAAAATCACATTCTTTAAAGCGATGGCGACGTGGATCAGCTGTTTTAATTACAAGATGAATAGCATTTATACGAGGTGTATTCTTTGTAACAAGACGTGGCTTTGTTCCGATAGTGCGATGAGGTGTATCGTTGTAGGTAGATAAAAGTCTAGGTAGCAGATCAATCCAACGATATGAACCTTGCGCTGTAAATTCTCGCCACATCATTGTTTTGAGTGTACGGTTAAAGCGTTCTACAACACTTGCCTTGAGATTGCTGAACGTAGAGTAGTGTTGAATGCCAAGTAACTTGAGGTAAGAAGAAAAATCCTTGTTGTAAAACTCTTTACCTTGATCAGTTTGAAGAAGCCTTGGGCAGCGTTTCGATTCTTCAACAATATGTTTAAATGCTTCTTTAACTTGAGCTGCTGTTTTAGAACGCACGGGTTGTGCAAAAGCAAACTTCGAGCACACATCGATAACAGTAAGTAGATGCTTATACCCCTTATTACTAGAGGCATACAGAATCATTTCTACTAAGTCTGCTTGCCAGAGATCACCTTTTCCTCGTGTAATAACGCATCTGCGACAGTAGGTGCGACGTGCTGGTTTATGTAACTCATGTGCGATGTTTACCTTTACAGGTGAGATCTTCTCTTGACGAGCCATTACAAAATAATACTGGCATAACGTAGTTCTCTTTCTATTTCTAGAATTTCTGATACGTGACCAGTGTGACCAGCCTCTTGCGATGCTCTTAAAAGTTGTAATCGTTCAACGAGTAAGTTTGGGTCATTCCAGTATCTTACATCCACATACGGCAACAAAGGCTTGTAGATAACATCAAGACTACGTGCAGTCGGAAACAGCTTAGAAATAAACTCACGATACTTGTAACTCTTATTCGCATTTACAGCTTCTGTTCTCTTGTAATTACGTCGTGTTGCATCAGTAGCAAAAAGTATTGCTTTATATTTTTTAAGATCATCTTGTAAAATTATATCCTTGTCAGGTATTCGTGAGAAAAGAAGTTCTAAGAGTCCTTTCGTAGATTTATAGGTAACACCTTTTACAATGAGTTTGCTGTTATTAATCTTAACATTTGAATTTCCTATCCAAAAACAGTCATCTTCGTAGCGAATACCGTAGGTAGTGTCAGTTTGTCCTGTAAAAAGTTTTCTATATAAGGTGCAAAGAGAGATCCATAGGTATCTTAAATAAAAGTTCTAAAGTGATTGCGATACTCTGGTGTAATCATAACCTCAGACAAAGATGGTAGATTTTGCGTCGATGTAGTAGGTGTTTCAGCAATAACATCTGTAGTTAAAAACTCAACACGCTTAGATGGTGACGTATCATTAAGTTCTTCTTCTTCTTCCTTATCTTCCTCTTCTTGATCTACATCCTGCTTCTTCTCTTCCTTATCTTGTTCATGCTTTTCTTCTTCATGCTTCTCTTTATGATATGATGTTTGCATAGAAGCAAAACTTGAAGTAGACTGCGGTAATGAAGTAGAATTAAAAATTTCTTTGAGTGGTGTACTTAGTTGTGTTTTTAAAAATAAATCCGTGTCTGCTTGAATACGTTTAAGCTCTTTAAATTTCCGTTGAATATTGTTTCGAGCTTGGATGATATGTTTTGTGATCTCCTTGCTAGATGTTAACATGATGATGGTTTTTAATCAAGTAGTTACTGTAATTCTGTGTTAATGCATATAAAATGATCGAAACCCATGCGATATCGTCCATGCTGTACATCACTTTCTTTATCAATAACTAAAAAGCTGTAAGGGTGTAATGAACAACATTTAGCACACATACGTTTAAAGTCATCGAATGTCATATCAGTGTTAACATGATCGTTATACACATGTCACATGTTGCGCTCATCTTGCCGAAAAAGCACAATAACATTTGCGTTGTCGCGTATCAACTGCTTAGGCACACGAGAATAGGTTTGGCACAAATAGATGCAATCAACATATTTATGCCGACCCATACTAAAGAATGCACGAATAACGTTTTGCTGTTCTGTTGCGACATCATCAAAGATCATAAGAGAATTAGGAAGCACATCGTCTGGTGATGGTACTTGCTCTTGACTAGTAAAGTCGTGTACAGCATGGTGAAACAACGATATCCAAACGACATGAAGAAGAAGAAAGTAAAAACTGTTGGATGGAAAGATGTTATAAAGGCTGCGCAAAAAGCTATTCGAGGGGAATACAATCCTCGTGTAGCTATTACTAAAGCGTTACGCGCAGCAAGAGCGAGAATTTCTCCAAAGTGCAGAGCAATATTTAGTAAACGTGCACGAATTATTCCTGTACCAAAACGAGGAGGATTTCTTCCTGCGCTGTTTGCTGGCTTAGCAGCTTTAGGGTCATTGCTAGGTGGTGCTAGTACTGTAGCGAGAACTGTCAAAGCTGTAGAAGAAGCGAAACAACAGTTGAAAGAGAGTGAACGTCATAACAAGACGATGGAGGCAATTGCGTTACGAGGCAAAGGTGTGAACATGAAGCTAGCGCCATACAAGAAAGGGCTTGGTATCTACATTTCTCCAAAAAACGTCTACTGAATGCACTGCCATATCGAGCTCTAACGCATGATGAAGTTTTACGTTTGCTAAACAACTAGGAATTCAATATTTTCGAGGAGTGTATATGCGCGATCAACTACCAGCGCGCCCACGTGAACGTGAAAGTGCCGTAATTAACTTAGACGACAGTCGTGGACCTGGAACTCATTACGTTGCTTATGTAAAACGTAAATCTAAAGTATGGTATTTTGATAGCTATGGAGACTTACCTCCTCCTTTTGAGCTCATACGTTATTTCGGAAGCAGTGCAGACACTGTTTACAATAAAAACCGTGTGCAAAACTTTAATACACGCATGTGCGGACGATTATGTCTTATGTTCTTATATCAAACCCAGACAGTAGAGAAAGTGCATTAATGTCTACGTGATGACGAACAGTGAAAGAACGTTTGCTGTACGTGGAGAAGGACCTTAAACAACCGTCTATTTTAATCCACCAATCGAACTTAGTTATCAGCCGCATAGTCTTGGACTAGTATCGTCTGAAAGCTACAATAAAATCTATAATGTGCGTGATGGTTTAAACAAGTTCTATTACGATGAGTATGTGCTAACACTACCTTCAGGTAGTTATACAGTAGACGATATTCACGAATATATTGAAAGTACGTTAATTGATCAGTTTGGGGAAGATAGTTTTAGTAATCATAATTACAAGTTCTCTATCACTATAAGCAACATTACACATAAATGTGTTATTGAATCATCATTTAAGATTGACTTCAAATCACAACCTGATTCGATTGGACCACTGCTTGGATTTTCATCGAGGGAGCTCCTACCGAACGTACGTTACGAGTCTGATCAACCTATAAAACTCTTCGATGATTATAATGTGAACATTACTTGTAATATTATTAGAGACTTGAATAGTAATCTACAAACTTCGCACGTCCTGCACGACTTTATTGTTACAGAGGAACGTGGATATACTATTTGTGAGAAACCAGCAGTAGTTTTTTATCATCCTGTGTCTGTAAAACACATTAGCAACATTACTCTTAGACTTGTAAATAAACATAATCAGCTTATTCATTTAGATCAGCACGCGTACGTAGCTTACAAACTACATCTTAAACCAGTATGAAAACCATCTATAAAACACGGTATACATTCCGAAGACATACTACATGTGTGCAGAGACTCGTCGAGTTAACAGATACCCATAAGCAGATACTCCAAGATTTAGGATATACACTACTACAACAGAATGGAAGAAATGCTAGACATTACGAATACAGTAGAAAGTCGTGAAGGTGTAGTATGAAGTGAGCTTCATTCCTATCAACCTTTTACGTTTGGATTAAATAACAATGATGAAATTCATTTTATTATTAAACAACAAGATGTTTACACCTTACCACACGAAAGCTACCTCTATATTGAAGGACGACTAGAAAAGTCTGATGGAAGTGGACCAAGCACTTCACAACTAAACAACCATGCTCTAGCTTTTCTCTTTTCTGAAGCGCGATGTGAAGTAAATAATGTTGAAATAGATCGAACGAAGAATGTTGGTATTACAAGTGCAATGAAACTCTACCCTTCTCTCTGTGATGAAGAAAGTAATCTTTTGCGGATGGCTGGATGGTGTCCAAAAGCTACTAACAACTGGATGATTAATGAGGATGGAACTTTTACGGGTATGTTATCACTGAAACATATTTTTGGATTCGCAGAAGACTTTTCACGTATTATAATCAACGCAAAACAAGAGCTTATTCTAATCCGTGATCGAAGTGATTACAATTCTCTTAAAGCAGTAGAAACACCAGTAGAATCGAAAATAACACTGCATCGTATACTGTGGCGGATTCCACATGCAACCTTATCTGATCGTGGAAAAATTCGATTGCTCAAGATTGTAGAAAATACCTATACGTTTTAGAAGTTGGGAGCTGCATGAATATCCTGTGTTACCACCTACAAACAAGCATAGCTGGGCTGTTAAAACATCACGTTTTACTGAGAAGTCCTTGTATATTATTTTTGGATTTCAAACTAATCGTAAATTCAATCACGAAAAAGATAGCTCACTGTTTGATCACTGTAAATTAAAACACGTTAGACTATATCTCAACGGAATTACGTATCCCTACGAAAACATAGACATTAACTTTGAGAAAAATAAGTTTGGGATGCTCTATGACATGTTTTGTATATTTCAATCATCGTATTATCATATCAGAAAGAAGATCGTCCGCTATTTACACCTCAAGAATTTAAAAATAAAGCACCGATTGTAGTTATAGACTGCTCTTATCATGAAGAATCTATAAAAGAATCTCCAGTTGATATTCGTTTAGAATTTGAAACATCTGAAAACATTCCTGCTAACACAGCAGCCTATTGTCTTATTATTCATATGAGTGATGTTACTTACCATCCGCTAACGAATATTGTTACGAGACTATAAATAAGAATAGATCTTTATCATTTTAATTAGTGTGTGCTTCGACATCGTACGCTATGGAACAAAACTGTAAATGTGCATGCTGTTTGCATGCTCATACGCAACAACTTATTTATCTTACACGAGTGAGTGAGGCTATTAAGATGTTCTATAAACATAGATCGTCGATGCCGAAACATCTTATTCAATACTTACCACCAGGATTTTTATATACGTACACTGCCTCTTACGTACATAATTTTTGGGACATCCTTCCTCTACACAGTAAGATGTCGATCGAAGTAGCTTTATGCAGAACTTGTGAACGACATTACAAGCATCGAGGAGAAAATGGTGATGATGATTGGGATGGACCAAATCCGAGGATTGAACACTGTACACAGTGTATGAATGAACTTTCTCTAGTACCTCATGATGACGATGATTCCGAAAAGGAATAACAACAAGGTAAGAAGTATATAATCTTCTCTGTAAAGCATAACATACTTAGTATAATACATTTCTAAATGTTTTGTTTAATTTGAATGTTGCAGGAGGCATTTCAGAAGCATACGTTGTTAAGAAGCACACCAACCTTGTCAGCAGTAAAAACAAACACTGTTGTAGTACATTTGTGAATAAATATTTGATCGCATTCAAAAATGTTGTACTTATTGTATTGCTTTACACCGACTTACTCTTAAGAAAAACGATCAGGTCTAAACATGCACAATGACGTCATCACTGCAGCACATGCTTACTCTAGCTTTCCCAATGCATGTTTAAACTTGTTAGAATTTACCGCCACGACATTCCTTTACACCGACTTACTCTTAAGAAAACGGACAAGTCTAAACATGCATGATGACGTCATCACTGCAGCACGTGCTTACTCTAGGTCCCCCGATGTATGATTAAACTTGTTCGAATTAACCGCCACCACATTTCAACTAAAGAGTGCAGCGCCGAGGTAAGTGATGTAAGATAGCGGTAACTGTGTTGAATAAAGATGGCTGTTTGTCAAAAAGAATTTTTCAAATTATCCGCTACTACATAGAGTGCGGCACTGCGCTCTCTTGTTTAAAGATGGCGGATGACAAAAAGCACGTGGGTTTGTAAAGCACGTGGAATTTACCACCACCACAAAGAGGGCAGCACGGTGCTCTCAAGATTAAAGATGGCGGATGATAACTGTTAGAAAAAAGCATCTAGATTTTAAATTGCTCGCTACTACGACAAAGATAGCAGCACGGTGCTCAAAGATGGGTGCTTGTCAAAAAATATTTTTTTTTCAAATTATCCGCTACCACAATTCAATTAAAGAGTGCAGCACTGAGGTTTGCGATGCAAGATGGTGGGTGACGGCTTGTCAAATAGATTTTTTCTTTAAAATAGTCCGCCTCAAAGGTATGTAGCTAAAGAGGGCAACACTAAGGTTACCAATGCAAGAAGGTGGATGACAGCCGTGACGTAAAAATTACCCGCAAGATAGCAACACGATACTCTTTTCATTAAAGATGACAGCTTGTCAAATAGAATTTTTCAAATTAACCGCCTCAAAGGTAAGTAGCTAAAGAGGGCAGCACTGTTCTCTCTGGATTAAAGATGGCTGCTTGTCAAAAGGAATTTTTCAAATTATCCGCCACCACAAAAAGGGCAGCACGGTGCTCTCTTGATTAAAGATGGTGGATGACAGCTGAAGAGCACATAGAATTTGTTTCCAAACAAGAGTACGTGGAATTTGCCGCCACCACATTTCAACTAAAGAGTGCAGCACGGTGTTCTGTAGATTAAAGATGGCGTATGACAGCTGACGAAATTACCCGCATGATAGCAGCACGGTGCTCTATTGATTAAAGATGGCAGATGACACCTGTCAAAAAAAGCACATGGCTTTGTTTCCAAACAAGAGCACGTGGAATTTGCCGCCACCACATTTCAAAGGTATCTAAGTAAAGAGGGCAGCACTATGCTCTGTTGATTAAAGATGGCGGATGGTAGCTGTCAAAAAAGCACGTGAGTTTGTTTCCAAACAAGAGCACGTAAAATTTTTCAATTTGCCGCCACCACATTTCAAAGGTATCTAGCTAAAGATGGCAGCACGGTGCTCTCTTGATTAAAGATGGCGGATGATAGCTAACAGAACTTTTCAAATTGCCCGCTACTACGTGCTTAAGGTAGTAGCCATAAAGAGGGCAGCACGGTGTTCTGTGGATTAAAGATGGCGGATGACAGCTGACGAAATTGTCCGCATGATAGCAGCACGGTGCTCTGTTGATTAAAGATGGCGGATGACAGCTGTCAAAAAAGCACATGGCTTTGTTTCCAAACAAGAATGCGTGGAATTTGCCGTCACCACATTTTAAAGGTATCTAGCTAAAGAGGGCAGCACTGTGCTCTGTTGATTAAAGATGGCGGATGACGGCTGTCAAAAAAGCGCGTGAGTTTTGTTTCCAAACAAGAGCATGTAGAATTTTTCAAATTGCCGCCACCACATAGAGGGCAGCATGATGCTCTCTTGATTAAAGATGGCTGCTGTCATGTGGAATTGCCTGCCACCACATTTCAAAGGTATCTAGCTAAAGAGGGCAGCACGGTGCTCTCTAGATTAAAGATGGCTGCAGTCAAAAAGCATTTTTCAAATTATCCGCCACCACATTTCAAAGGTAAGTAGCTAAAGAGGGCAGCACTGTGCTCTATAGATTAAAGATGGTGGATGACAGCTGTCAAAAAAACACGTGGATTTGTTTATCTCGCGCTAGTGAGGTTAAGTTGGTAGCACTAAGTTTTAGGCCCGCCAAGATGGCAGCACTGCCGATGACAGGTGACGAATTTGCGGCTACTGCGATAAAGGGGGCAGCACGGTGCTCTATAGTTTGAAGATGGCGGATGACAGCTGTCAAAAAGCACGTGGTTGTCAAAAAACACGTGGCTTTGTTTACCTCGCGCTAGTTAGGTTAAGTTGGTACTACTGAGGTTTAGGCCCGTCAAGATGGCAGAAGTGAGGTTAACGATGCGTTGTTGTCTGTCAAAAAGCACGTGGCTATCAATAAAACACGTGGATTTGTTTACCTCGCGCTAGTTAGGTTAAGTTGGTACCACTCAGGTTTAGGCCCGTCAAGATGGTAGCAGTGAGGTTAGCGATGTTTTTTTGTCGATGACAGCTGTCAGAAAGCACGTGGCATTGTTTACAAATTCAAATCTCGCGCCAAAATTCAAATTTCCCGCCAAAATTCAAATTGCCCGCCAAAATCAAATTTTCCGCGGGAGGCGGAGGGGCCCCTGGGAGCCCGGAGGAGGAGGCGGCCGCCGAATCCCTGTATTATACTACTCCAGCTGACAAGAAGCTCTCCACATGAATAATAGTGACCTCAAATCGAAATTTCTTTATTCATAGAGCTTCCGTGTACGTCCTACAATCATTACTATGTATTTGTAGACACACACATATATACATTTATATGAGATCATATTTCGTATTTTAGACTTCTAAATCCTTTTTATCTCGGCTAAGCTGTGAAATGATCAGTTCCTCCAGTTTGGTTTTATCTGTTTGTCTGCTTTTATGTCGGCTGAACTGAAATAATTATCACCAAAGTTGTATTTTAGTAGGCGGCATTCTAGGTAGGAAACCAAGTTAGAAAATATCACAGTATCTCTAAGCAGAGTCTTTGAATGGTCTTTGTACGTATTCATACAACACATATAAGAAGTTAGAGTAAACGAGGCCATAGAGGCACCTGGTGGTGCGTAGTTCCTACACAGTGGTTTGCAAATAGAAAGTTGAAAGCATAACAGTTTATAGAATGGAGTTCGCCCATCCCCTAGTTCCGGATTCCGGAATTATGGGAGAGAGCACTCTTTTATTGCAATTTGTTCAATTTTGATACATGCTTAACATTTTCCTCTTACATTTATTTAACTATACTATATAAAATTTGTTTTGTCCTAGATGTTAGCATTGCTATATTGTCTAGGACAACATGTATCTTACCTTAGTTTATTTATACACTTAAATTAACGAAAAAAATGATCATTATCAAACAATATAACTGCTCACCTTGCGGCAAACTAACAAAAAGCACACACTTCTACTTCACAGCAGAAATAAATAAATAAGTGTGAATACCCACTTTCCAGCAGATACTACATATTATGTGAAACCTTTTCAGGCAAGTCACAAAAGCGCCTTGACGCAAGTGCTTGTTTAACAGTAACAATACTTGCAGTTAGTGCTAATATCTTTTCGTTTCCTTCTGCCATATACTTCTTGAAATCTTATTAACTCATACATATCTGCTATTTCCGAGATCTCTTGTTGTACAATCATCATATTATTTCTATGCTGCGCTTGTAACTTTCATTGTCATCACACCTTACTCTAATCTACACATGCAGAAGTACTGAGTAAACACTGGGCTTGAGATAGGTTAGGCCTATCTCTTCCTCTCCCTACTCTACTGTACTACAGCAGCCAAAACAAACTAATTAACAATCCACAGCAAATAAAACAGGCTAACACACAGCAAACGACCTCATTGTAAGGAACTCATTACTGTTAACATATTGATGAACTAAATCTAAAAAACCCAAACCAAACCCCATGGCACTACAGCCCTTGAAGGGCCATGGCCTATCAAGCGACCGCTGCTCAGCCCGAAGGCCTGCAGATTACGAGGTGCCGTGGGGTCAGCACGACGAATCCTCTCGGCCGTTATTCTTGGTTTCTAGACCGGGGCCGCTATCGCACCGTCAGATAGCTCCTCAATTCTAATCACGTAGGCTTAGTGGACCTCGAACCAGCCCTCAGGTCCAGGTAAAAATCCCTGACCTGGCCGGGAATCAAACCCGGGGCCTCCGGGTGAGAGGCAGGCACGCTGCCCCTACACCACGGGGCCGGCATGAACTAAATCTGCTACTTAGAAATATACAATATCTAATATATGAAGGAACACTGAACAACTATAAAAGAAACATAATGCTAAACTTATAACTATAGTCGCCCTTAGTTCTTAGCGACTTAAACTCTATAATGAATACATATCTGATATTTCCGAGATCTCTTGTTGTACAGTCATCCTCATGCTCATGTATATTACATTTACTATCATTTACCAGTACTGTTATTACTTTCTGTTATTACTAATCTCATTTTAATTTCTTTCTTCCACATGTTTCTTAGAATACAGAAAAATTTAGCTAGTTTTCCTGGGGTGATCCATTCTTTATTTAACAATTTGGTTATTGTATAAAATTCTTTCTCTCTTTCTACTTTTAATTTATATTCATCTCCAAGGTATTTACTTCTCAGTGCCTCCGTTCCCTTACATGTTCTCAGTAAATGGGCTTCTCCCATTATGTCGTCACAAAATAAACACTGATTTACGTTATGGTTCTCTCTTATTCCCTTATTTTTGTATAAACCCAAAAGCCACCACAACACACCTCTTAGTTCCCTATTTGTGAATCTATTTTTTCTTATTGACATGTTTTGGATAATTCCACAAAATTCTACTAGTGTTCTTTTAGTTTCACATTCTGCCCTAATCGTCTGTCTCTCTATGTCCTTTACTCTAATCGTTAATATTTTAATGAAGCTGTTTTCTTTACCGTTCATCTCCTTATCTCAATATAGCCCCATTCATATTTTGTCTAGCATACTTTTTACTTTCGATAACCAATAATTCTCATCCAAGTGTCTCATCTGGTGCTGGTAGGCTAGATTTAATATTTCCCTCCCCTCTCCTCTTTTTAATCTTAACCAATATTTTACTATTTCCTTACTTATGTCTGCTTGGATGCTGATATCTCCACATACAGTTCTCACTCCACTATTTGCTGAACATTCGGTAGGCCCATTATTATTTTACAGAATTTGTTACTTATGACATCTAGTTCTTTTTTATCAACTTCTATACCCCATATTTCAATCCCATACAGTGCTTTTGATACCACAAGGGCATTAAAAACATTTTTATGTAGTTTGTATTGCAAATTAGGCATCTTCTTTTCTAAGGCCTTTATACTTGATAGGGCGGCCACACCTTTTATTTTTGCATGGCGTATCTGTTCCTTCCACAACCCATTCTTTGTTAATATCATTCCTAAATATTCTAATTTATTTACAACTTCTAATTCAACACCATCTAACCACCATCGCCTTTCATTTCTTTTGAATTTATTTCCTCTTTTACAAACCATTACTTTTGTTTTTTTGGTATTTATTTTCAAATTCCATGTATTACAGTATTCCACCAGTTTTTTGAGGTTACTTTGCATACCTACTGTTGTTAGTGAGAGCAGCAGGATGTCGTCTGCGAAGACTAGGCCGGGGATCTCTTTATTGTATAAGCAAGGGCTAGTCCTATCCTCTTTCGCTAGGCATTCTATTACATCATTAATAAAAAGCAAAAACAGTATTGGTGATAGTTTACATCCCTGCTTAAGTCCAATGTTCGAGTGGATCTTTCCTATCATTAAATCTTCTTTGACTTTAATTGAACATATCACTTCGGCATATGATTCTTCTATGGCTTTAATCATTTTCATTGACATTCCTATTCCGGCCAGCTTCACAACGACCGCCCGTCTGCTAACTGAATCAAAAGCTTTTTGTAGGTCTATTGCTGCAATGTATAGTCTACCACCTTTTTTTCTTATGTACTTGTCCATTAATGTTTTGATTATAAATACATTGTCAGTAGTTCTCATTCTTTTCCTGAATCCTGATTGGTATACCGAGAGAATAGAGTAATCTTCTGCCCATTTCATAATTCTTTTAGCTAAAATCCCAGTGTAGATCTTACTTAGTGAGTCCAACAATGTAATCCTCCTATAATTGTTCGTATTCGATCTTTCTCCCTTTCTTTTGTAGATCGGGCAAATTACTCCTTTCTGCCAAGATCTTGGAATTTTTCTTCCCTCAAATATTTTATTGAATATTTTAGTTATTATTTCAATCATCTGACCGTTGTTACCTATCTCTTTCCAGAATTCATGCGTAATTCCATTAGCAGCGCCTGATTTTCCGCCCTTCCCTTTTTTCATTACATCTAGTACCTCGTCTGTGGTTATTACATCGTCTAGTATAGGCAGCGTAAACTCCATATGTCTCAGTATACCAATTTCGTTTCTGTTCTCTACCCATGTGTCATTACCCCCTAATAACCCGTTAAAATACGTTAACCATTCCTCATTGGATATTTTTACTTGATCATAGCTTTTATAACCTTTACATATTGTGCTAATTTTGTTCCATACTTTCTTAGTTTCATTTTCTTTACAGTACTTAAGTAATATTTTTGATTCTTGGTCCTGCCATTTTATTTTCCTGTCGCTTATTAAATCTTTGTATTCCTTCCTCTGGTTACAAAAATCTACTCGTAAGGTCTGAGATCCCTCATTTCTATACCTTTTTAAAGCCTTGATCACTTGATTTTACTTCTCTTTACACTCCTCCGTATACCATACATTTCTTTTATATTGTCTACTCTTACTCACAACCATTTTTTTACCAGCTACTTCTATTGATCTTTCAAGCATTCTTATTGCTTCATCTAGGTTATTATCCTCTATCATATACTCCATGCCTATTCTCAAAATTTCAAAGGTTTTACCCCTATAGTAATCTCTAAATTGTTCTCTCTTTTCCTCACTCCACCTGTATCTTAATAATTTTCTCTGTTCATAGTTAAAGAGTTGTTTGTCTACTTTATTATCTTCCTCTCTCAGTAGCCGAATAACAACTGGAAAATGATGAGATGCTGTCCAATTTTTTACCTGGATATCTTTAATAAGAGTTAAAGCCTCTCTAGATGCCAACACTAGGTCTATAACACTCCCTCCTGACTCTACTATATATGTTAGGTTGCCTGATTCATCTCCCGGCCATCCCCCATTTAAGATGTACAATTCCTCTATCGCGCATATTTCTAATAATTTCTCTCCATTTTTATTACACTCTTTGTCTTTGCTTCTTCTTCTTTCTATTAATATTTCCCCGATTTCCTTATCATATAATGGATTATTTAAGCCAACCCTTGCGTTAAAATCACCCATTATAATTATTCCTGCTTTTTCATTTAGTAATTTTATCTGATTTACTGCACCAACGAGCTCTTCAAAGAAATTTTCCTTCTCAAACGGGGACCCCGATGGGTGATTGTAACCAAAGCCAATAAACATATCTCTCCCCTTTTGATTTCCTTTTTTGGTTTTGACCCAGATCATTTCCTCACATCCTGATTCCCATATCTCCACTTGTTTGCAAATTTCGTCTTTTACGATAACTGTTATCCCTCCTGGGTGACGCCCTTTCATACTCCTTTTATATTTTGTTTTACTCCAGACCTTAAATCCCGGTATTTTCACATTTTTGCTAGGCGGCAACCATGTCTCTACTATCCCAATAATCTCACTCTCTCTCATTAAATCTATAAATTCATCATTTCCCAGTTTACTTAATATACCCTCTATGTTGACTAATCCCACTACCCAGTCTAGTTATTTGTTCATAGGTATATCTGATGCTACCAGGGCCTTGCTTCTCGTTATTCGTGGTTTTTCTATTTGTATAATAGATCCACTTGGGGAACTAATTATTTCCTCCTCTAACCCTCTAGCTTCCTCAGACCTTGTCAATCCTTTCTTTGCCCATATGTCCTTTAAATTTAACGCTGGCTTACGTTTCTTTTCTTCTTTTCTCCCTGTGGTGTCTTGCTTGCTCTGGATCACTTCTCCATCTTGGGTTGATCTCCTGGGTTGGTGATAACAGTTTATAAATGCAGGTGAATGAATGAATGAATGGTGTAAATTTACAGGCGCGAAAGTCTTCTCTTGATGAAAAATGATCCCTCGTTAGTTACGATATTTTATAGGGATATCCTGTCGTCCTTCCTCTTATTGAACAAGACTAGTTTAAGTATCCACCAAAAACGTGACTTCTTAGCTGAATCTGAATTTTCCGTTCACAGAATGAAGCGTACGTAACCTTGATGATGGGTATCAGTTGTCGTGTACTGAAATTAAGAGTAGTTATAAATGTGTATTTTTCGATGATAGGAAATGCTTTTATTAATACAGTAGCTATAGAGAAGCAGTTGAGGAATACTTGGTTTAAGGAAAATTGCTACTAAACTGAAGACAACTTACTGCTACATTATACATGAAGACTCCAGCATAAAGCAAGGCAGTCTAAAATATTCCTCTTTATAATGTGACGTGTCAATTTTTTCTTTTTATCTCCAACCGCTGATAATAGTCAGTTATTCCCACAAAACTGCACATTTTTTAATAAGTCTATTTTAATTTTATTTCGTGTCTTGGGCGTTGGTACTTTTCCTGTAGTGGTTGTAATCGAACGATAGTTCGTGCGATACATCTCCCCACGGAAAAGAGAAGTGAACGTGTGACAGCTTGGAGAAAAGATACCGGGCTGTGTCGAGGTCACCTGACATGACAGTAGCTGGATTGAGATTTCATTGTTCATATGTTACATATCTTCCAGAGGATATTGTTCCTCTGCTCTACGAATGAAAGAAATCTTCGCACTTCCTCACACCATGTCGTCATACCGGGATTACTGAAATACACCTGGACAACCATGCTCTCGTAAAACGAATCAGAGGGAAGAGGTCAGGCAATTCGAAAAATGAGTGTATGGGCAAAAAGAACACAAGGTCCATGAAGGGCATCAGATATCCTAAGCCTCGAAAACCTAAGACCATCGTCGACGGAAGGGAACAAGTGTTGACCAAAGAAGGTCCGATAGGAAAGGTAAAGGTGAGTACCCATACACAAACAACTGGAATCAATGCCAGACTCACCAATGGAACCCGTAGTCGCCAACCTACGCTCCCATGATAAAGTCCCTGGGGCCCCTTTCACGACTGGATACCTCCCCCAACCACAGACAAGCACGAGAACTCCATCTGGCTGATTTAACTGTGCATCATTAGTGATGTTTTATGGTCTGTGGTTGGGGCATTTCATGGCGCGCAATGGCAGGGACTACACTATATTTAAAGTTTGCAACTCTCATGTCTCTCACCTGGTTCATGTCAGTTTGCTCCTTGAGGAGAACTGGGACATCCAGCATACTGAGAGTGACTAAGGTTAGCTCGTCATTACCATTACTGCTGAGTTCCCTGGCACATGGACTGTTCGTGGTTTATTTTGACGTAACACCCGTGACCCTACTTGCAACGCTGACATCTCCGTACCTATTAGTGGTATCTCCATTAAAATAATAACGTTGCAAAAAAGAACTATTAAAATTTAAAAAATGGCACCAAAAAGAATTCTGTGACGTCACACGTCAAAAGAAAAAATAACACCCAATTTCGTCTGCACCGCGCTCTAGGGTAATCCTTGCAACTTCGAAACCATCGATCAGATTTCCAAACACGAAGTGCCATGGGGAATCCTACGTAATACTTACAATCATTCAGTTGGTGGTGCCTTTAACGGCGGCCTCTAGTATTAATATATGTGTATAAACTGTGTATGTTTTATAAACTCCTTAAACTTTGTTTATGTTTCGAAGACTTTTATATATTGATGTTCTGTGCTTCTTATATTATCTTTATTCTCTCTGATTATTATTCATGTTTTACTTTCGTCCCCACGATAGTTGGAGTGTTAATTAAACACATTAATACACCATCCCTGTTCTATTATTCAAGTACATCATCATCATCATTATAACCACATTGGTGACCCCGACGTGATATTAAAATACGGCGCGGAACACATTTTGTCGTTAGTCAAGTGTGAAAATGACCGATGCCAGCAACGAAACAAATCCACCGCCAACAACAGTATGGAACGAAGCGGGTGTTGCTCGCATTTCAGTGAAGATTCCACCCATCTGGAAGAAAAACATAAAGGTATGGTTTCTTCAAGTTGAAACACAGTTTACTATGTTGGGTATCACTAACGAAACCACGAAATTTAATCATGTTGTTGCGTCATTAGAAGCGGATATTGTAGAATTAATTTCCGACTTTTTATCTCGACCACTATCTAGCACTCCGTTCACAGAGCTTAAAGCACGACTAATTCAGGAATTTGAAGAGTCAGAGAATAGGAAAGTGACGAAATTATTAACAGAATTAGGTGATAAGAAGCCAACTCAACTCTTGCGTGAGATGCGAACTTTAGCCCGTACGCAAGTCAAGGACGATTTCTTGAAAACCATATTTATGCAGCGGCTTCCTGTTACCGCACCTTCTATATTAGCTACGAGTAAAGATAATTTGGACACCATAGCCACTATGGCTGACAAAATTGTTGAAATTTCACAACCGGGATTAAATGTTTGTGCTCAAACCGCGCAGGCACCATCCACCATTGCAGTCGATAAAATAAATTATGAACGATCGTATCTCAAGACTAGAAATGCAGATTGCTGAATTAACACTGAAAATCAATGAATTGAAAACGCTGTCACGTTCTTCTAGAAGTAGCTCACGATCATCTCGTTCCTCAGCAAGAAGGTCACGAGACATGTCCCGATCAGCCCACTCTTTTAATCTTAATGGAGCACTATGTTGGTATCACTTTAAATATCGCAGCAGGGCAAAGAAATGTCAAAGCCCATGCTCATATCAACCACCTTCCGCTCAGAATTCTAACATGCGGTCAAACTAAAACGCTCCACACTAGCGGCGGCAGGTGATCGGAGTCATTTTTCACGCCGCCTATTTCTCACAGACAGAAGTAGCGGAAGTCGTTTCCTGGTCGATACCGGAGCTGATATTTCTGTGATTCCGCCTTCGGATAGTGATCGCCCAAAAACGACAGATCGTAAACTTTATGCAGCAAACGGCACTGGTATTAACATTTACGGAGAGCGTCTACTAGTACTCAGTTTGGGTTTACGGCGCAATTTCACATGGAAATTCGTAATTGCAGATGTGCAATCACCGATTATTGGAGCCGACTTCGTTCACCATTACAACCTTATCGTAGATCTACAGAACAGGCGACTCATTGACCCATTAACATCAGCAGAGACACCTGGCACATTGATTAAAGTCTCGGGCATAGAAACAGTTTATGTAATGCCACCGGATCAAAAACATGCTGACATTCTAAATAAATTTCCCAACTTGCTCCATGAAAACGTCCATTTCGACATCCCAGATACCTCTGTTTATCATACCATTGTCACAGAAGGACATCCTGTAGCAGCAAAGGCACGACGACTACCACCAGATAAACTCAAAGCAGCTAAAGCAGAGTTCCAACAAATGATCGATATGAAAATCTGCCAGCCATCAAAGAGCGCCTGGGCAAGTCCCCTCCACTTAGTTCCCAAGAAAGACGGATCCTGGAGACCTTGCGGAGACTACCGTGCTCTCAACAATATCACCAAGCCTGACAGGTATCCTATTCCTAACCTTCAATATTTTTTAACAGCCAACTACATAGAAAACGAATATTTTCAAAAATAGATCTGATCAGAGCTTATCATCACATCCCTGTACATCCGGACGATGTACCTAAGTCAGCAGTGATAACTCCATTTGGTTTGTTCGAATTTTTGCGCACCCCGTTTGGACTCCGTAATGCGGCTCAAACTTTTCAAAGATATATCGACAGTATACTCAGAGACCTCGATTTCGTGTACTGTTATATAGATGACATCCTAGTGGCATCACAAGATGAAGAAGAGCACAAGAAGCACCTTCAAATGCTTTTCGAACGACTCAGTACGTTCAACATCAGAATCAATCTGAACAAGTGCATTTTCAGTTCAACAGAAGTACCTTTCCTGGGATATGTGATATCTGCAGAAGGAATCAGACCACTACCAGAGCGAGTACAAACCATTGTTGACTATCCGCTACCCACAACAATAAAAGAACTGCGCCGGTTTCTTGGCCTCATTAACTTTTACCGAAGAGCACTGCCAAATTCAGCCAGTAAACAAGCAGAGCTTTTGAACCTTCTCCACGGGACTAAGAAAAATGACAACAGAAAAATTAATTGGACAGAAAACCTTCGACAAGCCTTTAATGACCTAAAAAGTAGCTTGGCCGATTCAGCACTTCTAGCTCATCCATCTTCAAATTTACCGCTAATTTTAATGGTAGATGCCTCAGATTATGCTATTGGTGCATCCTTGCATCAAATCAAAGACAATAATCTGCAACCATTAGCATTCTTCTCCAAGAAACTGACAAATGCAGAGAGGAATTACTCAACCTACGACAGAGAACTCCTCGCTGCCTACTCAGCTGTGAAGCACTTTCAGTACATGCTTGAAGGACGTGATTTTCCGATTTACACCGACCACAAGCCACTTACCTTCATGTTCAAGCAACGTTCAGACAAAGCTTCTCCACGTCAGATCCGACACATTAGTTTCATCGGACAGTTCACCACAGACATACGTTACACTACTGGAAAGTAGAACATCGCAGCTGATGCTTGTTCACGAATTGCTTCAATCACTATACCTCCAACTGTTACGATGGAAGAAATAGCAGAAAGCCAACAATGTGACGAAAAACTTCCACACATTAAGAATACGTCACTTGCACTTCGAACAATAATGTTACCCAATGGTAAAGAACTCGTTTGCGACATGACTGAAGAAAATATGAATCGCCCATATGTACCTCAACAACTACGACAGGCAATTTTCAACTCGCTACGCAATCTAGCTCACCCTGGTATTCAAGCAACCATTAATTTAGTAAAAAAGCACTTCATTTGGCCATCACTAAAAAAGGACGTAAAGACCTGGACATCAGCATGTATTCCTTGCCAACGAAGTAAAGTCTGGAGACACACCAACAGTGCAGTGAGACAGTATCCTCCAACGACAGCAAGATTCAGTCACATTAACGTGGACATAATTGGACCACTACCTCCATCACAAGGATATCGCTATTTACTAACAAGTATTGATCGTTTCTCCCGATGGCCAGAAGCAGTTCCATTAGCTGACATCACAGCAGAAGCAGTTTCATTCGCCATAGTATCAACATGGATATCTCGTTTTGGCGTGCCTCATATCATAACTACTGACCGCGGAAGGCAGTTTGATTGTCAACTTTTCAAATGCCTTACAAGCACACTGGGCATCGTCCACATTAAAACGACAGCATATCATCCGGCAGCAAATGGAAAAATTGAACGCTGGCACCGTCAATTAAAATCTGCTTTGAAGGCACAGATGTCTGATGACTGGGTTTCGAAGCTTCCTCTGGTCTTGTTAGGACTTCGTTCCTACATAATTCCGCAAGTCAACACCTCGCCGGTGGAAATGAATTACGGCTCAACAATTAGGCTACCAGGAGTATTTCTCAATGAACAGAAACTAGTAACTGACATCCCAACCTTCGTTTTCAAATTGAAGGAACAGTTGAGGAACCTAAGACCAGTCCAAACAGAACATCACGACCACAAAAAGATCTTTATACACCCACGGCTGATGACGAGCAAGTTCGTTTTCGTTCGACATGATGCTGTCAGAACACCCCTTCAATCACCATATGACGGGCCATATCCAGTTCTATCTCGCAGTGACAAACACTTCGAGGTTGAAATGCCAACAGGGAAACAAACTATTAGCATTGACAGATTGAAACCTGCCTTCCTTCTGACAGACCAATCATCGGACAACAAGGAAGACACATCTGGAGAAACCACTGTGGACATTCCGTCGAGTTCCATTCCAAAGACTGTCAACCTTCAGATGAAGACAGGCAGCACTCAATCCAATACACCCGTACCACGGATCACAAGATCAGGTCGAAGGGTCACCTTCCCTCGAAAATACATGGACGCTGTCACTGCGGAGGGAGTGTGTGGCGGCCTCTAGTATTAATATATGTGTATAAACTGTGTATGTTTTATAAACTCCTTAAACTTTGTTTATGTTTCGAAGACTTTTATATATTGATGTTCTGTGCTTCTTATATTATCTTTATTCTCTCTGATTATTATTCATGTTTTACTTTCGTCCCCACGATAGTTGGAGTGTTAATTAAACACATTAATACACCATCCCTGTTCTATTATTCAAGTACATCATCATCATCATTATAACCACAATAATTTTGTGAAATTGTCGTCAAATGTTCATAATGTTCAACTTTAAACCGCATAAAGCAATGGAAAATGCCAGATTACAGCAAAGGTTATGTTGTTGTTGTTGTTTGAGTCATCAGTACATAGAATGGTTTGATGCAGCTCTCCATGCCACCCTATCCTGTGCTAACCTTTTCATTTCTACGTAACTTCTGCATCCTACATCTGCTCCAACCTGCTTGTCATATCCACACCTTGGTCTACCCCTACCGTTCTTACCACCTACACTTCCTTCAAAAACCAACTGAACAAGTCCTGGGTGTCTTAAGATGTGTTCTATCATTCTATATCTTCTTCTCGTCAAATTGAGCCAAATCAATCTCCTCTCACCAATTCGATTCAGTATCTCTTCATTTGTGATTCGATCTATCCATCTCACCTTAAGCATTTTTCTGTAATACCACATTTCAAAAGCTTCCATTCCCTTTCTTTCTGAACTAGTTATCGTCCATACTTCACTTCCATACATTGCCACGCTCCACACAAAAGTCTTCAAAAGCATCTTTCTAATTCCTATATCAATGTTTGAAGTGAGCAAATTTCTTTTCTTAAGAAAGCTCTTCCGTGCTTGTACTGATCTGCGTTTTATATCCTCCTTACTTCTGCCATCGTTAGTTATTTTACTAGCCAAGTAATAATATTCATCTACTTCCTTTAACACTTCATTTCCTAATCTAATATTCCCTGCATCACCTGCGTTCTTTCGACTGCACTCCATTACTTTTGTTTTGGACTTATTTATTTTCTTCTTGTACTCTTTACCCAGGACGTCGTCCATACCATTCAGCAGCTTCTCTAGACCTTCTAAGAATAACAATATCATCGGAAAATCTCAAGGTTTTGATTTCCTCTCCTTGGATTGTGATTCCCTTTCCGAATTCCTCTTTGATTTCCTTTACTGCCTGTTCTATGTAAACATTGAAAAGGAGGGGGACAATCTGCAGCCTTGCCTCACTCCTTTCTGGATTGCTGCTTCTTTTTCAAAGCACCCGATTCTTATCGCTGCAGACTGACTTTTATACAGATTGTAGATAATTCTTCGTTCTCGGTATCTGATCCCAATCACCTTCAGAATCTTAAATAGCTTGGTCCAATCAACATTATCCAATGCCTTTTCTAGATCTACGAATGACATGTATGTGGGCTTGTCCTTCTTGATTCGATCCTCTAAGATCAGACGTAAAGTCAAGATTCCTTCACGTGTTCCTACATTTCTTCTGAAGCCAAATGGATCTTCTCCGAACTCAGTTTCAACTTCTTTTTCCATTATTCTCTAAATAATACGTGTTAAAATTTTGCATGCATGAGATACTAAAGTAATGGTGCGGTAGTTTTCACACCTATCAGTACCGGTGTTCTTGGGAATAGTTATAACAACACTCTGTCGAAAATCGGATGGGACTTCTCCTGTCTCGTACATTTTACACACTAAATGGAATAACCTTGCCATGCTGGTTTCTCCTAAGGCAGTCAGTAATTCGGAGGGAATGTCATCAATTCCAGGTGCCTTGTTCCTATTTAGGTCACTCACAGCTCTGTCGAACTCTGACCTCAAAGTTGGGTCTCCCATTTCATCAGATTCAACAGCCTCTTCTTGTTCCAAAACCAAATCATCTATATCTTTACCTTGATACAGCTGTTGGATATGTTCCTGCCATCTTTCTGCTTTGTCTTCTTTCCCTAGAAGTGGCTTTCCATCTGAGCTCTTAATATTCATACACCTAGATTTCCTTTCTCCAAAGTTTTCCTTGATTTTCCTGTATGCAGCATCTACCTTTCCCAGGATCATGCAACCTTCGACATCCTTGCACTTCTCCTTCAGCCATTCTCCCTTAGCTACCTTGCACTTCCTATCCACTTCATTCTTTAATCGCCTGTATTCATTTCTGCCCTCTTCATTTCTAGAATTTTTGTATTATTTTCGTTCATCAATCAGGTCTAGTATCTCCTGAGTTATCCACTGATTCTTAGTTGATCTTTTCTTCCTTCCTAACATTTCTTCAGCAGGTCTACTGATTTAATTTTTCATGAATATCCACTCTTCTTCTATTGTGTTTCCTTCAGCCTTTTCATTTAGCCGTTGTGCAACATGTTCCTTGAAACAATCCCTCATACTCTTTTCTTTCAACTTGTCCAGATCCCATCTTTTTGCATTCTTTCCTTTCTTCAATTTCTTCAACTTCAGATGGCATTTCGTGACCATCATGTTGTGGTCAGAGTCCACGTCTGCTCCTGGGAAAGCTTTGCAATCCAACACCTGGTTTCTGAATCTCTGTCTAATAATAATGAAGTCTATTTGATACCTTCCAGTGTCTCCAAGTCTCAACCACGTATACAGCCGTCGTTTGTGGTGTTTGAACCAAGTATTGGCAAGGACTAAATTATGCTCAGTGCAGAATTCAACCAGCCGACTTCCTCTTTCGTTCCTTTCTCCCAATCCGAATTCTCCTACTGTATTACCTTCTCATCCTTGGTCTACCACTGCATTCCAGTCTCCCATCACAATTAGATTCTCGTCACATTTTACATACTGTATTATATCTTCTATCCCTTCATATATTCTTTCGATTTCCTCATCATCCGCTGAACTAGTAGGCATATAGATCTGCACTATTGTGGTGGGCATTGGTTTGGTGTCTATCTTGACGACAATAATTCTTTCACTATGCTGGTCGTAATAGCTTACCCGCTGCCATATTTTCTTATTCATTTTTAAACCAGCTCCTACAATTCCCCTGTTTGATTTTGTGTTGATAATTCGGTAGTCACGTGGCTAAAAGTCGTGCTCTTCCTGCCAACGTACTTCACTTATAACAACTACATCTAACTTTAGTCTATCCATCTCCCTTTTCAGATTCTCTAATCTACCACAACGATTCAAACTTCTAACATTCCACGCTCCGACTCGCAGAATGTCAGTATCCACCTTCCTGATGATCGCCCCCTCTCGTGTAGTCCCCACCCGGAGATCCGAATGGGGGACTAGTTTACCTCCGGAATATTTTACCCGGAAGGAAGCCATCATCACTACATCATTCATACAGAGAGAGCTGCATGTCCTCGGGAGTTAGCTACGGCTGTAGTTCCCGTTGTTTTCAGCCGTGTAGCAGTATCAACACAGCTAAGCCTTGTTGAGTATTATTACAAGCCATATCTGTCAATCATCTAGACTGCCGCCCTTGCAACTTCCGAAAGGCTGCTACCCCTCGCCCCCTTTTGATGAACCATTCCTTAGTCTGGTCTCTCAACAGACACCCATCCGATATGCTTGCACCTGCGGCTCGGCTATCTGCTTCATTGGGACACGCAAGCCTCACCACCGGGGCAAGGTCACATGGTTCGCAGGAGAGGGAACCAGTGACAGGAAGACTAAATTATGAACACAATGAGACGAAAGCAGCCCTACACGCCCAAAATTATTGAGAGCGCATCGATCAAAAGAAACACTCAAATAATCTCATTCTTCTCATTTCATTACCCTGCATTTAATAAATGATTGTTGAAATAACGTAAGTTAATGTGAAGAAATAATAAAATGAATATATATATTGATAAATTACAAATGTGTGATGAAATATATAATAACAGAAATGAAGAAGTGAAAATATGTTAAAAGTTTCGCCGACTTTATGGTCAGTATCTTCCTGGAGTCTCTCGATATCCATTTTTCTGTTGAGTTTCCCAAATTTTATGTAAGCTGCCTTCAGTTTCATCTGGAACTCTGCAAGCATAAGGTGGTGATCACTGTAGACATCCGTGCCTCCCCTTTTTTGTTGCTGAAGTTTTTGTGCGAGACTTAGCCTATTTCGAGGTCTGCCAATTAATTGCCCCGGGAGCTGCTTGAGACGAAGGCGTATAAAGTACCACATCTCAGGAAAGGGAGGAGAGTAACTCAAGAACTGGGCTTCATGCACTTCAAGAAAGGCCTCTTTGCTACTTGGAAAACTTGGAGAGCTACCAGCCCAGTGTGGTATCACTGAAAGTTTCCGCTAAAGTAAACTGCATTGTCATGCAGGAAAGCTCTGGAGCTGAATGTCTGGTGCTCTACAACCAAGTACAACAAGAAAGACAGGCCTTGGTGCGAGATTATCATGTGATCAAGTCAGTCTCCAGTATGGCGAAGGTTCATGTTGTCTTGTGTATGTCTGTTGCTATAAGATCATATTGTAACGTGTTGGAGGGGTAAATAAGTAAATAAATGAGTACAGAACCTTGTAGCGTCCTATTTCTAAGATTTATTATATAAGCACTACAATTACACCTTTACACACACACACACACACACACACACACACACACACACACACAAAATTACAGAGCTTACAACTTACACAAGTACAGGGTTACACACTTACACGGTTCGCACTCCCTCTCTTAGTTTCTCATGTTCCATCTACGATGACACACATAGAGAGAATGCGATTATTTACACTGCACTCACTCAGCCAGTCACACTCGTTAGCGATGTCACGGCCCACAGCCTACGCGTCAGTCTCGCAGTTTGGGGATAGTATTCGCTGTTCACTCAATCCGTCGAACTCCGTTAGCAGTCTGCTCACGTCGGCACCCAGTGTTCCCTTTGCGCTGTTCCAGAACACCCAAGGTTCTTCTACAGCAGCCAGCCCCAAGAGACTCACACACACGACGTCAGGGAAACAGGAACGTGTCCTCGGCTCCAACAGGCAGATACTCCCTCAGGCTGACATCTGCGCTCTTCGCTAACTCGCACCAGCAAACTCAATCTTACACTCACTAACTCACTCCAGGCAAGTCGTTCTTCTCTTATATACCTGCGTCGGCCCTTCTAGAATGGTCCGGATGCTAGATGTATCTAGGAAACTCGTGAGATGGAAGACTCCAGATTAATCGTCGGGTAATTTCCATCGTCCCTTGTGGCGCGACCACGGACTAAAAGAGAGAGGATTGGCGCGATCGAGCGTAAGGGGGTGGGCCGATACGGTGACGAGCCCGGCCCATAGCAAGTTGGCATGGCGGACGCTATAACCATTACAATGTATATGTTAATATTCAAGTATCGTTTCAATTACATTAAATGACTAATTTTGTTGAGAATGAAGTTGCCTTTGCATGTGTAACATTATTTGTTTACTAATGTGTGTACGTGTGAATTTATGGTGTAAGTAAATTTCGTTATCGTTCGGGTGGCATAATCATTTCAGAAGCGTGTGCACGATTTGGAGCTTGAAAGGTGTAGTAAATGGGATACATGTTTGTTCTTTTTGATCAGATATCTCTTAGCACTCGTGTACACCTATCCGTGAAATATGCTATAAATTCCGATGAAGTAGATACTGTTTCAGATAATGCTGAGATTGTGTGACCTAACCTGCAATGCAGCACGTCTCATCACTGTAGCGTGAATGGGCGCAAGTCCAATTACACCCCAGCAGAAGTGTTTTTTTCTACGTTTTCTCTTCCCAAGGATGAAAATTTGAAGGCTAAATGGCTAAGAATAGCACGAACCGATTTCAGAGGTCTAAAAACCCCGTTTGTCTCTGTCAGACATTTTTCAGAAAGTGATATTATTAGATATAATAAAAATCTTCCGGGCTGTTATGCCGTGGTCCACTCCTCTCGCTTCTCCCAGACGTTTCGACTACTGCTGCGGTAGTCATCTTCTGTGGCGTCGTGTAGATACGCTCTCCTGTATCCCGCTGGCGACTGCGAAAGTTGTTTTTTTCTTTTTTTTTCTTGTGAGATCAAGTATATGGGAGCCCCAGGGCGAAAAAATATGCCCTCTTACTCATCTGTTTCCGTGGTTACCTGATGAGTCAGAAAAAGTCGCGAGTTACCTACACTGGCGGGGGAAAAATCACTCTTTCCCACCGGAGAAGGTGGGGCAGAATTGAAACCCCCTCATCGCTGGGCCATAACATGATGTCAACTAGGAAGTGGGTCAGTCTTATTAAAACAGAATTTTTTACCTTTTAGTGTTTACCTGAAGTTATGTCAAATTTGGAAAAGGCCGAAACTACAATTTGGAGTACAGGAGCCAAGGGCCGCGGTGGCGGTAACGTGTGGTTGGCTTCTTGGTCCTGATGACCCGTTTTAGCAAGGAAATCCCCGTATCATTCGACTGCGCCAGGGTAATCCGAGATCTTGTCATCCTAACCTACTTGAAAATCTGTTGCTGAACTGTAGGTAGTTGGAGATTCTGCCGAATTTTTAAGTTAGAGGTGTACCATGGTGAACCGGTCATGCGCCGCAGTACCTTGTTCTGGAACACCTGGAGTCGCCGAATGTGCGTCTTGGCCATGTAGCACCAGGCCTCACAGCCGTAGAGAAAGATGGGGCGAATGCACGCAAGGTACAAAGACCTCTTGATGCATCCCCGAGGTGCCTATTCAGTAGCAGAGGGCGCAATGCTACCGTTCTGGCGTTGGCTCGCTGTAATGCCTGGTCCACATTCCATCTCCAGGTTAGGGCTTTGTCCAGGATCATACCAAGGTACTTGACACGGGTCAACCATGGCAGCTCAGTACGCCGGATTTTAAGATGACAAAACCTCGGACGCCGCTTCGAAAAGAGGATCGCCTGGGTTTTGTCCGGATTAATTTTGACCTTGTTCTTGGTACACCAGGATAGAAATTGGTTGATCCAGGCTTGCATTTTCGCCGTGGCATCACAATATCTTCGCTGAGCGGTATAAACTGCAATGTCATCAGCGTATTGTTGTATCTCTATACCTGCTACCTTGGGGAGATCGTTCACATATAGGGCGTACAAGGTTGGCGATAGTGCTCCTCCCTGAGGCACTCCTGCCAATAAGCGCCGAGGGGTGGAGTTCTCACCATCGCAGGTGACAAAGAATTGGCGATCACGCAGATAAGATTGGAGAATTTTGACAAGATAGAGGGGGACTTTGTATAGTTCCCCCAGTTTCACGATTAGATTGTCGTGCCAGACGGTGTCAAAAGCTTTATCAACATCAAAAAATACCGCTGGCACGCTACGCCGTAATGTGAACGATCTCGTAGCATATTGGACCAGGCGCAATACCGCCAATGGAGCTGAGCGTTTGGCCCGGAAACCAAACTGCTCCGGTCTCAATATCCTACTGGATACAAGGTAACTATTGAGGCAATTGAGAATAAGTCTCTCGAAAATTTTGGACAAGTGGGAGAGAAGACTGATAGGGCGGTAATTTTGCGGAAAAAGTCTGTCTTTCCCCGGCTTAGGAATCAGACAAATCTTTGCCGTCTTCCATGCCGTTGGGTAATAACCCAGGGAAAGGCAGGCCGTAAAGAGGGCAGCTAAAAAGACCACAGCCCTGTAGGGGAGGGACTTGATTTCTTTAACGGCGACCCTATCAGCCCCGGGAGACTTATTCTCATTAAGTCCTTTAATACACCGGCGGACCTCCGCAGGTGTGATGTCAGTCACAGTGTCTCGTGGCGTCCTACTTTGCGTGAGAGCTGAAGCTTTTCGTTCAATCTGTCGGTCGGTACGGTCGTCATCGTGGCGGGTGTAGTGTACTACACACTGACTCTCGATCGAGTCAGCGAAAGCTTCAGCTTTCTCCAGGGGGGAGAAGACGAGACCCCGTTGGCCATGAAGTGCACGACGGGGCTCTCGTGTTCGAGTCAGACTACGAGTAACCCTCCAAAACTCGCGGTCTGAGTCGTTTTCTGTGAGAGTGCGACAAAGTTCTTCCCACTTTTCAATCTTGTGTTCCAGCAGCCGTTGGCGGACGACACGGGCAAGTTCCTGATATTCTGCCTTTTCATCTGGGTCGCGATAGAGTTGCCATCTCTTCCGATAAAGATTTTTAATCTTGATCAAATCCTTGAGGAGATCTGGAAGACCTTCCTCAACTTGGGGACTACGGGCCGAACGAGAATTTCGGGCAACTTCTTGGATGTGTTTCCTGGCGTTGAGGATCTTACGAGTAAGATGCTCAACGGCCCGGTCAACATCATCCCGGGAGCGTATGTCGAAAGGTTTAAAATTTCGATCCACATGTTTCCTGAACTTGTGGTAGTACAAGTTGACGTGAGGGATCGAACGAGTGGGCCCCTCCAGTCGCTCCCAGACAAGATTGAAAACAATGGGATTGTGATCCGAATTCAACTTATGGGGAACAACGAAATCAATAGTGCTGTTATAATATTTAGATACTGTCACATCGATGACGTCAGGTAACCCATTAGCCGGGTATATTGTGGGCTCTGTGGGAGCACACACCTTGACGTCACTGTCTCTCATGTAAGCACTTAATATTCTCCCCCGAGGATTGGCTACCCTAGCGTTCCAGTCGGGATGCTTGCAATTGAGGTCACCAGCCACTATGGTGGGTACGTGGCCAGGGTTTTCCAAAAGAGCATTTAGTTTCACCAGATTAAAAGGTGCATTAGGTGACAAATATGCTGTAAATATGCGATAATGATAGTCCCGATGTCGGATTTCAATCCCGAGGGATTCCAGTACGGAGTGGGGGAGGGGGTCGAGGACGTGATGGGTAAGACTAGACTTAACCAGCACAGCAACACCCCCACCCTTCATCCCGACTCTGTCTTTCCGGTAGACTACCATATTCTTAATTTTGAAAGGCATATGCTCTTTGAGAAACGTCTCACCTAGTAGCATGATGTCTAGGTTATGGTCAGAGATAAAAGCCTCAAGCTCATACCTCTCACCGACAACGCTTTGACAATTCCAAGCACCAACCCTTAAGTCCATAGTCCGTGGCGTCTGTCGCGTCGTCTAAGGTGCTGAGAAATACCGCATAGTGGCATCAATCAGCACCATGATCTTGTCAAATGTGCTAGTGCACGTGCTCAATTTAGTCAGAGTCTCCCTCAGGAGAGGGATGAGTCTAGAAAAGTCGATTTGCCGAAGCAAAGCAACGATGTCAGCTAAACCACGGAGGTCAGGGAAGGAGTTTCCAGTACTGCTAGGGGAGGGAGTGGGAGCTGGTGAGGGGGCAGCAGCGCCACCGAAGAGGCTCGCGAACGAGACCCCCTCGGTCACAGGTTTTGAGGGTGGCAGTGCACTCTTCTTCTGGGCCTTAAGCTGCACCGCGGTTTTCTGTTTCGTAACAGCCTCTCGAAAGAGGTTGCACCCTCTCCACGAAGCTGGGTGTTCCCCCTGACAGTTCGCGCACTTGGCAGGAGCCTCCGGTTTGAGCGGGCAGGCCGCAGTCAAGTGGCTCTCTCCACACTTTACACATCTCAAGGGCATCTTACAATAATTGGCAGTATGCCCCAGTCTCTGGCACTTGAAACATTGGGAAGGTCCTTCCCTGCCTCGGTATGCCTCAATCTTTACCTTGGACCCACACAAGTAATGAACGGAATAAATAGTTTTAGAGAATTCCTCATTTGGAAGCGTGACACTGATTACGCTAAGAGGGATAACCTTTTTTGTGGTGGCATCCCTCCTGGTATATTGGTATATATCCTTAGGTTGGTAACCCAGCGCAATCAGGTCCTCCCTGACCCAATCGATATCAACTGTTGACACAATATTCCGGATTATGACCTTCAACAGCCGCTGTGAGGGCAGCTGGTGAGTGTAGAAATTAGCATTAGCGGTGTCGAAATATTTTATCAACAGTTGGTAGTCCTGTTCGTCATCGACATGATGCTTTAGGGCGTCCTTGGTGTTGATGACCCTAAGGTCACCAGTGCACCGCTGTCTCAAATATTTGAAATGCTGCTGATAGTTGGTCTTGTCAAAGACAACTACCGGCGGCAGCGACTTTTTCTTTGCAGGGGGAGGGCGTGGTGTCCATATGCTCGACCTCTCCACCAGGAGCGGTTGGCGTGGCAGTACCATTCCCGTCACACACAGACGGTGGTGTCGCCGAACGGGAGGCGCTGGTCGAGGGGGCGGCCTCAGTCGCCGTCCAGGGAGTAGGCGACTGGGCAGGCACTAGTGCCTCTGGCCCGTTGCTACCACTGGTGGGTAGGGCCGAAAGGGGTGCGTATGAATTTAGATCTCTATTATAAATTAGGGTTTGGCCATTTGCAGTCCGTTTCTTTAAAACATACCGAGGTTTGGATTTGCCTTTAACTTTCCGAGCCGTTTGCCATTGGTTATCATTATTAGCAGCTTTGGCGGCAGAAAAAGAAGCCAATAATTTAGCCTGTTCTTCTAGAGTGGTATCTGATGGTAGTAAAGTAATCTTAGAGGTACTGGTAGCGAGACCAGAGACCTCCGTCAACTTTACCGTTCCCGAGTCCATGTCCGTAGCCGGAGTCGTCATCTGGGTAGCCGGGGCCCGTTTCCTCTTGGTGTCCCCGCCACCAGGCGGGGGACCATCCGTAGCCATGATTGGGTTGCTCACTCGGAGGGTTCAGCCAATCGCAGCGCGGGGTGAATGTCCAGCAACCCGCAACACACCGTACTCGCCCGTCAAACACTCAACTAAGCACACACAACACACAGGTAGATCCTTACTCAACAGAAGGTAGATCTCGAATCGCGAAAGTTGTTTGGGAAGCAGCTGTATTTATATGTAAGTGTGTGGCCTCCAATTGGTTCGCGCTGTGCAATCCGACATCTGATTGACTATCTGAAAGCACGACCTCCGATTGGGTCGCGCTGAGCAGCCTGACGTTTGGTTGGCTATCTGAGCACACGACCTCTGATTGGTTCGCGCCGGGCATGGATTCTGACTGGGTCGCTCCGAGAAGTCTGTCGTCTGATTGGATCTCGGAGTGCACGACCTCTGATTGGGTTGTGCCGGGCAATGGATCCTCTGGTTGGTTGACTGTAATGTCCCTGATCTTAGTAAACTTCGGCCGTACGTTATATAAAGGGGTGTACCAGGCCTTGCTGAGTTTCAGTCCTTCCTCCTTTCTATTAAAGTTATCCGGATGTTTACGTACACTGACTGACAGAGCAAATGCAACACCAAGAAGGAGTGGTCAGAACTTTATGCCAATTGCAGAGTAGACTGACGTCACTGAGGTATGCTCATGATGTGAAATGCGCCGCTGTGCTGCGCACGTAGCGAACGATAAATGGGACACGGCGTTGGCGAATGGCCCACTTCGTACCGTGATTTCTCAGCCGACAGTCATTGTAGAACGTGTTGTCGTGTGCCACAGGACACGTGTATAGCTAAGAATGCCAGGCCGCCGTCAACGGAGGCATTTCCAGCAGACAGACGACTTTACGAGGGGTATGGTGATCGGGCTGAGAAGGGCAGGTTGGTCGCTTCATCAAATCGCAGCCGATACCCATAGGGATGTGTCCACGGTGCAGCGCCTGCGGCGAAGATGGTTGGCGCAGGGACATGTGGCACGTGCGAGGGGTCCAGGCGCAGCCCGAGTGACGTCAGCACGCGAGGATCGGCGCATCCGCCGCCAAGCGGTGGCAGCCCCGCACGCCACGTCAACCGCCATTCTTCAGCATGTGCAAGACACCCTGGCTGTTCCAATATCGACCAGAACAATTTCCCGTCGATTGGTTGAAGGAGGCCTGCACTCCCGGCGTCCGCTCAGAAGACTACCATTGACTCCACAGCATAGACGTGCACGCCTGGCATGGTGCCGGGCTAGAGCGACTTGGATGAGGGAATGGCGGAACGTCGTGTTCTCCGATGAGTCACGCTTCTGTTCTGTCAGTGATAGTCACCGCAGACGAGTGTGGCGTCGGCGTGGAGAAAGGTCAAATCCGGCAGTAACTGTGGAGCGCCCTACCGCTAGACAACGCGGCATCATGGTTTGGGGTGCTATTGCGTATGATTCCACGTCACCTCTAGTGCGTATTCAAGGCACGTTAAATGCCCACCGCTAGGTGCAGCATGTGCTGCGGCCGGTGGCACTCCCGTACCTTCAGGGGCTGCCCAATGCTCTGTTTCAGCAGGATAATGCCCGCCCACACACTGCTCGCATCTCCCAACAGGCTCTACGAGGTGTACAGATGCTTCCGTGGCCAGCGTACTCTCCGGATCTCTCACCAATCGAACACGTGTGGGATCTCATTGGACGCCGTTTGCAAACTCTGCCCTAGCCTCGTACGGACGACCAACTGTGGCAAATGGTTGACAGAGAATGGAGAACCATCCCTCAGGACACCATCCGCACTCTTATTGACTCTGTACCTCGACGTGTTTCTGCGTGCATCGCCGCTCGCGGTGGTCCTACATCCTACTGAGTCGATGCCGTGCGCATTGTGTAACCTGCATATCGGTTTGAAATAAACATCAATTATTCGTCCGCGCCGTCTCTGTTTTTTCCCCAACTTTCATCCCTTTCGAACCACTCCTTCTTGGTGTTGCATTTGCTCTGTCAGTCAGTGTATTTCGATTGCTTCCCTGTAGAGACGGGCGTGAAAGTGGGGTGTTGTGGCCAGTATGTCAGTGTCCTCGTAACGGATCTCATGCTTTCCGTCAAGCAGTGCATGCTCCGCTACTGCTGATTTGTCGTATTGCCCCAAGCGACACCGCAGTTGCCCAGTCTACCGGGCCATGGCGCGGGCAGGGAGGAAGGAGGCGGTGGCAGGGATTTAGCCATCATGCAACTACAGGTACTCTAAAGCAAGGCACACCAACAAGCAAAAACAGCAAGCGATGTAGCACTTACCAGATTATACTAGAGAAGTAGCCAAAAGGATTGGTTTATGATCCAATTTAGCGCTTCACTTTTATAATACTTGGTACCTTATAACACAGAACAAGATCACACCAAAGCAACAAGTGGGAGAGTACAGAGCTGTGCGTCCGCTGTCACCAGTAGATTGTTCTCGAATGCTGAATTTTATATGGAATGGCCATTTATAAATTTAGGTTGTAAATTAATGTACGTGCAGAAAATACCATTGTTTTATATCAGCATGAATGCTGACTCAATTAGTTACCAAAGTTGGGAAGTAAATTCATTGTCATAATATTTTCAGTTCATATTGTCATGAAATTAAAATATGAGTTACATATGTAAACTTGTAAAATATTATGAAATTTCTGAGTTTGATTTTGGTTCTCAATTCTGTCTGCTTTGTTTCCTTTATTTTAGCGTACCTTTCTCCTGTGTTATCGTTGGCAGTAATTGTTTCCATTTTTCAAGGACAGTCAATTATTACCTTCTCCAAACATCCCACTTCTCCGTCAGGGGCATGAACTGTAGTGCATTCAACATAAACGACTTCACTCATGGAAATATATATGAACTAATACAGCCGTTATTTCACGTAGGGCAGAAGAGAAAAGTAGGACAATGGAAAAATGGGGTAGGTTGGTAAGTTATTTTTTATCTCATGTAGAAACAAATGTGAAAGAAGTGTATTGTATGAAGTAAATTTAATTAATTGATCCAGTCAGTGTATTTCAAATTACTTAAAAAGTAAAATTTTCAATCACGAAGAATTGTGGTGATTATTTGATTAAAATAAAAATGCCTAGAGATACCTTTCAACCATGGAATTGTGTTTATTTCCCCTGCATGTTTCAAGACGATTCCTTCTTTTTCAGTCGCTCGCGATTCGTAATGCACCTGGCCGTATAAGATGCAGGGAATACTGTCACAGCGTACGAGTTCTCGTAAAATAAAGAAGGCTACGTTATCCACGTGGGGAAATCCAAGGATAATTCATATAAGCGCAATTGTTCGGCCTAGACTGGATGGGTCACGTGACTTCGCTCGTTCGTGAGCGCGCCCGGGCCTGTCTTTCGTGTTGTCCTAAGGCCGTCTCCCCCCCCTGTTTCCTGGAACTAGAGACAGGATCAGCCGTTGGTTTACGTATGGTGCGAACAAATTAAGAACTTACACCGAAATGTTAAAAATTTACGTAGCGACAATAATCTGCTAGCAAGGCTCGGTAGGGCCACACGTGATACTCCATATCTGTATTGCTTGACGAAGCTTGAAAGAAAGAAAGGTAGGATTGTGATGTGCGGGAATATTTCCTTGTAGGCCTCAGTCTTCGGGATATAACCGTGTGTTCACAAATGTCAAGAGATGAGGCGGAGAGCAATTAGCAAGCGATTACGCTGTAGAGGCCGCCAAGTGACCACGGGGCCACGGTAGGAAACAGTTGCAAGCTTACAACATCGCGTAAGCTTTTGTAGATCGGTTCTACGAAACAGCAACATCCCAGGGACCCTGACACAGCGTGGTCGCGATTGCTGGTTTGTACCGTGGTTGAGAAAATAATGTGCTGTATCTATGTTGCAGTTTTGGGAAGACTGTGACAGGACTGTGAGCTGTACGTTAGTTCCTCATTTTGTGCCATATTGGTGACATTTTTTTGCTAGTTGCTTTACGTTGCACCGACACAGATAGGTCTTATGGCGACGACGGGACAGGGAAAGGCTAGGAGTGGAAAGGAAGCGGCCGTGGCCTTCATTAAGGTACAGCCCCAGCATTTGCCTGGTGTGAAAATGGGAAACCACGGAAAACCATCTTCAGGGCTGCCGACAGTGGGGTTCGAACCTACTATCTCCCGAATACTGGATACTGGCCGCACTTAAACGACTGCAGCTATCGAGCTCGGTGGTGACTTTTTTAGTATGGACCGTTTTGTCATAAAGAATACAAAACTATGTACATCCTCGGTACGTTATGTAAAAGTCCTTTTATTCTAACAGCAGCACAAGCATGATCGCGGATGCATGCCTATGTTCAATAGGTAGGCCTGTTCATTTTGTCAAATGCCCGGGGACTAATTGGAACCTCAAATGGTACCATCAAAAGAGCGGGTAACTATTTTGTAATTGGCGGGCGAAATAACTCAGTTCCAATGGTTCTATCGTCTCATCAAGACGGCCGAATCTTGAATCCTAGCCGATGTATGCAAAATCTCTAAAATGGGAATTCACGTTCTATTTATTTGGATTCTACTTAAAACCGCAGATCCTGTCACTTCCCTCTCTTTAGTACTTTTGAACAATAACCACATCATTTATGGCTGTGTATTTTGAGTATCCAACCATTCTTCGGGCTTACCTTGTACCTTAAATGGTGAGTTGATGCAATGGCGTACCCAGAAAATAATTTCAGTGGGTATATGTCAAGCCAGTAGGGTGGATACGACTTTTCCTTAGAAGTGAGTGTAAAAAGAAAGCTGTTCCTACCAAGTGCGGTGACGGATCTTCAGTAGATATTGATGGCTTTACTTGTTACCATGTGTGACCGCCATTCAAAGGGGAAAGACCCGGAGGCCATACAATGAAAGCCGCAGTAAGGATCGCAATCCAATTACCTGCAGAAAAATGTGCGGATCCCATAAGAGTGCTGAGGTCCTAAACTGGCTGCTGGAGGGATGTGGGTGCACACCACTTGACGACAGAGCGAGCACGAGAACGCGTTGATCGTCCACTACACACAGTCGTTCTGGAAACATTGAAATAGATGCTTCAAAAGAAGAGCAAAGGAGTGTAGAGCGTTTTCTGACAGAAGAAAGAGTGAAGGAACGAGTATTCATTGAATAGTTGCACAAATGTACGGGGAACACTGAATGTCCGTTCAAAGGTTCAAGGGATGGCACAAGCGATTCAGGGAAGGACGGATGTCGTTGGCCGATGATGTACGATCTGGAACGCCACACCGCATTACCGACGCCATTGTCCAGCAGGTGGATGCCCTCATTATGCAAGACCGGCAAGTTACGGTAGCAGCCATTGCCGCAGAGGTTTGAGTGAGCGTCACAATTGCTCATGACATCACTAAGGACAGATTGAAATTTCGCTAAAAGTGCGCCCAGTGGGTGCCTCACAGCATTCAACCAGCGCAGGAAGCATGTCGAATGGATCTCTCTCTGGGACATCTCCTGCGCTATGCCAAGGAAGGGAATGAGTTCCTCTCACGAGTGGTCACTGGGGACGAGACGTGGTGCCATCACTTCGAACTCGAGCCACAACGACAAAGCCTCCAGTGGAAGCACGCCAGATCGCCCCCACCGAAAAAATCCAAGGTGAGTTAGAGAATGCTCTGAGAGCAAACTATTTACCTCGGACGATAGCGTCAAGGAGTACGTTCGGAACTGTTTCACAACGTACCCCAATGATTTTACGAGACGGCCATTCACCGCCTTGTGTCGCAGTGGGTTTTCTCAACAGTGCTGGGCAATACTTTTGACATAGCCGTACAGGGGCCTGTTCCACCATCAATTTTCAGATTTGTGTTGCAAATTGAAAAGTTAGGTATCTTTTCACTTTTCAAGCCTGTTATGTTCCTCCATTGGTACAGAAATGCAAAGTGCAAAGAAATGAAGTGAAAACTTTCCAGAAATCTTGCAAAGAATCTGTTCCCGTTCCAGCTGTTAATTAACAAGTATCTACACTAGTTTCTTGGCGTAGATTTTGATTTAGTGATAAAAACATGTTGCGACGAGAGATTGTATTACCATCAAGTGAGGATAGTGAATAAGGATTCAAAAAGAGAATGTACAAGAAAAGATTAATTTTCATAACATTATCGACGGAATTCCGCGAGTGTTTTCGTGTAACCCCAATACAAGCTGATTATATGTTTTAAATGATTGGTCATTTATTGAAACCTGCAGCAAGAGGAAGTCAATCCCTTTCGGAAAATGAAAAATTCTTATAGGCTTACATTGGTGAGGAAATGGTGCCCTGCTCCACGGTGTAGCAGCAACACAATGGACATCAAAATCAACTATTTGCAGGACTGTTACTAAAATCGTAGATGCTATAATAAATGTAATATTTCCTAACAAAGTACGTTGGCCTGATAATCGATATAATAAAACGAAAGAATTTGTAATGAAGGGTGGCTTATGTGTGTGGGTTCGTTGACGGTATTCTCGTCAATTTTCATGCTCCTACTGTGAACGAAGGAGTTTATTTTGATAGACATGGGCATAATTCTCTCAATTTTATTTTTAAAGTTGCCGAAAAGGATGTCCCGTTTCTCGTTAACAACTTCTAGCACAGCCAGCTTCTTGTAATTATCCTTCTTTCCCATTATCAAAAATCAAAACTTTAAAACTACCGGTACCACAATTATATCGTCTTCACCGTAAAAATGAAACAAAATCATGGAGTATAATAACGTTTGCTCATGACTTGATCGAGTCTACCTTACGCAAAGACTTTTATCTTTGTGAAGACATTGAAACGTAATACCTAGAACAGGGTGCAAAGTGCTAAATTGAAAAGTTGAAAAATTCGTTCGTGGAACAGGCCCCAGACTATATAATACTCCACGATGTTAAAGTTTTCTTTTTTACGATGAGAACGATATAACTGCCGTACCTGTAGTTTTAAAGCATTGATTTTATGATGGGAAAGGCCGAAAGAAGCTGGTTGTTCTAGAAGTCGTAAAGGAGAAACGGGACATTATTTTCGGCAACTTTAAAATAACGTTGAGACAATGATGCCCATGTCTATCAACATAAACCTCTTCGTGCTCAGTAGGAGCATGTCAATTAACGAGAATACCGTCAACATACCCACACGCGAAAGGAAAGCCACTCTTAATTAGAATTTCTTCCGGTAGTAGTATGAGCTATGTATGTTCTAAAACAATGTGTGCTGAGTTAGCGTTCTCCCACGAGGCCATTGACCCCCAGTTGAGTAGTAAGGCTATGTCGATTCTAACGCGAAGTCATGTAGGTTATAGACCACTGAACGCGGAATAAAGTAAATGCCACAATGATTTGAAAGGCTACAAGTCATTAACAATAATACTGTCATGTGGCTACTGTTTTGGAAACTGCGTGTTATTGTGTGAGTAGCATTGTCTCTGAGAGGCGGGAATTGAGCATTCACGGTTTAAAATGACCAATCCGCCCTATGAACCGACGACACTGACCAGTGAACGAAACGGACATTGAAAATGTTGGCAGCTAAATGTCAGTAGCGTTCTGTAAATGAAGTCTAGTTGTAACTGAGTAAGACGTTCCTCAGCCCGATTACTGCCTCTATTATATCCGCTCTCCTTGGAATTTACATCCACTGGCTGCAGTTCTTAATCTAGAAAACAGGATTACAGGGAGGTTGACATTATCCACCCGCATTATGTGACTCTCCTGTTCCTGGTCCTATCAGACATTCTTTTGAGTTTCCTGGGGTGCTTTTTCCTTCCTGTGTCTGAACTCCCCATTTCAGTCTTTAATGCGCCCCACATTTTTCTTAGAATCCTTCTTACCTCTTCCTCCAGCTCTTCTATTTCTGCTGTTTTCATGGAGATCATACACTCTGTAGCATAGAGACATTCTGCTTTAAGTGCCGTCTTGTAGTGCCTGATTTTAGTTATGATGGAGGGTCTCTTCTTATTACAGGTGTGCTTGGTCATTTGGTAGGCTTATTCCAAATTCCTTGCTCTTGATTTATTTGCTTCAGGGGTCGGAAACCCGCGGTCCGCAGGGCTTACACAGATTTTGTCGTGATATAATGAATAAAAATTGCATGGACATTACACTGAATAAAATACTTCAGATGTCCTGCAACGTCAGGCAATCATAGAACATGTCTCGAACTCCACCAAAGCGGTGATGTTTAGTAACTCAAGACTTTATTAAATAATACAGTACTTATCGAGGTCAAAATGTGACAGATTACCAGAGAGAAAGGAAACTGATGACTAATTTGGTACATATTCTCTTTTGCGGTGTTCATAAGAGCATGCGTGACAGTTGCCTGACATGTACAGACAGTGGCTGGAGGTTGTGTGAAAACATCACGTAATAAGTTGCCAACCCTGACGGAAGTAAGTAAGTAAGCCATCATCGTTATTATTATTATTAGCCCCCATAGTGACCATGGGCTTTATGGCGTTAAATCTGGATGGTCTGACACAGTTCGGGTCCCGGTGATCGAAAGAAATTCACATTCAGTATGTTGGCCAGCAGGTTAGGCGAGGTGGTGGTATACAATTTCTGATCACTAGATTGCGTGCCTTAAGCCTGGATTTAAATCCAGACCTCTCTGCATTATTCGCAAGGAGTGATGGGTGATACTTCACGAACTGTGAATTTTCACTGATATCTAAAAATCAGGAGTGACGATTCTTAGGCCCCATTCACAATGCAAACGTAACCGTAAACTTAAGGACGTAACGTAACCGTAAAATTAACGTAAAATTTGTGGTATTCACAATGGATGAACGTAACATTAACGTAAAGAGTGTACAGAAGGTAATCAAAACACTGCCATGTTACAATCTATGCCTAACTGCCATGTTATTTAGCACGGAAGTCGGGTTTTGGGCTAACTCGCAGTTTTATATTTCAATACCGTACCTCGATGGTATCAAACAACGTGGTAGCGGAATTCATATTACTTCAAACATCTATTGCTTTGCTCCTGGGAGCTGTGTACCTGAAAAGGCGATCTAAACAACGGTGCAGAAAATGGGTTCATCCCTTGAATCAAAGAAGGTTATCTCAGGGCGATTTCGGTAATCTACTGTAATTAGAAATGACTCTCATCAGTTCGTTTTTTACATGCGGATGAAACCTGAACTGTTTGCCTTTCTTACGATTTGCTTCCCTTTTCTAATAAAAAATAAATGTAAGGTCTCTTTTACCGACATCTATACCCCTATCTATCATAACCCGATGAGATGTATGGATCTATTTGTTTGGCTGATGTCGTTTTCGTAAACTAGTAGTCCGTCATAATGTTAAGAAATATACTGGGACACTTTTATTTATGACAGGGATTGTCGCTCGTCCGGTCACCAGCGCTGCGAGCTTGTCTCCCACCATTTACCGTCAGATTTCATTGCTACAGCATATTTGTTTCCACATATTCTCTTTCGGTACAACGTCTTTGTACTTCTTTTTCCTTTTATCATACATACACGAAAATATTATTTTGAAAGAGAATTACAAGTGTTTCGTCGAATGAAGTCATTATATGGCGCACAAAATACAATGTTTACGTCTGCTCTGATTAGCTGGTTCTTAAACTTAACGTAAAATTAACCGCAAGAGCTTGGAGTTTGCAATCTCATAATTTTACGGACTTGCAGTTAAGTTTACGTCGGCGCATTGTGAATGGTTCCATTAGATAACATGCCCGCAACCTTCTAAGTTAACGCTAATTTTAAGTTAGCGGAACGTTACGTTTGCATTGTGACTGGCGCTTTACTTCCTGCACTGTCACTGTGATTAGCCGTGTGCTGACGTAACGGTAACTCCATCGTTGTCAACAATACGGATTTTTGTAGTTTTCTTAAATGAGAAATATTATTGTAAGTTTAAAATGAAACTAACTTAAACCTCGTCATCGCTGGTAGTATCAAGTTTAGGATATTTCATGTTGACCAGTAGTGTGGTATTATTATTATTATTATTATTATTATTATTATTATTATTATTATTATTATTATTATTATTATTATTATTGTTCCGTGGTATCTGTGGAACAGCAGAGGTGAAAGAAGGTGCGGGCGGTGAATGGATCTAACTACCAAAATTAAAGTTATTAATAAAACTTTCACAAAGGCTATATTTTTTCTCAAAAATCAACAAGTAACAGAATAACAGGTATTAAGTAGCAGAGAAACAAGTTAAGAAATTACAATTTTATAGAAATTACATTTGCTGGGCTTCAAGCCCTAGGTGAGCTCCAAGCTCAACCAACCCACACTTTACTGCTGGGGCAGAAATCCCTTAATCAAAGAGCCCATGCTCTCACAATGATATACTCTAGCCTTTCAGAGGCACGCTATACCCTTATAACAGTAGAAAAGAGCTGCTGTGCTCTCAAGTTTTCAAGCCTATTCAAGGCATACCAGACTCTACACTTAATTGCCTTCAAGGCACAACTTACACAAATGAAGCAGGGGTAACTTGTACCCAATCTATCGGGCCTTATCAGAAAAGAACAGGTTAATTACATGGCCCAAAATACCAAATAGATGGAGGCGAATACTTGCACTTTTGAATGAAACTTCTTAAAACCTAAGGGGCACTAGGCCGATTATACAGGGGCTATTCCCACGCTAAGGAGGTGATACGTATACGAAAAATTTAACACATTAAGGAAGCATAGAAAATCAGTTACTAAAACGTAATCACCTCGCCTCAAAAATGAAGGGGAGCTCGAGAGGGTAAAACACTCTCTATCCCCGTTTTATAGTTACAGTAAGTTTTATAAAATAACCAACTTTACATTTCGGAAAGGTAGATTACATGTGAAAGGTTTCGAACCTGCCCCGCGGGTTAGACTGCTGAGCTAGCAAGAAATAAAGATGTTAAACGGCCATTACCTTGTTGGAGAGTAGTTGACTGAAGAAAAGAGGCGCTTCCCGCCTCCTGCTACATGTTCACACACTAAGCAAGATGTCGATGAAGTGGCGAAGAGCCATGAAAATCAGCAGTTTTATACCCTCGTGGATAGTTCGAGACCTTTCATGAATGAAACAACCCCGCCCCTTCCCTTTATTGGTAGATAGAAAAGTTACATACACAATTGGAGAAGAAACATAGGATTGGTGGAAAATTAATTTAAAAAATCAGGGATTGGCTGAATTCAAAACTCTCGGAAGAAGAGATTGATATTGCCAACCCAAAAATGAATCAAAGAAATTTAACAAGAAGAAACTTATAAATACAAAATTTCTTCAAATATAGTTCCTTCACTTCGCACCAGGGTGCGTAATCATAGTTTTTAGGCAGTGACATCTAGAAGAGAAAGTCCACACTTCTTGCTAGATAGCAAACAAAACACTTCGAAACTGCAAAATTACACAATATACTGTAGTGACATCTTCTGAGGAACTGTTGAGTTGATACAATTTTAAAGTTCAGAGTTTATCCAGTAGGGGATTACTTAAGGCGGAAAATTCAAATGTGCGGTGTATAGGTGTACCAACCGGTACTATTATTATTATTATTATTATTATTATTATTATTATTATTATTATTATTATTATTAAGCGCACGTTCGAAGCAAGGCCTGCTAGGCAGGATGAGGATAATGTCGCAAACACTTACAAGCACTAAAACACGAAACATGACATTCTTTGTTCAATAATGTGGTATGTCGTGGTGTAATATTTATACTGAACTTGACTGAAAAGCTTTCAGGTTACATTTAAAGCTGCACTAGACATAAAACTCAACTCACTCTTGTATGCTAGATGTTGATAAAGAATGCACTGATCAATTTGTAATTTCTACTTGATGTTAAGGATCTACATATCGTACAGTATCTTTGGGTAAAACTCAGAAAATTCTTGCGATGAGGAGAACTTAGCTCTATTTGTTTCGAAATTATTCAGTTCTCATGATGCTGTATGAATGATTTTAATAATCTTGTAGCCAACCAGTAGTTATCGTAATTTAAAACCAAAATCACAGCCAGAACATTTCAGCGAATATACTTCTCATTGTATGTGGCTGTTCATAATCCTAGTGAAAACTTGCCTTTTTAAAAGTCCAGCATTAATTGTACTAGATACTAGGTACAAGTGAAAAATATATGGCTTAGTTAATAGGAAGTTTGGGTATGTAATGCGTAGTACAGTCTACACTGGTAGTGAGCTCAATGGGATTGCTTGTGTTATACATCAGCAGCAAAAACTGTTGTGGCATTTCTAGTGCCTCTTTATTTGGTTCATTTGAGCAAATTGTATCCCTTACTCCTGTAAATAAATTCACGGGTAAAGACCTAACATCCTATACAACTGAAGCCTGTTGAAACATCAGAGCTTAAAATTCGTGTGATAATTGCAGACAATAACAGAGTGAACATGTAATGTTTAAGGACCTGTACTATCTCACAGTTACAAAGGTCATCACTCAGACTATTTCAAAACTTTGCTTTTGACAGTGTATATATCCTAAAAATCATCATAATCAACCGAGCTTAACCAAACAGACTCTGAAAAAGCTTCAATGTTTCCATCATTCTATTTACATGACAAAATAACAGTTGCCAAATTCTCAGATGTCAAGAGCATATACCAAATGAAAGTGCTTGCTTGATGAGAATGGCTCCCAAACTAAATTTTGGAACAGTTTTTCCGCGCAAGCACCCTTGAACAACAACTGTTGTTCAGCTAATGTGTTCTATGAAAGTTCATTAGCTGTGAGCAAACAAGAGTGTAGTACTGATTCAAGAATTGCACATTTTCTGGAAACGGTTTTTCTCGATTGAAAAGTAATGAGTATTAAAAAAATTAAATTTCTCTCTGGTAAACTCAAATGTTCATAAATATGTCTTTCAGTAAAATATTTGATGGTAATCTATCAACCGTGCAGGCTGTGATGTGAAGTATTGATGGAGAGCCATAACATAGAGTTGTTTGTTCATCTCTCTGCATACAGATCCATGGCCTGCACAACTCTCAAGGTAGCAAGTTAACAATATGTCACACGTTTTGAGATTGAATCAAGGTGCATAACAGCTAATGCAGTGAGCTGGCAGTATTCTCTAAGGTGAAAGTTAGCTCCCGCACAAATTTTTTTTTTGCTATTTGCTTTACGTCGCACCGACACAGATATGTCTTGTGGCGACGATGGGATAGGAAAGGCCTAGGAATGGGAAGGAAGCGGCCGTGGCCTTAATTAAGGTACAGCCCCAGCATTTGCTTGGTGTGAAAATGGGAAACCACGGAAAACCCTCTTCAGGGCTGCCGACAGTGGGGTTCGAACCCACTATCTCCCGATTACTGGATACTGGCCGCACTTAAGCAACTGCAGCTATCGAGCTCGGTCCGCACAAAACTATCGTTATACCTGTCTGTTTTCAGACCACTTTGTTGTACGGGAGCGATGACTGGGTGAATTCAGAGTAGAAATAACAGACATGAAAGCAGCGAGAATAATCGCAGGTACAAGTAGATGGGAACAATGGCAGGGAGGTACTCGGAGGGAGGAGATAAAATCTAAGTTATGAATGAATCGTTATGTCATCCATCTGTAGTATATAGCCGATCGAGCAGTTATATTCGTATAGATTATTTCCCAACATTCTGCCTTCCTTAGGGTGTTAACTCCGCCTCTAGTTGTAGAGCCGGTCTCAAGCCCGGATAAAGAGAGGAGAGGCAGCCTAGCCCTTTAGCCATTTAGCCCTTTTGCCCATTAGCCCATTAGCCCTTTTGCCCATTAGCCCTTTAGCCTATTAGCCCTACAAGGAATGTGCGGTAATCTAATCTTCTTAGAACAAAGGTATTCCCTGACATGTTCTAAACACATGTTGTATCGAGGACAGTGTTCTATTTTAGTCTTGATCACTTATTTAGTGTTCTAAACACTTCAATCAATGTTCCGATCACATGATAAAGTTAACGGCATATAGTGCAGTGTTCGATTCCAGTCTTGTTATGTTTCTTTAGTGATTTGCAAGTCTAAACATGCATAATGACGTCATCACTGCAGCACATGCTTACTCTAGCTATCCCGATGCAGGTTTAAACTTGTTCGATATAGCTATGCCTTGACATAAGAGGAGGCCTTAACAGCTTATGTATAGCCGCTATTGTTTAAAGATAGCTGCTGTTAAGAAAAAGCACGTAGAATTTTCCAAATTACCCGCCACCATATTTCAAAGGTATGAGGTTTAGTGCTGTAAAGATACCTGCACGATGCAAAGCTAGCTTTCTTCATCAGAGCAGCCACCATCTTGTGTGAGCACCTCTAGGCCGTGTCATAAGGAGCTGTGTATAGTAGCCGTCTTGTCGCTGCTACCTTGCGCAAGCACTCCTAGGGCGTCTCATAAGAACAACAGCCATCTTGTGCAAGCGCTCTTAAGCTGCCTCATAAGAAGCTATGTATATCCGCCATCTTGTAGAATTAGATAGCTGCCAATGCCAAAGGGCCTAAGTATGGATCGAACCGTCGATCTCATCATTAGACTATGTTTTTCTTATGCTATCATGTTTCTGATACTGCAAACCTGGGTTTCAGGTGGAAAAATTTTATCCGTTTTGCTCTACGATGCACCGTTTTCGAGATATTTAACATTTTGCATTTAAGCCCAAATTTAATGAATCGAACCTGCACGGCATGTTATACTCTCTACCATAGCTAGACCTGATCATGTTACGAAGACTTGCTTCAATACAAGCTCAAACAGAGCGAATGCCAAAGGGCCTAAGTAGGAACCGAACCGTTGATCTCATCATTAGACTACGTAATGAACATTTGAAACCACGAACTTCGAGTATAAAGTACGAGTAACCAAATTCAGGGTTGTCCAAAATATAGAGCGATGGTCGTGATAATTGTTTGTCTGTGAGGGGTGCGCAAAATTTATAAATGGTATGACGAGATATGACATCGTAATTATATGGCGAGTTGCTTTGGTTTGTACGTAGATTATTAGGATACCCAAGTGTTAATAATGGCTAGGATTAGATTAGATCTAAAGTGTGAGATCATGAGACAAGATATATATAACTAGACATGAATGATGTAGTTTTTTTTCAGATAATAGGAAGCAACAGATAAACATCGATAGGATTTAAAAATTGTGAGATCACAATTGCGTAGGAATTTGTGAAGAAACCAGAGTCCGCGGAGATAGAATTTGTTGTCTTTAAGATTTTATTAAACCGTTTAAACTTATTTAATTATTAAATTCAGTGAAACCACATTTTGAAATAACTTTAACCAAGCGAATAACTTGGAGATGCATTCTGGAAATCTTACTTTGTTTTATGGGAATATGTAAATGGTAACGTAACGATTAAGGGGACATATCCGAAGGAAATGGATTTTACTGCCACAAAGCTTGTGAGCATTGCTATTGTTGTATTATTTAACTTTGATTGATTGAGCAGTGAATGTGCTGGGGATAGTAAAGTGGAAACTTTGGTCATCAACCGATGTAATTTAATTGTGTTTAGCCTTCAGCCTAGAAACTTGGATGGTCACGGGGTCTTCAACCTCAGTGACTTTGATTAGGGCCATATGCCATTGTAGCATCATTTTCCTTGTGGTCATCATCCACAATGACTTTAAAGTAACTTAGAATTTTAGATGTCGGTCCATGACATAGACGCAGGTCACATCGATTCAATTAAGGGTCCATGTCGTATAACCACTGTGTAGCACACACCAATTGGACGGCCTTAATTATACCCAGAGTCCAGAGTTCGTGTTACGAGGGCTGGACCATAACGAATCACTATGATGGTACATGTGGTCTCACATGGAAGCCAAATTTAATTATTTCCAGACTTTCTTTTCTTTAAAAAAATGAGACCATGGTTTCTATTAAGAATGCCCATCAGGCAGACACGTCAATGGCTCACCAGTGTTCTAACCTTATATGTATATAAAGATTGTGGTGTCCAGTGGACACGTGTAATTTCAGTAATACCGTTGACATATCAGAATGCTTCAGAATTTCCTGAATAAAATTAGAATCTTTTAAACAGGCCTTTCATTCAAAGTAGATAGATTAGAATTACTGAAACCTACTATTACCTCAGCAAGTGACGAAGAACCCGACACGACCCAAGAGACAGATCTCATGAACTTTGCTGATAGGTAAGAAAGGTAGGTATCCGTCAATAAGGACCTAAAGGGTTCAGTAAGTTGTCGCACCTACGTTGGGGCATAAGTCACGATAACGGTGAGGAAACTTCAGTCACGATAACGATAAGGATATTTTTGAGAAAAATCGTGTACTAGAGAAAATGAGAAATAATGTTGAGGCTATGCCACATTATGGATGATGAAATCGTGCGCCAGAGTTGAGAATTAACTCGAAGAAATAGATAAACGTCCGATGAGTAAGGCTAGGAGATACCACTATGAGAATAATTTATCTACTGAATGAAAGGTATAATTTAAGCATGTGTTAGAGTAATTTCCCAAAATTTTGAATACTGGTTTGAGTGTTTTTACCGATCACTTTGATCGAGTGAACATTGAATTTCACATTTTTATTAAATAAAATTTTAGAGAATGTTGCATTAACAGTGTGATGTGTTAGATGGGAGGATGTTGTGATGTTTATCGTTGTAGTCCTATTATCATACTTATCAAATTAATTCTCACGTGTAATTTTCTCAGTCATGGATCACAGTCTTTTTTCTGCAACATCGCTGTGTCTTGTATTACATGCAGTCCCTATTGCTTCTCAACTCTTCTGACAAGAAGGCAATGATGTTCGTGAAATTATTCTTAAGGAATTGGAAAGGATGGTAGATAAACTCCATTGTCATAAAGCAGCAGGAATAAATGAAATTAGGCCTGAAATGGTGAAGTATATTGGGAAGGAAGGGTTGAAATGGCTTCATAAAATAAGATTATCAAGGAGTGTTAGTAAGTTACCTTCAGGTTGGATGAAATCTGTGTTTGCACCTACTTATAAGCAAGCAAAGAGGAAAGATTGCAACAATTATCAAGGTATCTTAATAATCAGTATACCAGGTAAGATGTTCATTGGCATCGTGGAAGCTAGGTGCGGTCAGTGATTCAGAGGTAGTAGAATGAAAAGCAGTTTGGTTTCAGGTCGTAAAGGGATTGTCAGGATCGGATCTTCTGTATTCGCCAGAATTTTGAAACACCTTTGTTGTTCGTAGTTTATATAGATCATCTGCTAAAAGGTATAAAGTGACAGGAAGGAATTCAGTAATATGAAAGCAATCTAGCACATTCTGACAACTTTATCTTAACAGCAGATTTTGCCTAAAGCCTGCAGTCTACTTGAAAGTAGGTACAATGAATATGGCATGAAAATAGCCTTTCTAAGACTAAATTGTTGTCAGTGGGTAAGATATCCAAGATAAATGAATGTCAGATTGGTGATACGAAGTTGGAAAAGGTAGATAATTTCAAATGTTTAGGATGTGTACACTCCCAGGCAGTAAGTGAACTTGAATCAAGCTCATACAGTCTCTTCACAGTTGCAGTCAACAGTATTCTGAAAGAATGAAGTCAGCTCATGGACGAAACTATCTTTACATAGGTGTGTTTTCAGACCAACTTTGCTATACAGGAGTGAAAGCTTGGTGGGCACAGGATAACTTACTCCCAACTCAGAAGTAACAGATATGAAAGTAACAAGAATGATTGCTGGTAAAACAGGTGGGAGCAATGGCAGGGCATACTTGTTATGAAGACATAAAGGCTAAGTTAGGATTGAACTCAATGGATGGAGCTGCAGTAATGAAAGGAATTGTGGTGGGGTCATGTGAGGCGAATGGAGCAGGATAGGTTACCTAGGAGAATGATGGAGTCGGTCATTGAGGGTATGAGGAATACAGGGGAGACCAAGGCGACGATGATTAGACTCAGTTGCTAATGATTTAAAGATAAGAGTAATAGAACTAGCTAGAAATAGAGGATTGTTGTGGTGATTAGTACCGTACATTCACAGAGGCTTGTAAACTGAACACCAAAAGGAATAACCGTCTATAATAAATATGTATGTATGTATGTATCTATTCCTTTAACAGGATATTTCATAATGTGCTCATGGATAGAAATTCCATTAGCACAGTGTCCTTGTTTGCCACTATTGGCAGCATGGTCTGAAATTACGTGGCAGATTCCTCTGTTCTTTATGCAGTACAAAATACTAAATGCATTCTTACACACGATCATCAGTTTATTGCCTTATTACATGATATACAAAAATGCTATCTGATTTGAGTGTTGGTTCACTTTTAGCTCACCTCCTCGATGGTGATTTTTGATCAGTCAGCCCCATTAAGGAAGAGTCTTGCTATTAGAATAAGAATGAAACAAAATTTTGAAGGAATGGTCCTCCTTATCTTAATTTAGCCAGTCAGAATATTGATAATAATAATAATAATAATAATAATAATTGTGGCCTGTTGCAGATTTTTTGAACTTACACCTATAGAAAAACATGAATGTCTAAGCACTGAGGCAAAGAACAATAAATGTGTCATATCTTCCGTACTGTGCATCTCAACCATGATGATAAGAAAAGGATGTGTTTCATGTAGACTCATTACACTGCACCAATCCACATGTGTCAGTTCTTGTGCACTACAAAGGAATTATACCTTTATAGGTCTCTATTGGATCCTCAGATTCAGTACAAGATATGAATCGCATTAGTGCAGTGTCTGTGTTTTCACCTATTGGCTGCATGGCCTGAAGTTATCAGTGAATTTACCCGGAAGTTTGTGTTATTATTATTATTATTATTATTATTATTATTATTATTATTATTATTTATTTTCCACTAATTGTAGTTACAATTTAGGGATGGTGAATGGAGAAAGGGCATAGCCCCATATACACAAAAGTGCCTCCATCACCACTTAAAATTATAATATACAAATATACAATTACATTCTACACGATGTTCTTATATACAGTTAAAATATTTACATAGACATATTTACATACAGTAATACTCACAAGACCTGTTCAACATTCAAGTCATTCGACACACACACACACACACACACACACAGAGTCTCTCTCTCTCTCTAGAAACCCCACATATATTTTAGCTAGGCCGGCTCACTCATACACATTTACCGTCTCTATCACTCGGGACCCCATAACTTTCATCCATCCTCCCACTCATACTGAACATTCTCACAGTAGATAAATTATGTTTTGTACAGAGGGTTTCGTTATATATACATCCGTTTTACGTCTTTACAGAAATTTTCTGCAGGTAGTTCTTTTATCTGCGGTGGGAGTTCATTCCACAACCGAGCAGAACGACTAAAGAAGCCACTTTGATATGATGCTGTTCTTGCAAATGGAGGGAAAAGGGACACACCTCGACCTCTTTGAGCGGAACGATAGTTCAGCTGTAAGCGGTTGAAAGGGTTTATATGAATGTTACCTGCGAGGGATTTTCTCAGGAAAGTAATATCTATTTGTTTACAGAGGGATGTTATGGAGGGCAGTGACCTGGCTGTTGATTAGGAGGATGTAATAAAGTCTTGTAGGTGTATAATTCAGTACTGCCAGTACGGATATGAGGCTGATATTATGTAACACTGCAAAAGACGTAAATACTGTACATATATAATTGATTTAGAGGTATATTTTACACACACTGTGAAGTTAAAAGAAGATGTATGATGGTTCAAACTTTCAGTACTAGTAACATAAGAATTGTATTTTTTTACATTCCTACTTAATTATAATTTGTACCGGTTTCGACCGTTATTCTTGGTTGTCATCAGCCAATCACAAATAAGTATAAAAGACAATGCACCGTTAAATAAAATTTGAAGTTTAAATAATTCCGTCAGTTGCTGTTTGTTACCCACTAAAACACTTTAGGTAGCACTGTTTGTTGAAATTTCAGCCAATCGCAAATAAGTATAAAAGGCAATGCACAGGTAAAAAAATGTGAAGTTTAAAAAATTCATCCGATGCTGTCTATGAAGCACTATTACACTTCAGGGAACACTGTGTCTTGGAAATTCAATGATAGGATCCGCACATATGTCTCGGTACTCTTCAAGGACTTGCTCCGTACTACATTCACTTATTCGATCAACGACTTCTTCATGATTTTGGAACTATCAGCACTCAGTGCTGATTCCTAAAATTATATAGTGCCTCACGAACTACAACTAAAAATACATATTGAGCCTAGACTTCTTCATAACATTGAATTTCCAACACACAGTGCTCCCTAAAGTGTTTAGTGTTTCAGAAACAGCAACTGAATAAATTATTTAAATTTCACATTTTATTTACTTGTGCATTGTCTTCTATACTTATTTGTGATCAGCTGTTGATGACCAAGAATAATGGTTGAAACCGGTACCAATCATAATTGAGTAGGAATGTAAAATTTACGTTTCTTATTTTAATAGTATTGAAATGTTAAACCATCATATACCTTCTTTTAACTTAATAGTGAACTCATCTCAATACAGAACACTATGAAATTCTTATCTCTTAATATTTTACACACTGCTTGCAGTATATTCAACATATTCACTATAAAAAGAAACGACTACATAATTGGTTACTTAATCTGGATCAAGTCTCTGAAAATCAATTGCTTGTTGAATTTTCTGTACAGGACCAGGGTTCAATAAAACAGTGCCTTTCAAAAACACTATTAGAGTTACAAGATGGGCCTATCTGACCAGTAAAAAAATGAAATGGCATATGGCTTTTAGTGATGGGAGTGTTTCGAGGACTAGTTCTGCTCGCCAGATGCAGGTCTTTTGATTTGACAACCGTAGGCGACCTGCGCATCTTGATAGGGTTGAAACGATGATGAAGCCGACACATACACCCAGCCCCTGTGTCAGCGAAATTAGCCTGTTATGATCAAAGTTGCTGACCCTTCTGGGAATTGAACCCATGGCCCCTGTGACCAAAGGCCAGCATGCTAACCATTTAGCCATTGAGCCAGACAATCTGATCATTGAGACACTTCCTGTATGCAGCTTAGAGTTGTCCAGAATTTTATATCCATCTCTGTTCCTCACATGAGAAGATGAATTCCAGGTGATCCTGGATTAAACTCCATGTGTGGAGGTATCTTAGTACAGAATCCTCTCCCCAGACGTATGTTTCTGCAAGACCTTGCACACTTAACAAATCAGAAATGATACCATCCATTGCAGTTATTTTCTTAAAGTTACAGAGCATCGAACCATCAGTTAACATAATATTATTAGGATACGTTATGCATTTTTCAATATCAGTACTGATTTTGCACCGACAGAATATCTGTTGCAGCCTTGGTTTGCTTACACGTAAGATGGCATGAATTTATTAAATCAAATGCAAGATTTAGGAACATTGCAAACTGAATGGTACTTTCGTAACCAGTAAACACTTCATGAACTAGATCACTTCAAAATTTAATTGTATTAGCCACAGAATTACTGCAAGTTCATGCACCAAATGAAATATTTATCTTCTGTCTCACCCACTCTAAATTCTTTCTCCATAATCTATAACCAGTGTGCAAGCCTTTTACTTCCTGCAATAGTACCAAGTTCTTCCAGGTATTTCACTTCAGTAATATTTTCTTGGTCTGGAGCACTACCATCTATAAGAACCTGCTTTTCTGCTAGGGAATTGATTGCAAGTTTTATATTGTGAGTAGCATCAAGGATAGTTAATGCCTTTTACTCAAACTCTGCTGGATGTGGAAAAGAACACAGGGAGTCAGTCCAACAAACTTCATTCTTAAGGTTATTAGTCACAATCCCATCACAGCTGCTGACTATATGATTTTTTTGTATGTGCCCTCCACTCACTGGTATTTTTGAGCTCCTATTGAGTGCTGCCACCATAAAGTCTAATGCTTCCATGGCCACTTCATACGAGTGCCTAAATATCCCCGACCTAAGTCATCATAGACACAAAACGTGTTATTGTCCTGCACCAAGTTCTTCAAATGTAAGTTCCGAGAATTGATTGTGAAATAGCCCTAAATTTTTCTTTCAAAAACTCTCCTCTGTAAAACCTGGACTGCCATCAATAGATGTTCCGCAGTAACAAAGATTTTGAAGATGTGGTGGTGTAAATATTTCCTGAGGTACCGGTAAGAATAGGGATACAATGCAAGGTTGGTTAGGCCTGAAGCCAGACAAGGTCTTGGATCACTTCTTGGAAATAGCTACCCAGAACATTGAGACCTGAATCATTATGTTTCTTGTGAAGAACTTCCATGATTTCTTGCTGATGGAAGACTTTCCTGCTGTTCCTCTTAGTTTGCTTTGCTATGATTTCAGTTATTTATTTTCTTGGTAGCCTGCACCAATTGCTGCTTTAATTTCTGCAACCTTACCAAAAGAACACAAACATCAAAATGAAAACAGCACAAAAAACAAGAAGAAAACAAGCACAATACTTACCGTAAGGGCAGTAGCACAAAGTATGAAGCGTGGAGGGCATAGCATGAATGAAAGGGCTGGATCTTATTAACGGTTGACAGGTTGCCAGGTTAATATTGCTAACTACCAAATGAGAGACCAGATTAAATTGAAAATGTAGAAACTATAATAAATAAATAAATAAAAATGAAAATTTAAAATAGGTTGGAAACAATTAAATTTACATATATTCTTCTCTTAAAAAAAAAATCATAACGCAATTAAAACTCGAAGGTGAAACACCATTTTATAATGAAATTTAAATTAAGGTACAATGAACCTGCAAGCAAAATAGGCTTCCTCAAATAAGTGCTGTAAAATTCAAAACAAATATAATTGCATAAGGTTCTCAATAACCTTTACTTAAAATATGGGAAGAAAATATTTAAATTAAAATAGGTTGCAACCTTTTTAAGTAATTTAAAAGATAAACACTGGGAAATGAGTATATAGAAACTCGTCGTTATTTTTAGAGTGATGATCATCAGTGAACGGGCCCGCAATTACAAATATAGCTTAAAATTGAAATTTGCTACACTACAAAATAGTTAATTACAAGTCACACACAAGAACACACGAGAAGAGAAAAACAGTGGCTCCAACCGTGAATAAAAATTACATAAAATAACCGAACAAGATGAAAACACAATGAAATTAAAGTCGACAGCAGTCTCAGCTAAATGAAGTAAAGTATATCAAAGGAAAATTACAATGAACGTTCCTCACAAAAAATAATAGAACACGGAAGCACACCCTAGGAGCTACCAGTACCGACGCCAAGCCATAATCCAGTAATAGTCATCAAAGCCACCAAAATTAGAGATGTCCATCAGATTAGATAAGAAGGGATCATTACGTAATCAAAACAAAGGCAGGGAGCCCAAAACAATAAGCAGAAGGTGACAGGAAAACGTTAAGAAATCGGCATACCGTATTTTAAGTTAAATGTCAACCAGCAAATTTCAATTTTAAGATTAGACGCAATTAAAATTTATAATAATAATTTATGCAAGAGGTACCAATTTACATTAGCTTTAGCTAATCAGTTTGCCCACGGCTTACATATACATACTTTAGAACTGAGGGAGCCTTGGATTGTGCTACAATGTGTACGTGAGGTGTCATTAATTAACGCCCCGAACAATGCAAATCACGGTCACATACAAATAATCAGCCACAAAGGCAATAGGAACACAATCAGACACCAAATGCAAGCAGCGAAGGAAAATAAGGGAGAAAAACACACCTCAACATAAGTATCAAAATAATAATAATGATAATAATAATCCACATCATGAAGTGCCGTAGGCAATAACGCACAACAACAAAACAATAAGATAAAACAACCTAGACCAAATACCAGCTCATAAACGCATAATTAGCGATCCCAAACTCCCTACATTACATTTGTTTTGTTTTCCTCAACTGATTCAGTCCAAAGATGATACCAGATGTTGTTTACAAAAGTTACGCGATACCGAAAGGGTTCATTTATGATGTTGGTCAAATCCACGATGAAATTACTCACTTTTAATGTCTGCTCCTACGAAATCCCTTCAATTAATTATTATTTCCAGTACTTACTTGGAATTAGGGTATCCAATTTACAACACATTTAAAACTTTTCATACCGGTAACGGTTAACTCACAACACCAAGTTCACATGTTAAATTAAGAAAATATTAAGGTTGGAGCACACTCGAAAACTTTCAAAAGAATAAAAGGGCATAGCCCTAACATCTTCACTTAACCACCGGAGTCAGGCTCCATTGCAATTGCCTTCCCTTTACGCCAAGCAGTCTTCTTGGGAGCTACCCTTAACATAGCCATCTTGGATCGTGGAGGCCAACACACTCTTCGAGCTCACACTAAGCAAGCCGGAAGAAGCTATTTCCCATGATTGAAAGCGTGCGCGGCGTGATGTGCGCGCAGCAATCAAACGATGATCCGGCGAATCAAATTGATCCAGCAAATACGTAACAATTGGTAAAGGTTATCTGAATTAAATTTGCCCGGTAACTACCACAGTTAGGGAAGAGTTCCAACAATGGCCGATAATGTAGATAACGGCTCGATACACCAGCTGACATGTCAGATAAATAATTAAATACTTTTAGATGTTTTCAAGTTGTAATCCCATTATGCCAAATAAATATTAATTCCCATTTTCACGTCACAATTTCTTAGGGATGGGACAAAAGCTGTAGTTTTGGTAATACATTTGGTGATTTATAAAATAAAATTAAAGCAATTGTAAAACAATGTCACCCAGATCACTACAGTTTTAAATTGCATAAAAAATTAGAGCAGCAAATGGTTAGGGAAAGATAATTTAAAACTATTTAATTGTCCCCACTTTATATAGTTTAATTTTAACTGGTTGCCTCTCGTGTGTTTTCTTGGTTATATTTTACTGGCAGTGAGCACTCCATTTTCTTTGTTTGTAAATGTGAGGGAAAATAAAATGCTTAGAACCATGTCATATTTGGCAGTAACAGCCACTGGTCATTTGATACATGTACTTAAATTCAAAGTGTTCATGGCATAAATTACTGTATTGCGTGGGATACTATGTTTCTCTTTTCATTCTTTCTCTTTTCATTCTTTCTCTTTTCATCCTCTCAACCCATTGTTGAGTTAATTCCTTGGTCTTTAAAAAGAAAATCAGAAACATGATCAAATTAATAATAACTCTGTCCCACAGTACTTCGTCTGTTTAAACATCAAAATGGCTTTAATATCGAACAGGAATTTCAAAAACAATGTCAGTTATAATTCAGTAACACTTAGTTAAAACAAAATGTATCCTTGGGTTAGTTACACTGATTAGTGCAGCCAAATGCTGAACATAGGGCTGGCATTCCTGAGACAACAATCTGACCTTTTGCTTCTCAATACGTATGAAGTCCTGTCACAATGCAAAATAAATCTATATTGAGCAAGTTGCCATGCAGTTCGGGTCATACAGCTGTGAGCATGTATTCGGGTAATAGTGGATTGAACCCACTGTTGGCAGCACTGAATATGGTTTTCCAGGTTTTTCTGTTTTCATGCCAGGCAAATGCTGGGGCTGTACCTTAATTAGTGCCAGGGTCACTTCCTTTCTACTCCTAGCCCTTTCCTATCCCGTCATCGCTGAGAGACCTGTCTGTGTCGGCGCAACGTAAAGCAAATTTCAGTATCCCAGTCAGCTGACCATATGGAGCAATGATGTCAGGCATACAGGCCCTGTATGATATTGTAGGCCTTGTGCCTTCCACATGTTGTGGCCTGCCCTAATCCATCTCTGGTGAGATACTGTGTGCTCAAAGCCTGTTGTCTTCTGGATTGGCTCAGACCAAGTTTGTCACTTGTATTTTGGGTCTCAGTCTCATCCTTGGCTCTCACGATATGAAAGTCACTGAGATATGAGCAGTATGGGTAACAGCATTCCTAATACAGTCAAACCCTATAAGAAAAGTGGTGAAATAGCTGGTATGTGTGTATGGTAGACTGAACATGAGAGACTGGTATGTAACAGCACTGTCTGGCTGAAAGAGGAAAGCAATGAAAAACTACCTTACTCTTCATTTCCTTAGTTTGCCTCCTCAGTGACACCTAGCTCTGTATGGTAGCTGATGGTAGAGCTGTTGAGGATCCTCCCTGCCTTCAGGCTGAGCACTTCATATACAATATAAAATATGGAAGATACATTTTTCTGCTGAGATGTGTTTGTTGGTACAGGATGTCAAAGATAACAGTGATAAATTTTGAATTTCTTAATATTTCAGAATTGGTTTGTTTATAAATAGCAGATTATTTGTAAGTATGTCTGTACATTTTCTTTATCATTTGGTGTTATTTTTGAAGGTTAAATGTTATATAATTGTTCTATTCTTCAAAAATAATTCTATGCATTCAAACAGGGCATTCCTCCACTCCTAAAGGTCTCTTAGTTGTCATGCCTTTATGGATACTCAACATGGAGATTTTCTGACAAATAATAATGAAGATTTGAAACTGTCTCATTTAATAGGAAATGATGAATTGTTAACCCCAATTGTATATAAATACATTTCCGGATGTGTCTAAAAAATTGGTCTAATATATTTACTTTCCCACAGGACAATTACAAAATTATGTCAGAAGAGATGCATTTGAAAGAAGAACCAAAATCAGAGTTGGCAGTGCCAAAAGAAACACAGGTGAACACATTTGAAGTACGGTAATCCAATACTTTGATGACATTTTTCTGATAATGGACATTGTAATAAACTGCTGAATAGACTTCAACTCCTCATTTTAATTCAGACATTTTGAAGATCCTTAGAAAGATATATAGTTAGATTTCCAACATTTTGAAGCAATTTTCTTCACGTAGTTCGAAATTTTGTGCTAGGTAATATATAGCAGTTATTACTGATCAAAGTCCCTCATATGCTTGGCATACGGTGGCTGGTTTCTTCACTGTTACTGCTAACTTATCCTAACTAGATTTAGGCTACGATCATGGCTATCTTCCTTTTGTCATTTGCCAAAGAGCTCCAACGCATTTCTTCAAAATATTGATCAGAGATGTCCGGCTTCTTATAAGTCCTCTTTTGCCTTAATTTTTTCCTTACAGTATTACTTGTGACAGACTGTCCTTTTTAGGAGTCCTCATAATGTGATACATGTATTTCAGTCGCATGAGTTAAATTGTCTTGATAAACTGAGCTTGACAGCTCATTGTGTGGGTTACCCCACTGTCGGCAACCCTGAAGATCGTTTTTATGGTTTCCCACTTTCATATCATTAATATGCTGGGGCTGTACCTTAATTAAGGCCACGGCTGCTTCCTTTCTACTCCTAGCCCTTTCCTATCCTTTTGTTGGCATAAGACCTATCTCCTTTGGTGCGACATTAAAATAACCCACAAGAATTGCACAGTTTGCCTTTATATATCCACGTCTTGAAATTGTAATTCTCTTTTCTGTGGGTAATAAAATATTTAGGGCTCTACAGTATTTAGTAGGGTGGAGAGGACACAGCACTTTGCTATTCTCTTTTCGAGTTTTATTCTGAGATCGTTACAGAATAGGAGTTGCCACATGCTAATGAATATGGACTCTGCTGCCTCTGTCCAGCATTCAATTTCAGCAAAATTATCCAGTCTATACCATAATTTTTTACCCTGTCTGCCTTTATGTTGTACATCAGAAACATTTCTGACAGTGTAGGTTTCTTTTTTACATTGCTTCTGTTGTGTTGAGGACAAAGTCACTATCTTTGGGTACAGCTTTTTTAAATTGTGGAGAACACTCATTTTAGTGCAAAACAGGAAGTGCGCTGTAGTGGAAGGTGACAAGGACTAGGTTTGAGCGTACGTAGGAGAGTATAAGTGAGGATATTGTACAGTGCAAGCCTTATGATACATACAGTCTCACCCTAAATTATAGCGTTCCTGTTAAGAAGCCTTTCACAAATACTTAAAATAATTACACACATATAACTGCACGTTACACATAACTCAGTATGGTAATCACTTGGTAGAAGACTATGGATCATTCACTGTCACTATATCTAGGCATACTAAATCTCCTAGGGAGTGCCCCTCACACTGTTTCATCATACTCTGTATCCATGCCTATTCCACTTCTGCTGGTGGTGTCTGTGGTTTCATTACCACTTTCTCTTGTGTTTCAGTATTGCTTGCATTACTGTCACTATTTCTGTCCATTTCATTTCCCATGTGGTGGTCCAATAAACCTTCACATGAAATTACTGATTTTCAAATTTATTTACGTGCTCACAAATTTTACTTCCAGTTCTCATTTGCAATTGTAGCAATTTGTTCACCATAAATTATAGTAATGCTCCTATTCCGAACATTACATTTTGTCAAAAATGCCTTTCTTGACACTTGCACATATCAGTTTAATGGAATTCAATTCTGGGTGATATGGAGAAAGGTATAATACAGTATGACTATATTTGGCTTAATACAGTCTATTTAATTAGTGCTTGCTCATCTTGCTTAATGAATATAACCGGGTTCTCAGCTTGTCCTCTTGGAAACAAATTGGAGTCTCTGTTAAACAGGACACAATATCTTACATGTTATTGTTTTAGAGTCATCAGTCCAAATACTGATTTGATGCAGCTCTTCATGTGCCCTTATCATGTGGTATCCTCTTCATCTCTAGATAACTACTACATCCTTCATCTGCTCTGATCTGCTTGTCATATTCATATCTTGTTCTACCCCTACTGTTCTTACTGACTGCACCTCCCTCAAAAACCAATTGAACAAGTCCTGGGTGTCTTAAGATATGTCCTATCATTCTATCTGTTCTTGTCAAATTTATCCAAATTGATCTCTCACCAATTTAATTCCGTATTTCTCTGTTCGTGATTCGATCTAACCAACTCACCTTCAGCATTCATCCTTAACACTGTATTTCAGGAGCTTCTACCCTTTTTTTTTCCTGAGCTAGTTATCATCCATTATTTTCTTCCATAGAGCACCATGCTCCAGACAGATGCGTTAAAAACATCCAAGTAATCCATTTATCACTGTTTGAGAGGTGAAAATTTGTTTTCTAAGAAGGCCTTCCTTGCTTGTGCTAGCCTGCAGTCTGCATTTTATGTCCTCATTACTTCTGCTCTCGTTAGTTTATTTACTACCCGAGTAACTATATTCATCTACTACCTTTAGAAGTTCATTTCCTAATGTAATTTTTCCTGTGTCAGCTGACTTCGTTCTACTGCACTCCATTACTTTCATTTTGGATTTATTTATTTTGTTCTTGTACTCCTTCCCCAATACTCTGTCTGTACCATTCAATAATTTCTACAGATCTTCTGCAGACTGAGATAAAATAACAATACCATGAGCAATCTTCATAGATTCGATTTCCCCTTCTTCGATTGTGATACCCATTCCAGATTCCTCTTTGATTTTATTTACTGCCTCTTTCTTGTATATGAACATTGTAAAGAAGGAGGAACCTCCAGACCTGCCCCAGTCCCTTATGGAATACTGCTGCTTTCTCAAAGTCTTCGATTCTTATCACAGCAGACTGATTTTATACAGATTGTAAATTATTTTTCTTTCTCGGTATCTGATAATGAATGCCTTTTTTGTTCTACGGACACTATGTATGAGTGTTTGTCCTCCTTAATTCAATCCTCTAAGATTAGATGTAAAGTCAGGATTGCTTCATGTGTTCTTACGTTTCTTCTGTAGCTAAATTGATGTCCTCCAACTCACTGTCAAATTGTCTTTCCAAATTAAACTAATGGTGTGATAGTTTTCACACTTGTCAGCACCGGCTTCCATGGTAATAGATATGACATAATTCGTCCAAAAATCGTATGGCAATTCTCCTTTTCCATGCATCTTGCACACTAAGGGGAATAAACTCACCATGCTTGTTTCTCTTAAGGCAATCAGTAATTCTGAGGTTATGTCGTCAATTCCTGGTGCCTTGTTTATACTTAGGCCTTTCAGAACTTCTCGAATTCTGACCTCAAAATTGGGACTCCGATTTCAACAGCGACAACAGCCTGTTATTTTTCCAGAACCCTATCGTCTACCTTTTTACCTTGATACTGGTGTCGGATATATTCCTGCCATATTTTTCTTTGTCTTTTTCACTAGAAGTTTCTTCCATTTGAGCTCTTGTTGAGGGGATTTGTTTGGACACAGTGGGAAAGTTGCACATATGAAATGAGCCCAATGGTTGGACTGCAGTTTCATGGGATTATCAGCAAACTGTTGACTATGTTCCTCCATATCCAATCCATTGGCACTGTTGTATCACACATCACTACTCTGTCTTACCTAGTTTCCCTTTCTCCAAAGGCTTCCTTGATTTTCCTGCATGCAGCTTCTACCTTTCCTAGGACCATAAAACCATGAACGTCCTTGCACTTCTCTTTCAGCCATTCTTCCAAAGAGGGTTTCCTGTTATTTCCCACTTTTAAACCAGGCAAATTCTGAGACTATGCTTTAAATAACCCATAGGAACCTCACTAATTGTCTAATCAGCGGGGACAGAAAACTATTTTTGAAAATTATGTTTTAATTTTGTATATTGAGGATTGGTCAAAAGGTGGCATATTTTTCAAAGCCACATAATCACAGATCAATGTCTAACAGTTCATTAACTCTTTTATGACCCTTGCATACTTTTCAGGGCCTAGAAGGAAGTTTCTTCCTTTCTGTTGGAGGAATAGGCCTTGGAAAATTTCCGCAAACATTTGCCTGAAGCCCCAGTTGCCTGTGTTGACTGGACGTTCTTCGTTTTGTTGTCCTAGGCAGGATAGCAACACTCTGCAACAATTCCTCGGCTAACACTGTGAGAAATTCTGTATAATGCAGCCACCTGCCAGTAACTTTCATGAACACAATGTATGAATTGAAGATAGCCATATCCAATAGATACAGCATTATCTTTTTATAACCCTTCATAGTCCATCGCATTATGGGAAAACATGCAAGGCCTTGGTCTTGATGTTATACTGTGTTCATTATCTGGTTGTATCTTCCAATACCCTTGGGGTTTTTCACTACTTCTCCTCCACCTCATTTTCTTTGAATTTCACATCAAATTCCAAGTCCTTATCAACATTTGAAAGTAAGAAAACATCCTTTCTGTCATTCCACTTTATGGCCTCACCTTTCATTACTTTTACTGTGTGGAACTCTGGAGGCCCATTCTGCCTGTTACAGCATACGGTACCCCCAGCATGAGTTCCATTGTCCAACAAGGTGTGAAAAAGTTCAGGAGAAACATACTAATTATCAAGATATAATGTATGACCTTGGTTCAAGTTTGCTTCCATTAGTTTCAACACTGCTGCTTTTGTTGCTGGAATAACACCCCGTTTGCCTTGTCTGGTATAAATTTTGAACTGGGAACAGTATCCAGAAGCACTTTCTCAGAGTTTATAAATTTTAATAACAAACCTGGCTTTTTTTAAAGAATTGTATTGCACAAATGGGAGTCTACCTAGAAATTTCATGACACTGTAATCAATACCTATATCTCTGTGAAGACTGTAGATATTCTGAAATTTTGTTTGCAAATGTGGTCTGATTTTTCTTAGATGGTCATTTGGATCTGAAAACTTGTCATCCGAGAAGCGCGAAATCGTGAAATATGACAGAATAGTTCAAATGTCATAGTTTCTGAAAACATTTTACTTTCTGAACCTTCCTGTTAGACCAGCACACCTTGAGTTTAGGTTTTCTTACCCGACTCTTGAGAATCATTAGCAAAATATACGCTTTTTTCTCATCAACCATGCAAGGATACCATTTACTGTCACATTTCAGATTTTTTGTCATCAAATTATAGCTTAGTCATTGGTTTGTATCGCAATCATTTCCCAGAACTCTTTCCCAAGAAATTCTGAATGCACATCAAATACAGTCTTCTCAAAACCATTGCACTGAGACCAGAAACACTTGTGAATAGAATAGATTTTGGTATACTGGAAATGTTTGACGAATTCCATGTGGAAGATCCACCACGTAAAGCAGTCTCGCCACCTCGGTCTTCGTTTACATCGTCCATGCTGTTTCCATCACTAGAATCATTTTCTATAACACTATCATTATTAGTGTATGTAATAGCACAGTCTTCTGGAGAAAATTCATTCTCGTTATCATTTTCTAACCACTTGAAGGTATCTACAGAGTTATCAGCCATGTTTGTTTACTAACAAGCACAAGCAGATAGCATTTTGTTTCGTATACAGTATTCTGTGATCTGGGAAGGGTGGATTCCATTTAGACTAGTGTCTAAAAGTGTAGCGTAAGTTATGAGTAAACAGGGCAACAGGAAATAGGCCTCAAATCACATGACATATGCACCTATTCAAAGATGTAAACTTCATTTTTGTTTCCGTATTGAACTGGGATCACAGAGATAAAGTTTTTAAGGTTCAACCTTTTCGATACGAATTACGAGTTGTACAAGGTATTATTTACAACATTTGTTTAATAATGGTACCAGTTTCAACATTGAAATGTACTAATCATACAATTGAGAAAGGACTTGGTAATTAAAATTGATGTTATGATGCATGAATATATACATAGTTTTTTAACAGTAAAATAATTTTGTCATTGCATAATTTTAACGAACACAACAAGCCTTTTGAGACAAGTGTAATGAGATATACTAACACATATTTATACCAGTTCTCAACATGAACAAGGTGTTATCAACTGAAATTAAGTTTTGACATTTTGACATTTTATCGCCGAATAAAAGTCTTTTGAAATGCTTATTTACACTGTGTGCTGAATAAAATAGTATAAAACTTACAGCAATCAATTGATACAGTTTTTGTTGATTTGTTTATGTGCTAATACACAAATCATCACGTCATATTTACGGTTGCATTTGGCGATAATTTGTCCATCCTTTAAGACACTTGTTATTCAAATGTTGTCAAAGTGAAAACATAATTTCAGTTGATAACACCTTGTTCATGTTAAGAACTGGTAGAAATATGTGTTAGTATATCTCATTACACTTGTCTCAAAAGGCTTGTTGTGTTCGTTAAAATTATACAATGACGTATTAATAAAATTATAAGGTAAGAAACGGTTAGTGGTTGGTAATTGGTTATCCTTCCGTCTACTCTTCTATTGTAATAGAGGTGAACTAAAATATCCCAATTTACTCAAAAGGATTTCGATCAGCCTGAAGCAAAATCAAGACAAATGAGTTATATATTAAAATATAATGGGTCTGGACAAGCTAAGTGTGTGTAATATATGGTATATGTGGCTCACCTTGGTCAGCATGTTGACAAGCTACAGGTTTTTTGCTAGTTGCTTTACGCCGCACCAACACAGATAGGTCCTATGGCGACGATGGGATAGGAAATGGCTAGGAGTGGTAAGGAAGCAGCCGTGGCCTTAACTAAGGTACAGCCCCAGCATTTGCCTGGTGTGAAAATGGGAAACCATGGAAAACCATTTTCAGGGCTGCCGACAGTGGGGTTCGAACCTACTATCTCCCGAATACTGGATACTGGCCGCACTTAAGCGACTGCAGCTATCAAGCTCGGTAAGCTACAGTTTGTGAAAAACTACGGGCTAATACTGATAAGTAGAGTGTAGTGAGGTAGGATTATATCTGGAGAGGAAGGGGGAGGAGCAGGTTGGAAGAGGACAGGATAGGAGGAGGGGTTTTAGGCAGGTCATGTGAACAGTGTGGTAGGGGTTTGTAACATGACAGGGTATTGTGTGTCGCGTTAGATCTTGGGCGTTCATTTGGAAGATCAACACATCTAAAGACTTTAATTAAAAATCAGAGAGAATGTTATTTTTTTCTGAGATTACATTCAGGTTCAAAATTAAGTTAAAGAACTGATCCATGTGAATGAAGCATTCCTCAGTGACGTCAAGAACAGCGTTTTTGTCTACGTTGATGAGAACCACTGAATCCTGTTTTATGTTACTGAAGTGAATGCTCCATGTATCTGATTTTGAAGCTCTTCTCAGTCTGTCCGATATACAAGGACTCACAGTTTTGACATTGAAATCTGTTGACATCTGTTTTTTGATAAATGTCTGTTTTATTATTTGAGCTGTTGTTATATATGATGTCCATATTTCTATTATCAGTTCAATGTGCGATTTTAGTGTTATGTTTCTTCAAAATATTCGTAATGCTGTGAATATCCTCATTGAAAGTAGGTATGTAAGGGTTATTCTGCCCGAAGGCAGGTCCGAACCTCTGCAGAGGTGTTCCTGAGCTGGAGTTTACGTGCGGTAGGATGGTCAGTTCCTTTCCGCTCCTCCATTCCCTTACCCCCCACCAACAGCGCGTGGTGACCCATCCCACTACTGACCACGCCCAATGTTGCTTAACTTCGGAGATCTCACGGGATCCGGTGTTTCAACACGGCTACGGCCGTTGGCTCATTGAAAGTAAAGGTTGAATAATGATCAGGTTTAGTTTTCTCTATACTTAAAGTTGAATTTATGCGATATCTGCGTTTATTGATAATGCACTCTATGAATGCATTATCATACCCATTATATTTAGCTATGGAGCAAATTGTATTTAATTATTTGTTTAAATTTTCTTTAGTTAGCGGTATACTGTTTGTCCGGTGTACCATACTGCTGTAGGTAGCATATGTGTGTGCTCTGGGATGGAAAGAATCTTTCTGGATGGTAGTAGTTGTCTGTGTTCACTTTACTGTAGGCTAAATATTGTATTCTGGAGAAGAAGGAAGCCTGCATCACTAATTCCTTAGGCAAGGATAACGAGAGTGTCATCTATAAACCTGGCCCAAAATGTTATGTTCACAAAGTCACTAACTGTTGTTATTAATTGCTGTATGCTCTAAATAGTCAATGTATATTTCCGCTAATATCCCTGAGGTCGGCAACCCCATAGCCAAACCATCCTTGCTGATATATGCAATTATTCAAACGGAAGAAATTATTTTTAACTACTAGTTTCAAAATTTCCATGAAATCTTGGGTCTCGAATTTACTGAGGTTATTATATGTATTTAAATGATTTTCGATAATAGGAAAAAGTTCCTTAGTATTGTTACTCGGATATATATTTGTTATGTTGAAAGAATGAAATGAGTGGAAGGGCTGTTTTTCAAGGCTATCCAGTTTTTATGGTATTTTTCACAGATTTATTCGACAGAAAATTACAATTCTTTCTTAGAAATTTCTGGATAAATTATGTTAATTTTTACAATGGGTTTGGCCTATAATTGATGATGGGGTGTATGGGGATACCAGGCTTATGGATCGTAGGTAAAGCATTTGCTGTGGCAGTTTGGGGTTCATAGTTACTAGGTTTTTCTTCTCTTGTTCTGTAAATAAAAATGACGTATTTTTAGTGTTAATTTTAGGAGATGTTGTATCTGTAGGGTGGGATCTTTTTTAGTCACCGTAAAAGAGCCCTTCTCGGAAAATTCTTAGTTTCTTTTGGTGTAATCTGTTTTTTCCATTATTGTTGTAATGTTCCCTTTATCTGCCCTAGTGATGATGAGGTTATTATCTTCTAATTTTCTTTTTGATATTGATTACCTGTTCCCATTCTACAAAACGTTCTTGGTTTCTACTTTTATAGTAGGTAATGTTCTTTTTTTGATGGATGGATTTTGTTCAGTTTTATCCAAATATTGAATCTGACCTCATCTTGTACTTCCGGGGGCATTTTATTAACAGCTACCGAGCTCGATAGCTGCAGTCGCTTAAGTGCGGCCAGTGTCCAGTCTTCGGGAGATAGTAGGTTCGAATCCCACTGTCGGCAGCCCTGAAGATGGTTTTCCGTGGTTTCCCGTTTTCACACCAGGCAAATGCTGGGGCTGTACCTTAATTAAGGCCACGGCCGCTTCCTTCCCAGTCCTAGACCTTCCCTGTCCCATCATCGCCATAAGACATATCTGTGTCGGTGCGACGTAAAGCCAATAGCAAAAAAAAAAAAATTTTAACAGCTACTTCCGACTCTGTAATATTAGCCCCAAAAACAGCTCATATTAGACAAAGTGCTTAATACACTTATGGTTATGCGACAAAAAACAGGGGTACAAAAAGGGAAACAGAAAATCATAACATTTAATCTACTTGATTGGGAAATTTCACCTTGCCATTATAAATTTGTGGAAATAAAATGAAATGGAGTATGGCTTTCAGTGCCAGGAGTATCCGGGGACAAGTTCGGCTACCCAGGTGCAGGACTTTTCTTTGACTCCCGTAGGCGACCTGCACGTCGTGATGATAATGAAATGATGAAGGCGACACATACACCCAGCCCCAGTAACAGCGATACCAATGATGGTTAAAATTCCCGACACCACCGGGAATCAAACCCAGGATCCTGGTGACCAAAGGCCAGCACGCTAACCATTTAGCTATGGAGCTGGACATTAATTTGTCAAAAACAGTACTAACTGATCAGGAAAGCAAGATACTAGAAAAAGGTCCTATACACAATTGGCCAAACACGAATGTAATCAATGCCACTACCAAAATGATTATTGAGTCGGTGGTAGCTGTTAATAAAATACCCCCAGAAATTAAAGATGAGGTCAGATTTGATATTAGGAGGAAACTGAACAAAATCCATGTATCAAAAGGAAGAACATTACATACTAGTACCAATAGAAACCAAGAACATTTTGTAGAACGGGAACAGGTAATAAACCTCAAAAAGAAAGTTATAGATGAGAACCTCATTTTCACTAGGGCAGATAAAGGGAACATGACAGTTATAATGGAAAAAACAGATTACACCAAAAAAAGATTTTTTAAAGAAGTGCTCTTTTACTGTGAATAAAGAAGATCCGACCCAACAGATACAACGTCCCCTAAAATCAACCCTAAAAGATACGTCATTTTTGTTTACAGAACAAGAGAAGACAAAACTAATACTTATGAAGCCCAGACTGCCAGTAGCTAAAGCTTTACCTAAGATCCATAAGGTCGGCGTCCCCATAAGCTCCATCATAAATTACATGGTGAGTTCGCTGTGCGATTAGGAGTGCGCAGCTGTGAACTCACATCCGGGAGATAGTGGGTTCGAACCCCACTGTCGGCAGCCCTGAAGATGATTTTCCATTCTTACCCATTTTCGCACCGGGCAAGTGCTGGGTCTGACCCTTAATTAAAGCCACAGCTGCTTCCTTCCCATTCCTAGGTCTTTCCTTTCCCATCGTCGCGATAAGACCTATCTGTGATGTAGATGTTGATTCCCATAGGGAACCTAAAATATTTGTCCTGAATGAGTAAATTTATAATACCAATATAATGGTCCGTTATTGGACATTATAAATTTTCCAGCTAACTCATTCTTGGTTGCCTGCGTTTCGCCCTCGTGTGCTAGGTTAGGCTCGTCAGTTGGGACTTAGCACACCACCCAAGATGCAAGGCTAGTGCCTACGGGAATCAACATCTACATCATTTGATGGCCAGGCAGGAATCTATTTTTTGGAAATGAGACATAGCTCTCATAGTGCATTGGCACTGCTGGTGGTTTCAAATAGCCTATGCAGTGGCCTCCACGGTATGTACTAGCCTTGCGTCTTGGGTGGTGTGCTAAGTCCCAACTGACGAGCCTAACTTAGCACACGAGGGCGAAACGCAGGCAACCAAGAATCAGTTAGCTGGAAAATTTATAATGTCCAATAACGGACCATTATATTGGTATTATAAATTTACTCATTCAGGACAAATATTTTAGGTTCCCTATGGGAATAAACATCTACATCATTTGATGGCCAGGCAGGCATCTATTTTTTGGAAATGAGACATAGCTCTCATAGTGCATTGGCACTGCTGGTGATTTCAAACAGCCTATGCAGTGGCCTCCACGGTATGCACTAGCCTTGCGTCTTGGGTGGTGTGCCAAGTCCCAACTGACGAGCCTAACCTAGCACACGAGGGCGAAACGCAGGCAACCAAGAATGAGTTAGCTGGATAATTTATAATGTCCAATAACGGACCATTATATTGGTATTATTAAAGACGGTGCGACGTAAAACAAATAGCCATCATCAATTATAGGCCAAGGCCATTGTACAAATTAACACAATTTATCCAGAAATTTCTAAGAAAGAACTATAATTTTCTGCCGAATAAGTCTGTGAAAAATACCATTGAGTTAATTAAAAATAGATAGCTTTGAAATACAGCCTTTCCACTCACTGCATTCTTTCGACATAAGAAATATGTATCCGAGTATCAACACTTATGAACTTTTTCCTGTCATCCAAAGTAAAACAAATAGCCATCATCAATTATAGGCCAAGGTCATTGTACAAATTAACACAATTTATCCAGAAATTTCTAAGAAAGAATTATAATTTTCGAATAAGTCTGTTAAGGATTCCTTGGACAGCTCATCGCACAAACGCATCAATCTGTACCATCTTCAGATAAAAGTTTGTCTGTCATGTAAGGTCTCTCAGCAGATTGTACGCTACTTTGGACATATAACGCGCCAAGATGGTAGTCTTCAAAAGCTAATTGTTGAGGGTGTGGCGGCCTCTAGTATCAATATATGTGTATAAATTCATATATGTGTTATAAACTCCTTGAACTTTGTTAGGGTTTCGAAGACTTTTATATATTGATGTTCTGTGCTTCTAATATTATCTTTATTCTCTCTGATTATTATTCATGTTTTACTTTCGTCCCCACGATAGTTGGAGTGTTAATTAAACACATTAATACACCATCCCTGTTCTATTATTCAAGTACATAATCATCATCAATAACTACATTGGTGACTCCCGACGTGATATTAAAATACGGCGCGGAACACATTTTGTGGTTAGTCAAGTGTAAAAATGACCGATGCCAGCAACGAAACAAATCCACCGCCAGCAACAGTATGGAACGAAGCGGGTATTGCTCGCATTTCAGTGAAGATTCCACCCATCTGGAAGAAAAACATAAAGGTATGGTTTCTTCAAGTTGAAACACAGTTTACTATGTTGGGTATCACTAACGAAACCACGAAATTTAATCATGTTCTTGCGTCATTAGAAGCGGATATTGTAGAATTAATTTCCGACTTTTTATCTCGACCACTATCTACCACTCCGTTCACAGAGCTTAAAGCACGACTAATTCAAGAATTTGAAGAGTCAGAGAATAGGAAATTGACGAAATTATTAACAGAATTAGAATTAGGTGATAAGAAGCCAACTCAACTCTTGCGTGAGATGCGAACTTTAGCCGGTACGCAAGTAAAGGACGATTTCTTGAAAACCATATTTATGCAGCGGCTTCCTGTTACCGCACGTTGTATATTAGCTACGAGTAAAGATAATCTGGACACCATAGCCACTATGGCTGACAAAATTGTTGAAATTTCACAACCGGGATTAAATGTTTGTGCTCAAACCGCGCAGGCACCATCCGCCATTGCAGTCGATAAAGTAAATGATGTCAGTAACGATCGTATCTCAAGACTAGAAATGCAGATCGCTGAATTATCACTGAAAATCAATGAATTAAAAACGTTGTCACGTTCTTCTAGAAGTAGCTCACGATCATCTCGTTCCTCACCAAGAAGGTCACGAGACAGGTCCCGATCAGCCCACTCTGTTAATCCTAATGGAGCACTATGTTGGTATCACTTTAAATATCGCAGCAGGGCAAATAAATGTCAAAGCCCATGCTCATATCAACCACCTTCCGCTCAGAATTCTAACATGCAGTCAAACTAAAACGCTCCACACTAGCGGCGGCAGGTGATCGGAGTCATTTTTCACGCCGCCTATTTCTCACAGACAGAAGTAGCGGAAGTCGTTTCCTGGTCGATACCGGAGCTGATATTTCTGTGATTCCGCCTTCGGATAGTGATCGCCCAAAAAAGACAGATCGTAAACTTTATGCAGCAAACGGCACTGGTATTAACATTTACGGAGAGCGTCTACTAGTACTCAGTTTGGGTTTACGGCGCAATTTCACATGGAAATTCGTAATTGCAGATGTGCAATCACCGATTATTGGAGCCGACTTCATTCACCATTACAACCTTATCGTAGATCTAAAGAACAGGCGACTCATTGACCCATTAACATCAGCAGAGACACCTGGCACATTGATTAAAGTCTCGGGCATAGAAACAGTTTATCTAATGCCACCAGATCAAAAACATGCTGACATTCTAAAGAAATTTCCCAACTTGCTCCATGAAAACGTCCATTTCGACATCCCAGATACCTCTGTTTATCATACCATTGTCACAGAAGGACATCCTGTAGCAGCAAAGGCACGACGACTACCACCAGATAAACTCAAAGCAGCTAAAGCAGAGTTCCAACAAATGATCGATATGAAAATCTGCCAGCCATCAAAAAGCGCCTGGGCAAGTCCCCTCCACTTAGTTCCCAAGAAAGACGGATCCTGGAGACCTTGCGGAGACTACCGTGCTCTCAACAACATCACCAAGCCTGACAGGTATCCTATTCCTAACCTTCAAGATTTTAACAGCCAACTACATGGAAAACGAATATTTTCAAAAATAGATCTGATCAGAGCTTATCATCACATCCCTGTACATCCGGACGATGTATCTAAGACAGCAGTGATAACTCCATTTGGTTTGTTCGAATTTTTGCGCACCCCGTTTGGACTCCGTAATGCGGCTCAAACTTTTCAAAGATATATCGACAGTATACTCAGAGACCTCGATTTCGTATACTGTTATATAGATGACATCCTAGTGGCATCACAAGATGAAGAAGAGCACAAGAAGCATCTTCAAATGCTTTTCGAACGACTCAGTACGTTTAACATCAGAATCAATCTGAACAAGTGCATTTTCAGTTCAACAGAAGTTCCTTTCCTGGGATATGTGATATCTGCAGAAGGAATCAGACCACTACCAGAGCGAGTGCAAACCATTGTTGACTATCCGCTACCCACAACAGTAAAAGAACTGCGCCGGTTTCTTGGCCTCATTAACTTTTATCGAAGAGCACTGCCAAATTCAGCCGGTAAACAAGCAGAGCTTTTGAACCTTCTCCACGTGACTAAGAAAAATGACAACAGAAAAATTAATTGGACAGAAAACCTTCGACAAGCCTTTAATGACCTAAAAAATAGCTTGGCCGATTCAGCACTTCTAGCTCATCCATCTTCAAATTTTCCACTAATTTTAATGGTAGATGCCTCAGATTATGCTATTGGTGCATCCTTGCAACAAATCAAAGACAATAATCTGCAACCATTAGCATTCTTCTCCAAGAAACTGACAAATGCAGAGAGGAATTACTCGACCTACGACAGAGAACTCCTCGCTGCCTACTCAGCTGTGAAGTACTTTCAGTACATGCTTGAAGGACGTGATTTCCCGATTTACACCGACCACAAGCCACTTACTTTCATGTTCAAGCAACGTTCAGACAAAGCTTCTCCACGTCAGATACGACACATTAGTTTCATCGGACAGTTCACCACAGACATACGTTACACTACTGGAAAGGAGAACATCGCAGCTGATGCTTGTTCACGAATTGCTTCAATCACTATACCTCCAACTGTTACGATGGAAGAAATAGCAGAAAGCCAACAATGTGACGAAGAACTTCCACACATTAAAAATACGTCACTTGCACTTCGAACAATAATGTTGCCCAATGGTAAAGAACTCGTTTGCGACATGACTGAAGATATGATTCGCCCATATGTACCTCGACAACTACGGCAGGCAATTTTCAACTCGCTACACAATCTAGCTCACCCTGGTGTTCAAGCAACCATTAATTTAGTAAAAAAGCACTTCATTTGGCCATCACTAAAAAAGGACGTAAAGACCTGGACATCAGCATGTATTCCTTGCCAACGAAGTAAAGTCTGGAGACACACCAACAGTGCAGTGGGACAGTATCCTCCAACGACAGCAAGATTCAGTCACATTAACGTGGACATAGTTGGACCCTTACCTCCATCACAAGGATATCGCTATTTACTAACAATTATTGATCGTTTCTCCCGATGGCCAGAAGCAGTTCCATTAGCTGACATCACAGCAGAAGCAGTTTCATTTGCCATAGTCTCAACATGGATATCTCGTTTTGGCGTGCCTCATATCATAACTACTGACCACGGAAGGCAGTTTGAATGTCAACTTTTCAAATGCCTCACAAGCACACTGGGCATCGTCCACATTAAAATGACAGCATATCATCCGGCAGCAAATGGAAAAATTGAACGCTGGCACCGTCAATTAAAATCTGCTTTGAAGGCACAGATGTCTGATGATTGGGTTTCGAAGCTTCCCTTGGTCTTATTAGGACTTCGTTCCTACATAATTCCGCAAGTCAACACCTCGCCAGTGGAAATGACTTACGGCTCATCAATTAGGCTACCAGGAGTATTTCTCAACGAACAGAAACTAGTAACTGACATCCCAACCTTCGTCTTCAAATTGAAGGAACAGTTGAGGAACCTAAGACCAGTCCCAACAGAACATCACGACCGCAAACAGATCTTCATTCACGCACGGCTGATGACGAGCAAGTTCGTTTTCGTTCGACATGATGCTGTCAGAACACCTCTTCAATCACCATATGACGGGCCATATCCAGTCCTGTCTCGCAGTGACAAACACTTTGAGGTGGAGATGCCAACAGGGAAACAAACTATTAGCATTGACAGATTGAAACCTGCCTTCCTTCTGACAGACCAATCATCGGAGAACAAGGAAGACATATCTGGAGAAACTACTCTGGACATTCCGTCGAGTTCCATTCCCAAGACTGTCAACCTTCAGATGAAGACAGGCAGCACTCAATCCAATACACCCGTACCACGGATCACTAGATCAGGTCGAAGGGTCACCTTCCCTAGAAAATACATGGACGCTGTCACTGCGGAGGGAGTGTGTGGCGGCCTCTAGTATCAATATATGTGTATAAATTCATATATGTGTTATAAACTCCTTGAACTTTGTTAGGGTTTCGAAGACTTTTATATATTGATGTTCTGTGCTTCTAATATTATCTTTATTCTCTCTGATTATTATTCATGTTTTACTTTCGTCCCCACGATAGTTGGAGTGTTAATTAAACACATTAATACACCATCCCTGTTCTATTATTCAAGTACATAATCATCATCCATAACTACAAGGGCAAAGTCCACGGAACCAGACAAAGAGGACGAGTACCAACGGGATGGATTGACATGGTGAATGGCCCCCTACAGAGTTCTCTCAGAGCAACCACATTGAAAGCTTTAGATAGGGAAGAATGGCGGAGTATGGCTCATCGGCTAGAGGGCTGAATATTATGATAGTCACGACACCTCAGTCATGAGGCAAAATGAAGAAGAAGAAAAGTAATTTAAATAAATATAGTAACCTCAGTAAATTCGTGATGCAAAATTTCATAGAAGCTTTGAAACCAGTAGTTAAAAATAATTTCTTCCAATTTAATAATTGTATATATCGGAAGGATGGTTTGGCTATGGGATCGCCGGCCTCAGGGATATTAGCGGAAATATACATAGACTAGAGCATACGGCAATTAATAACAATAGTGACTTTGCGAACATAAAATTTTGTGCCAGGTTTATAGGGTACATTCTCGTTATCCTTGACAAAAGAATTACAGATGCAGGCTCCACCCTCAACAGTTTAAAAAATATTGATCCGCAGATAAAATTCACTCTGGAATCTGAGTCAAATGGAAGCACAAATTTTCTAGATCTCACATTAAACAGACTTCCATCTTCTATATAATACAATATTTAGCATACAGTAAACTGACAGAGACAGCTACTACCATCTAGAAAGATTCTTTCCATCCCAAAGCACACAAATGTGCTACCTACAACAGCATGGTAGACCGGGCAAACAGTATACCACCAAATAAAGAAAATTTAAACAAAGAATTAAATACAGTTTGCTCCATAGCTAAATATAACGGGTATGATAATGCATTTATAGAGTGCATTATGAATAAACGCAGATATCGCTTAAATTCAACTTTAACTATAGAGACACTAAACCTGATCATTATTCAACCTTTACTTTCAATGAAGATATTTACAGCATTACCAATATTTTGAAGAAACATAACACAAAAATCGCATATTGAAGTGATAATAAAATTATGGACATCATATATAAAACCAGCTCAATTAATAAAACTGACATTTTTCAAAAATCAGATGTCTACAGATTCCAATGTCAAAAATGTGAGTCCTCGTATATCGGACAGACTGGGATGAGCTTCAAAATCAGACACATGGAGCATGTAATTGCCATAAAACATAATAGATACTCGGCAGTCGGACAACAGATTCAAGATTTCAAGCATAACTTCAGTAACATAAATCAGGATTTAGAGGTTCATATTAATGTAAACAAAGGCCCTGTTCTCAATGTCACAGAGGAGTGCTTCATTCACATGGATCAGTTCTTTAACTCCAATTCGACCTGAATGAAATCTCAGAAAAAATTAACATTCTGTTTGATTTTTTATTGAAGGTTTTTAGATGTGTCGATCTTCCGAATGGACTGTCTTATATTTAGCATAATACACAATACGCTATCACGTTACAAACCCCTACCACATTGTTCACAGGACCCGCCTTAAGCCTTCCTCCTATCCTCTCCTCAGCCAACCGGCTCCTTCCCCTCTCCCCACCATATATAACCTACCTTACTACTCTCCACCCATCAGCATTAGTCCGTACCTTCTCACAAGCTGTAACTTCTCAACACACTGTCCAAGGTGAGCCACATATACTGTATATTATGCACACTTTATTAAGTCCACGCCCATTATATTTTAATACTTATAATTCCTTGTTTTGATTTCGCTTCAGGCTGATGCAAATCCTTCGGATTGAACTGGAAAGTCTTAGTTCACCTGTATTACATCAGTAGAGAACACAGAAGGACAACCAATTACCAATAATCGTTTCTTACTTCATAATTTTATTAATACATCATTGTATAATTTCAACGAACACAACAAGCCTTTCGAGACAACGAGTGTAATGAGGTATACTACCACATATTTCTACAAGTTCTTTACATGAACAAGGTGTTATCAACTAAAGTTACATTTTCACTTTGACAACATTTGAATAACAAGTGTCTTAAAGGATGGACAAATTATCACCAAAGATTCACATGCAACCGAAAATATGAAGTGATGATTTCATGTTTGTGGGTTACTGTAGTCACGTCCTAGTTCGTGAACCATGGGCAACGGCTGAGTGGCCTAGTAAGTGGTCCTGAGAGTTGTGATACCAGTTGCTATGGAATGGGAGTGGGCATCTCGGACATATTCTGAGTCAGGCCCTCCTTGTGCTCAGGCGGCTAGGACTACACAATTCACCAGTGGTCCATAACCAGTTAGAGGAGAGATCCTCACTTGGACTATGTGCAAGTAGGGCAGCATCCTGCTTCATGAATTTACCGAGCTCAGAACACTTTAAGCAAGCCTCGGACCTATGGGAGTAATGGAGTCCCACTCCCATTTGACAGGCGAGGGACTCCTTGGAAACAACTTGGCGAACGAAATGGAATTCGGTGGGGAGCTATCAATATTAATGGGGATTATGGAAGAAAGAAAGTAGAACTTGCTGAGTCAGCAAAGAGGATGCATCTGGATGTGCTAGGAGTAAGTGATATTCGGGTAAGGGGAGATAAGGAGGAAGTGATAGGATATTATAAAGTGTACTTGACGGGTGTTAGAAAGGGAAGGGCAGAGTCTGGGGTAGGGCTCTTTATCAGGAATACAATTGCACGCAACATAGTTTCTGTTAGGCACGTAAGTGAGCAAATGATGTGGGTAGATTTGTCAGTGGGAGGAATTAGGACAAGAATTGTGTCCGTGTATTCACCATGTGAGGGTGCAGATGAGGATGAAGTTGACAAGTTTTATGAAGCATTGAGTGACATCGTGGTCAGGGTCAACAGCAAGGATACGATAGTGCTAATGGGCGATTTCAATGCGAGAGTTGGGAATAGAACTGAAGGATACGAAAGGGTGATTGGTAAATGTGGGGAAGATATGGAAGCTAATGGGAATGGGAAGCGTTTGCTGGACTTCTGTGCTAGTATGGGTTTAGCTGTTACGAATACATTCTTCAAGCATAAGGCTATTCACCGCTACACATGGGAGGCTAGGGGTACCAGATCCATAATAGACTATATCTTAACAGGCTTTGAATTCAGGAAATCTTTTAGGAATGTACGAGTTTTTCGGGGATTTTTCGATGATACAGACCATTATCTGATCTGTAGTGAACTAAATATCTCTAGGCCTAGGGTAGAGAAAGTGAAATCTGTCTGCAAACGAATAAGGGTAGAAAATCTCCAGGACGAGGAAATTAGACAGAAGTACATGGATATGATTAGTGAGAATTTTCGAACAGTGGACAGAAAGCAGGTTCAGGATATAGAAAGTGAATGGGTGGCAGACAGGGATGCTGTAGTAGAAACAGCAAGGGAATGCCTAGGAACAACAGTGTGTAAAGATGGGAAAAGGCGAACATCATGGTGGAATGATGAAGTGAGAGCAGCCTGTAAACGTAAAAAGAAGGCTTATCAGAAATGGCTCCAAACAAGGGGCGAGGCAGACAGGGATTCGTACGTAGATGAAAGAAACAGAGCGAAACAAATAGTTGTTGAATCCAAAAAGAAGTCATGGGAAGATTTTGGTAATAACCTGGAAAGGCTAGGTCAAGCAGCAGGGGAAACCTTTCTGGACAGTAATAAAGAATCTTAGGAAGGGAGGGAAAAAGGAAATGAACAGTGTTCTGAGTAATTCAGGTGAACTCATAACAGATCCCAGGGAATCACTGGAGAGGTGGAGGGAATATTTTGAACATCTTCTCAATGTAAAAGGAAATCATCATGGTGGTGTTGCAAACAGTCAAGCTCATGGGGAGGAGGAAAATGATGTTGGTGAAATTATGCTTGAGGAAGTGGAAAGGATAGTAAATAAACTCCATTGTCATAAGGCAGTAGGAATATATGAAATTAGACCTGAAATGGTGTAGTAGAGTGGGAAGGCGGGGATGAAATGGCTTCATAGAGTAGTCAAATTAGCGTGGAGTGTTGGTAAGGTACCTTCAGATTGGACAAAAGCAGTAATTGCACCTATCTATAAGCAAGGGAACAGGAAGGACTGCAACAACTATCGAGGTATCTCATTGATTAGTATACCAGGCAAGGTATTCACAGGCATCTTGGAAGGGAGGGTGCGATCAGTTGTTGAGAGGGAGTTGGATGAAAACCAGTGTGGTTTCAGACCACAGAGAGGCTGTCAGGATCAGATTTTCAGTATGCGCCAGGTAATTGAAAAATGCTACGAGAGGAATAGGCAGTTGTGTTTATGTTTCGTAGATCTAGAGAAAGCATATGACAGGGTACCGAGGGAAAAGATGTTCGCTATACTGGGGGACTATGGAATTAAAGGTAGATTATTAAAATCAATCAAAGGCATTTATGTTGACAATTGGGCTTCAGTGAGAATTGATGGTAGAATGAGTTCTTGGTTCAGGGTACTTACAGGAGTTAGACAAGGCTGTAATATTTCACCTTTGCTCTTTGTAGTTTACATGGATCATATGCTGAAAAGTATAAAATGGCAGGGAGGGATTCAGTTAGGTGGAAATGTAGTAAGCAGCCTGGCCTATGCTGACGACTTGGTCTTAATGGCAGACTGTGCCGAAAGCCTGCAGTCTAACAATTTGGAACTTGAAAATAGGTGCAATGAGTATGGTATGAAAATTAGCCTCTCGAAGACTAAATTGATGTCAGTAGGTAAGAAATCCAACAGAATTGAATGTCAGATTGGTGATACAAAGCTAGAACAGGTCGATAATTTCAAGTATTTAGGTTGTGTGTTTTCCCAGGTTGGTAATATAGTAAGTGAGATTGAATCAATGTATCAATGTGTAGTAAAGCTAATGCAGTGAGCTCGCAGTTGCGATCAGCAGTATTCTGTAAGAAGGAAGTCAACTCCCAGGCGGAGGAGCCCCTGGGAGCCCGGAGGAGGAGGAGGAGGCGGCGCCCGAATCCCTGTATTATACTACTCATACCATAATGTTTACATCACTTAGAGATTAAAGCTTTGGCTTCAGAATTTGAAAAATATGTTGAAAGATAGCTGTCAACTCAGTGTAGACTAACTGAGGAGGTGAGTGCTCCACTGTCACCAGACTAAAGGGCTGATCTAAGGATCACTGGACAGAGGTAAGTAAAGTAAACTCGTGATGTTAAAACATTGCGGACTGACTTAGGCTGAGTAGTTCAGGTGGCAGAGCACTAGCTTCTTGAGTCTTGAAATACTGCATGGCCTAAGAATGATAGTCAGAAGTGAACTTATCATTATATTTATTTATTTAGTAGCAAATGTACCCATGCTCCGCTACGGTATTCTATAATGTATACGGATATTGAAGTAAATTGCAGTACATGAAGTGAATAAAAAAATTTCAATTGCATGTCTCTTGACGTTATCCGAGAAAAAGCAATATGAAGTGCGAGTTGTAGAGTTGTGATGATAACGACAGGTCCACTTGTCTGCCGCAATTCACTATGCGTAATGTCAGTCGCATTTTGATGGGTAAATTTGTTTATAATCGGGGGCACCAATACCTAAAGATAAAGAGAATCAGCTCCAAACATAGAATTTGGCTGGGTGGGCCAATATTTGTGTAGAATTTGATGATCCCATCTTTCTTATAAGTGAATCAAACCATCAATTATAAGTGTACAAAGTGCAAAATTTAGGTAAATCCAGAAATAAAGCCAAATTTAACATAAAGGGTAGAGATACAACAAAAAGTCATAGGACCAAAGTTGTAGATTACTGCAAATTGAACAGAGATTGTGCCATCCGTTTTCTGATACGACTTACCATTTAGCCACCAAATACCTCGAAAGGAAGGTCTGCACCGTCATTAAAATTGCCTCCATATGTGATGATTTTGGGGGTAAAAAGAATTTTTTTTAAACATCTCGTAAATTTTCCATCGGTTACAGGCAGAAAGGTATATTTTTTCCAAATTTATATTTTCTAACTCGTCTGGGAGATTGTGCTGCCATCTTGATGTGGGGGAGGGGGTTGAAAATTAGGACTTTCAGGAAACTTTTAAGCCCATGAAACCTATAGGTTATCGTTCAGGATAAATATCACCGACTGTGTTCTTATGCAGGTTTGAAACTCCCAACGTGTCCCTCTCAGAGAATTTTGAGAATTTTAGTGTTTTCTAGGGATCCTGAAATCATCAGGTTGTCTGGTACCAAGTTTTAAGTTTCTAGGATGCCTAGAATGGTCTCATTAATTCACGTCTGTTTTCATTTTAAGCCGTAATTTATATATGTATAATACAATATAATTATATAGATCGCGCCAAACTGACTTCTATTTATTAATATGGATTATATACATTTCACCCGCTTCCGAAGTGGTTCTAGGGGCGTCTTACTCCCACAGTATGTTTTCCAGGTAGTAAGTCATACTTGAAAGTCATACTGGAACACACACACGTCTATTACCTTGGGCATTCTTGACAATTTATTTTTTCACCCTTTCTCATCCTCTATGTCAAAGGGGGCTGAAGCTGTACTTAAAAAAACCGGAATGTTACTATTCATCTCAGCCACCCGGAAAACTATGGATTAGGCAGTATATTCGATTATTATTATTATATATCACTCCACCTCTCCCCTAAAGGGGGTTAAACTTTGAGTTTTAAAATATTTGGAGTGTTACTATTCATCTCAGCGACCCTGAAAACTTTGGCTTCGACACTATTTTCGATTATTTTTAAATACGAATTCCCCTTACCCTCTACCAGGAAGGGGGATGAACTTGGACTTGTAAAATATCCGGGGTCTCGCCAATCATCTCAGCGACCCCGACAACTATGGATTCAACATTATTTTCGTTTATTTTTATATATCACTCTCCAATTGCCACCCGCCACGAAGGGGGCTGAACTTTAAAAATTTCCGTAGTGCCATTATTCATCTCAGCGGCGCCTTAAAGTATGGATTCGACATTAATTTCGATGATTTTTATATCTCAGCCCCTCTCCCCCCGTCCCTAAGGGTTCCTGGGGTGTCCTACCCCCACGTGGTTTGTCTCTTGATACTAAAATTTCGAAGTGTACATTTCACCTCGGCGAAATCGAAAACAGTGTAAGATATTCGACACTATTTTCGATTATTTTTATATATCATTCCCCCCCTCGCCCGTGATCCAAAAGGGGGATGAAGTTAGACTAATAAAATAACCGGAGCATCACTATTCATCTCAGCGACCCCACAACTATGGATTCGGCACTATTTTCGATTATTTTTATATATCATTCTCCCATCTCCCCCACTACAATGGGGCTGAAATTCGACTTTAAAAAATTCCGAAGTGTCACTATTCATCTCAGCGACCCCAAAAAATATGGATTCGACACTATATTCGATGATTTTTATATAGATCACTCCCCCATTCCCCCAACGATGAGGGCTGAACTTGGACATTAAAAAATTCCGGAGTGTTGCTATTCATTTCAGCGAGCCAGAAAAGTATTCATTCGACACTTCTTTCGATTATATATATGTCTCACCCCCTCGCCCCTAAGCGTTCGTGGGGTGTCCTACCCCCACGTGGTTTGTCTCCTGATACTAAAAATCCGGAGTGTCACTATTCATCCCAGCGACCCCGAAAAGTATGGATTCGACACTATTTTCGTTCATTTCTAAATCTGACCCCCTCACCCCCCCTAAGGGTTCCAGTGCTGTCTTACCCCCATATGGTTTATCTCCTGATACTAAGAACCCGAATTGTACAATTCACCTCGGCGACCCCGAAAACTATGTATTCGACAAAATTTTCGTTTATTTTTATACATCACTCCCCCTCATCCCCCAAAGGGGGCTGAACTTTGGATTTAAAAACCCGGAGTGTCACTATTCATCTCAGCGACACCGAAAAGTACGGATTCGACACTATTTTCGTTAATTTGTATATCTGACCCCTTTGCCGCCCCCCCCGCCCCCCCGCCCCTAAGGGTTCCTGGGCTGTCTTATCCCACGTGGTTTGTCTCCTGATACTAAAAATCCTGAGTGTACAATTCACCTCGACGACCCCGAAAACTATGCATTCGACACTATTTCCGTTTAAGTTTATATATCAGTCCCCCCTCGCCCCCCACCCAAATGGGAGCAGAAATGTGACTTTTAAAAAATCGGGAGTGTCACTATTCACCTCAGCAACCCCAAAAACTATGGATTTGACACGATTTTCGCTTATTTTTTTAAGTGGCCCCCTAACCCCCCATCCGTAAGGGGGCTAGAGGTAGCTTACCCCCACAGTGCTCGTCTCCAGATAGCAAAGAATAAGTTTCAAAATTTGATTGAAATTGCTCCAGTGGTTTAGGAGATGTGTCATTTACACATATACATCCATCATCAGTCCCCCCTCGCCACCCACCCAAATGGGAGAAGAAATTTGACTTTTAAAAAATCGGGAGTGCCTTTTCGATTATTTTTTTTACTAACCCCCTACTGCTAAGGGGGCTAGAGGTGGCTTACCCCCACAGTGCTCGTCTCCGGATAGCAAATAATACGTGTTCAAAATTTGATTGAAATTGCTCCAGTGGTTTAGGAGGAGATGTGTCATTTACATACATACAGTACATCCATTTATATATATAGTAAGATAAGATTAAATGTGCTACCAACAGAGACACACTCCAGTTATAGGTGGCTTTTACAAATTATTTGACACAATCACATAGAAATACCAAAAGGAAGAAAATATGAAAATGTTATGTAAATGAGATGATGAAAAGGATGAAACAGTACCTCGTATACAGAAGTCTGTTAGTACATTTAAAAAATAAATTGTAACCAAATCTTGAAAATATTATACATATAAACAAATCACTTTGATGAGTACAATTCTTTCAATATATCGTCGTTGCCGGGACAAAACCTCCTATGTGATAATATTTTTGGAGATATACTGACCCGCAGCACATACATTATGAAAAGCGGGAATGCCTTGACAGTGTTCACACAATGTTGCACCTTAGATGACAGAACCTTACCGGCCAAAGTTCTAAGCTAAAATATTTCACATAAGAGGTTTTGTCCCGGCAGCGACAATATTTACGTATGTGTCATATTCATACACAAATTCAAGATCTATATGATATTTATTCACACATATTGATAAACGGAGAGTTCTTAAAAAACATTTTGGAGACTGGAGAAATCTTAAATTTGCTTTTCTAACATTAAAGCATATTTCGTGAAGCAAACTATTTTCGTCAATTAATGCATTAATAACCTCATAGAGATACATTTGTTGAGCTATTACACGCCCAATGGCTAGCGACACATATTTAAATTCATTCAACAAAAATTCATACGAAACATAATTTCTAAAAGGTAGTATCTTATATTTTTATAATAAATATTCTTAAAAAGCTGTTCTGCACTCTTTCAACTTGATTTCGATAATATTTAGAACATGGGGACCAAATTGTACATGAATACTCAAAGGTTTGATCGGAAAATACTGAACAATAGGGTGGGTGCATACGTGTTAGTGAAATGAGTGACATGAAAATGGCGGCATGTCTGCTTATGTACTGGAATGTTATCTCTCATTATCATCCATTGTTTGGAACGCTCGTCTGTTTTGTGCAGTCTACAATGCAAATTTACTTTAAAACTGTTATATGCGATTATTATGTCAATTGCTGGATCTTCCCCCATTCGCTCAATATGTGGATCAATAAGTTGCATGCATGCGCATCACTCACTTCTGCTCTGTGTGCACAAGTCGCTTGTGAGTACAGAACACGACTTATGTGGCGGCAGTAGAAAAAGATGGCTGTGCCAGCGTGTGTGCTTTGGAAGACATTTTGGTGTAGTTGGAGAGTCTTGAAAATGGAGTTAGACACTCTGGGCTAGGGGGTTGGAAAATTAAGGATATGCCTTTAATATAGATTTATTGTGGCTCCAACCTGTATTTAAATTACTATACTGGAAAGGTTGTGTGAGTGTTGACCGTTATCGGCATGCCTGGCTTATAAATGTGGCAAAAGTTGTGAAAGTATATATTCTACTTCAAGGATGTAAGTACTGCTAAATCTTAATATATTTGGGAGCTCTTCTATGTCTGTGGGTTATTTGCAGTAAAAGACTTTATCGTGAATTTGGCCTACATATTAATGGACATTTTTGGCAACCGTTTGCTTATGTAATTGAACTGTGTTAACTTCTCCAGGTGAAATTTTCTTAAAAGGGACCAATTCATCATGAAGATTTTTTTAAAAATATGTAACTACTTCTAAACGTTTAGTGAATTAAATTTCAAGATCTAATGGTAATTAAATTGTGAGGTAATTTGGAATCGCTAGATAATGTCTTATGAAGTTATGTATTCTTATATTTGTTTAAAATTTATTAACTTATCGCTTGTGCTGAATTTTGATCTCATTCTTAGGGATTATTATTATCATTATTATTGGCTTATTATTATTATTATTATTATTATTATTATTATTATTATTATTATTATTATTATTATTATTTACGACCCACTAACTACTTTTACGGTCTTCGGAGACGCCGAGGTGCCGGAATTTAGTCCCGCAGGAATTCTTTTACGTGCCAGTAAATCTAGGTATACGAGGCTGTCGTATTTGAGCACCTTCAAATACCACCGGACTGAGCCAGGATCGAACCTGACAAGTTGGGGTTAGAAGGCCAGCTCCTTAACCATCTAAGCCACTCAGCCCGGTATTATTATTTGAAACGTCGAGCTTGTGATGAATTGCTTGTCGCCTTTAAATTTTTATAAATCAACATTCGGTTAACGTTCTCTTGTCCCATTCTGCCCTTTGTTTGCGGTCTTATCCTTTGTTATTTCTTTATTTGTTATTTATCATATCTGGTTGGCACACATTAATTTAGGTGGCTTTGGCTACTTTTAATGTAATATAGCTTGGCTTCGGTAACGACTAGCTCCAGTGTGTGCGTCCTTGTTCTGTTATTAATTGTGGAATGTTTATATTTTTTCCCCCTTGTGATATTCAACTTAGCTGGGAAATTTTCTGTCGTTTATTTACTGTCATTTAAACTTTATTTATTTATTCATGTAATTTTGGAGGCACATTTGGTTTTTGGTGCGTGTGTCCGTGTGTATTGCTTAATTATTGATGTAGGAATGTATAGCAAATTTGTATTTTGAACAGTTCATAGAAGTTGCGGGCCCGTATTTCATTTATCAAGTGGGAATTAATTTTGTGTTAAATGATCATCTAATTGCCGTCCCCGTGGTGTAGGGGTAGCGTGCCTGCCTTTCGCCCGGAGGACCCGGGTTCGATTCCCGGCCAGGACAGGGATTTTCTCTCGACCTGAGGGCTGGTTCGAGGTCCACTCAGCCTTCGTGATTAGAATTGAGGAGCTATCTGACGGTGAAATGGCGGCCTCGGTCTCGAAAGCCCAAAATAACGGCCGAGAGAATGCGGCGTGCTGACCACACGACCCCTCGTAATCTGCAGGCTGAGCGGAGGTCGCTGGGCAGGCCAAGGCCCTTTCAATGGCGCTTAGTGCCGTGGGGTTTGGGTTTCTGTGATCATCTAATTAATGGTATTGATTTGTGAATTTTCCTTTTGGTCCAAGTAATGATAATTTATTAAATTGGTTGGAACCTTTCCAGTATTTTAATTTTTCAACATACTAAATATTATTTATTAATTTATTTGAAGATGTAATTTTTTTAAATCTTCCAAATATTTAATTTTATTGAAATAGTCTATGTGGGTACCAGCTTTTCATTTAATTCTATTTAAAATTCATTAAATGGTATATGTTCTTCATTTTTTAGCTTTGTTGGTTTTAAAAAGGTATTTTAATTGTATATATATATATATTATAACCTTCCAATGAATGCTGCATTAGAGTTAAAGGAAACATTGGAAGTTTATAGTATTGTTAAGTTAATGAAATCATACGTCCAAGTACGTCAGTAAGTCAAATAACTCGCTTAACTGAACAAATAACAGACAACGGATTGAAGGTCCCGGTGAATTAGTAAGTTTAGAACCCCGTGATATCTTGTTAAATTACGGTCGCTAATAGAATCTCATAATACGAAGATTTAGATTTAGTATTGTATAAACATTGCATTTTCTTCAGCAGAAGATGAATAAATGTAAGTAAATGGCGTGAAACATCAACGATGGAGATGTGTAGCAGAGGCCATGGAATGAGTTGGATCAAATGGGCGGTGGTAATGCGTAATGATTAATTAGGCATGGGTACGATGTTTGTGATAATGTTTCTGAGCAGTACTGAAATGGCTTGTATGATGATCATCAAATATGCCTTAATTTGTGATTCAGTATAGGTAATTGCACACAAATATGAATGGATGAGACAGGATCTTCGTTATTTAATGACATCATGCGGATGTGAGCCATGTCACGAATGAAATGTGTAGACTTTATTTGTAGGTAGTGTGTAGATTGGTCTTCCTGCTTGCTGATATTCTTCTAATAGATTACAAAGTTGGTGCTTGGAGTTGAAAGTAGATTTTCAGGTTTCTTTCACGGAGAATCCCAGAGGCTGCAGATTCGTCGCAGATCTTGAATTATTGTTATCGGGGATGATATTATTTTCAGGGATTTGTTGTTTAGGTGCAGCTGCTGCCGGATTTCAGAGGAGGCTGATTTCATCTTTATTATGCAACCATAGTGTTTGGAAGGATCATAACGTTGTCCTGTGTTTCATTGATTACTTGTTGATATGAGCAGTAGCAGTACGAACAGGTTATTGGTGTGGTCAAGTTGTTTCACTAGATTTTAATGAATCAGATGATGGTTTTAAGAGAATAATGGGATATTGAGAGCTATATTTTCAGGTCAGTGAATACGAGTGCCAGGAGAACAAGATTTCGTTAATTTTATTTATTGACTAGAAGATAGATGAAGTAAATGATGGACTTATATTTTGAATTAAGCCTCCAGCAACATGAATGTTGGTTTTCTTTTAGATTTGTTGAGATTTAAAGATTAATAATACAACCAACATGTTTGATTATGATAAGAGCTTGATGTTTAAAGATCATAACCACAAAATTTAGGGATTTGGAATAATTTTGATTAACTTGACTTTCAATTACTACTAAACATCCATTTTTGTTGCTTTTCCAATTAATTTTTTTGTGATTTATATTCCGAATTTGATAGTTATTAAACGGAACATACTTCCATAAAATAATTTTTCTCATTTCTTTCATTAATAGGGTAAGTTTATATCATAATGGTTTACATTAAGTAACTAGTTCACGTTCATCTTCATACGTCAGTCAGATCTTAAAGGAATAAATGGTGCGATACTGTGGCCAGGCTCGATGAACTTTCACGTCCCTTGAGTGGAATCTCTTGCATCTTCGCGTGTCATCAGCCGAGGCATAATATTTTAATCTTATTTATTTATTCCTGACTTACATTTGTGGCGAAGTTAGGGCTCACGTCCCTCTCTTACACTTAACCGCTATAAACAATAAAAAATGTAAACATAAAAGTAAGACATAGACATTCTAAAAAGAAATAATACTACGGACAGATAATTCTAAGACTAAGTTAGGCATACATATCAGTACAGCAATTAATGTGACATTACTAATACTAATAATAATAACAAATGAAGAAAACCCATTCACACAACATACACACAATGACTCACACAACTCAGTTTTATGTTCCCGGGAAAAACTTTCGGCAGGCAGATTTGAATTTATGAGACGAAGTAAGGTGCCGAATGTCCATTGGGAGTGTATTCCAGAGTCTCGATGAAGTAACTAAAAAGGAATGATTGTAGGAATTCGTTCGACTTAGTGGAATTTCAAGTAGGGAACCAGAACGGGTACTAATTTCATGGAATGAGGAAAGGAAACGAAAATTAGAAGAGAGTTAAGTAGGAGTGTTCGTCGAGAGCACTTGGTAAACAAGTGTCATTAGGTGAAAATTCCTTCGTTCATTTATGCGTAACCATCCCAATGTTTTGAAATATAGTGTAACATGAGCATCATGTCGCAGTTGGAAGGCATATCGGATGCATGAGTTTTTTGCTCGCTGAAGTCTCAAAGCTTGTTCAACATTTAGATTGACTAGTACCGTATCACAGTAGTCTAAAATTGGGAATAATAGTGCTTGGATTAATTCTAATTTAAGCTTTTGAGGAAAAGAATTCTTGTGACGTTTCTGGAGATATAGTGCTGCATGAACCTTTCCACATACATTTGTTACGTGTTCATTCCAGGTCAGATTCTCATTGATGGTTACATTTCAAACGTACGGTACAGCAATGTCATTGATTATGATTGGATGAGGATTGATATTGCTTATTACATGTAATCATTTAGAGTTTCCTATGATAATACTTTGTGTTTCAGGAGGATTTAGGAGTAAGTAGTTGTTTTTAGCATAGACGGTAAGCCTTTCAATGTCCGAATTAATATGCTGAACTGTTTCATGTAAATTGTTTGTAGTGGTGTGTTTGTATATCTGCATATCATCATCATATAAGTGGTAGTTGCAATATTGAAGTGTGGAAGATATGTCATCCATATGCAAGGCGAACAGTAAGGGCCCTAGAACGGACCCTTGAGGGACACCGGGCGATGTTACAGCCCATTGGTATCTTTGATTGTTTACCACTACGCACTGGCGACGATTTGTAAGGTACGCCTTAAAAAAATTAAGGGTTATGGCGCCGATATGCAGAGAGCGTAGCTTGGATAATAGTATGTCTATATTTATCGTCAGTCACGAGCGAGACATCGGGAAGTGCAGACGTGTGAGTAAGACGAGGTGCGCAATATGGGAATAACGCTACAGCAATACAGGATGAGAATTGGAAGATGGCATGGTGCAAGAGGGAGTTGGAAGGAAGGTGGACCTGAGAGAGGGAGAGAAATTAGTGGTTATAAAGGACGGTTGGAGATGATGTTGTGTGCGGCGGTGATTGCGACAATGCTGGTGGTAGGAGGTATAGAAATGAACCCGGGGCCAAACCAGGGACCGTTCGGATGGGAGGAACTTGAAGAGATCAAGAGAGTGGTGAAGGAAGCGAGTAAAGGAGATGAAATAAAGGAAATGATGCAGGAACACCAGGCAAACCAAAAGCAGGAGATGAAGGACTTAAAAAATTTTATAAAAGAAGAAATTGGTGGGCTAAATGGTAAGGTAGTGGAGATAGAAGATGAGTTGGGAAGCTTGAAAAAGAAGGTGGTGGTACTGGAAGAGGAATTGACAGCAATGAAGAGAGAAGTGAGGTTAGCGAGGAGCGAATCAGCAAGAAAAAATGTGTTTGTGTATGGTGTACCTGAGGAAGGAACAGAATCAAAAGTGGAATTAGTATTGAAAGTGGTGGACATAGTTTCGAACAAAATGAAGATAAACTTTTCTGAAGTTGATATAGATGATATATATAGAGTAGGAAGAAACAAGGGTCATAGGCCGGTGAAGTTAAGGCTAATTTCAACCCTGATGGCAGATATACTTCTTAGGAATGCTGGAAATCTAAAAGGATCGAACATTTATTTGAAAGCTGAGACAGAGAAAGAAGACAGGTTGCGGTTGGATGTCTATAAGCGGCATATTTGGCGGGCTAGAGCTCAGGGATTGCGAACCAAGATTGTGGGGAGGTGTCTGGTAACTTCAGGCAGAAATTGGTCGCGATCGTGGACTCAGGAGGAACTGCTGAGGATGGAGAAATGTGAGGAGGAAATGAGTTGCAGAAATCGAGAGCAGGGCGACATCAGTATGGAGAAGGAAGAGAGACGACGGGACTGCGGTGTCAGCGGTCAGGTGGCGGAGACAGCAGAGTCCTTGGTGAGTCAGAACAACCCAGGAAGGAGTGAATCAATAAGTAGGACACTAGTCCGAAGTGAAGTGGATACAGGTAGTGAAGAGGTGACGGGAAGGGAAAGCAGTCAGGGTAGTGACTCAACCTCCCCGAATAAGAGAAATGCAGAAAGAAACCTGGAGAGAAAACAGGCGTTGAATAAGGCGAGATCGTTAAGTTTAAAAGATCTATGGGGTGGGAAAAAAGGCTCTGGCACGGAAAAGGGGAGGATTGGGGGGGAGAAGAAAGGGAAGGAAGGGGAGAGTGACGTGGTGGAGCCAAAAGGAAGAATTACGAGAAGTAAGGGGGGAAGTGGTGAAACGCAGAATAGAGAGGGAGGGGTAGGAAATAAATAACTAGAGATGGCGATAGGGGTGTTGAATATTGAGGGATTGATGGGGAAGTTAGGAAATAGGGAAATTGTGGATCTAGTGAAAGATTTTGAGATAATTGCGCTAGTAGAGACGTGGTTAGGGAAAGGGGTTGAAATTACATGGGACGGTTATAGAGTAGTTAACGTGTTAAGAAAAAAAATAGGGAAGAGAGGCCGAAATCCAGGGGGCATAGTAGTTTTAATAAGAAATGAGGTAGCGGAATGGGTGGAGACGTTACAGACTGGGGTAGAAGGGGTAGTGTGGCTGAGAGTAAAAATGGGGAAGGGGGCAACGGAAGCAATTTGTCTGGCACTGCTGTATAACCATCCGAGCGATTCAGTTTATGCTAATAAATATTTTTTTGACGAATTGATTGAAGAAATAAATACAATTAAAGGGATATATGTAGAAGATGGGATGATCTTATTGGGGGATTGGAATGCGAGAGTGAGCAATAGGGTACCGGTGTACGGGAAAGAAGTAAAAGTAGAAGGGGAACTGCAAAGGAAGAGTAAGGATAATGTTGTAAATAGTTATGGAGAAAGGTTATTACAGCTGTGTGCTATAGAACATTTATTTATTTTAAATGGATGGATGAAGGGGGATAGTGTGGGAGAGTTGACGTATATTACAACAAATGGAGGAAGTGCAGTGGATATAGGAATAAGCTCAGAGATAGCGTTAAGGAGAATAATAAGTTTTGAGGTGTTAGAATGTGGGTTAACGGAACATATGCCTATCAAAATAAAATTGAGAACTTTGGTTGCGGATGAGAAGGGAAAGATGGAGGAAAGTAGGGAGAGATATAGGAATGGTGGATGGAAGTATCTATGGGATGACAATACTAAAGAGAAATTGGGACGACATTTGAAAGAGGAGGGAGATATATTAAGGGTAGGAATTGAAAGGGCGGTAGAAGAGAACGACATGGATAGCGTGGTAAAATTAATAGAACTCCCTGTATGGAGGGTAGGAAAGAAAGTAAGGAGGAGGGTAGAGAAAAAAAAGAATAAAATGAATGGATGGTTTGATGAAGAATGCAGGAGGAAACGTGAGGTTGTAATGAGAGCCCTAGCGGAGTTTAGGAAGGAAGGTGAGCAAGAAAAGAGGAAGGAATATTGTAAATTGAGAAGGGAATATAAGGAGATATTGAATGAGAAGAAAAGAGGATGGAAGGAGGCAGAAGCTAATAAAATAAATAGATATTGTAGAGAGAAGAAATTTGAGAGGATATGGGAGGTAATAAACAAGATCAGAAGAACGAAACCGGTGGGGAAGGGGGATAAAATAGGAGAAAACGAATGGCTTAGGCATTTTAAAAGGCTTTTAGAAGGGGAGGGGAAATTGGGTAGAGAATTAGACAAGTCATATATAGGAAGTGAATTGGAGGTAGGCATTACAATTTTGGATGGGGAGATAACAAGTCAGGAGGTAATTAGAGTATTAAAAAATGCTAGACCCAAGGCTGCAGGAGGTGTGAACGATATTCCCAATAGTGTATGGAAGGAGGTTGGGGCAAATGAATCGATGTTGAGGGGGATCGTGAAGTTCTTTAATAGGTTGCTGGAAAAGGGGAAATTTCCTAGAGAATGGAGGAAGGGGGTATTATGCCCTATTTATAAAAATAAAGGAGCTAGGAGCGATCCTAATAACTATAGAGGAATTACACTCCTAGACTCGTTGTCGAAGGTGTACACAGGGGTTTTGGCGAATAGGATAACAAGATGGGCGGAACAGTACGGTAGGATATCTGAGTTCCAAAATGGATTTAGGAAAGGAAGGTACACAGTCGATAATGTTTGGATTCTGGACACTTTGATTACAAAGTATGTGAGGATTGCAGGGCGTAAATTATATGTAGCAGCGATTGATTTAGAAAAAGCCTTCGATACGGTCAGTAGGGAGGCGCTATTTTTGAGACTAAGAGAGGTTGGAATGTCAAAAAAAGTGAGGGTGGCAATACAGACAATTTATGAGGAAGTGTTTGTGATGATTAAATTGCAGGATGGAAGGTTGAGTAAGTGTTTTGAATCTAAGAGTGGGGTGAGACAGGGGTGTAAACTATCCCCGATATTATTTATATTATTTATAAATAATATTTTAGAGGGTCATGGTGGAGAGGCTTGGCAGTGCCCTTGGATAGGAAAAATGGAGGTTCCGGGGTTGTTATTTGCCGATGACCTATTGATTTTGGCTTTGACGGAAAGGGGATTGCAAAAAGGGTTGGACAAGGTAGTTGAGTATACTAGGAAGTGGTCTCTCAAAGTAAATGCAAGGAAGACTCAGATAATGGTATGTAGGAAAAGGGGTGGAAGAAAGAATAAGGAAGTTTGGAGGCTAGACCAGGAAAATATTAGACCAGGAGTAAAAATGGAATATCTAGGTGTAATAATTAGTAAGAATGGTTCTTGGAAAAATCAGTGTAGGAACGCAAAATTCAAAGGTAGAGGAGCTCTTGCGGTAGTGGGGGTTTTAGAGAAGAAATTCCCAAATGTTAAATACAAAATTCAGAAAACGGTGTTCAAATCACTGGTAATGGGCAAAATGCTATTTGGGGTCGAAGTATGGGGAATGGAGGAGGGCAGGGGTGAACTAAACCAGGTGGTGGCGAAATTTAGCAAGATTATGATGGACCTACCGAACTGTACAACCAATGCCGGTGCCAGATTAGTCTGTAAAGAATCGATAGAGGTTGAAATAGCTAAGAGGGTGTTTAAGTATTGGATTAGATTGGAGGAAGGGAAGGGCGGGGCATTAGTACAAGAAACGTTTAAGTTTCAGAAAGGTATGACGAATGAAGGTTACTGGGTGAATAAGTGCAAAAAATGGTTACAACAGGTTGGTTTGGGGGAATATGGAGAGGCCTGGGGGGGTGGTAGGAATAAATGGGTATGGGAAAGGATAAAGGGAAGACTACTAGATATTGAAAGACAGAGCTTAATAGGGGAATGTAGAGAGAGAGTCTCTTTATCAGTATTAAATAAATTGGTGGAAGTAATAAACCCGAAAACGGAGTTTGAGGGTAGAAGGGATAAGAGAGGTCTGTATGGGTGGGTTTTGGGGGTGCCGAGGAACAGGGGATGGGTAGGCAGTGAGAATAGTGATAGATGTGTGTTATGTGGAGGGATGTGGGAGGATCTGCATATTTTTAATCAATGCCGAGCTTTGGAGGAGATAAAGATTAAACTACTGAGTAAGAAGGAGCTGGATTTGATAGGGGAAAGTTATAAGATGACATCTTGGTTATGTAGAGAGTGGGAGAAAGGAACGAATATAGCGAAATTCTTAAATGTGGCCAGAGCTATATTTATAAAGAAATTGAGGGAGTAACAGGGGATGTGCAGATAAGGTGGTTCTTGCCGAGGGAGGAAGGGGGAGGGCATTCTGCTCAGAGGAATGGATATCCGCCCTGAGCAGATGCGGGAAGGGGATGATATCAGAAAAGGGGGCTGTAGTGTTAGGGGAAAGGGGGTGAGCACCTTGCCCTGTGGAAAAGGTGATCCGCCTGGGGCAGGGTGTTGGGAAGTAGATAGGGAAGTAGTAGGAGGGGAGGAGGTGATAGATTAATGACTTCTGGAATATGAGAGCAGAGGTGTATAAGAGAAGAGTTGGTAACAAGGGAAAGACTGAGAAAATTAGGTAAGAGTTGAGAATAGGGGAGGTTGAGTTGGCTTGAGGGTAGTGTAAATTTAAGAAGCTGTTCTATAGTTTAAGTTTACCGTGGATGGTAGTAATGAAGCTTAGGTAAAAAAAAATGAAAAAAAAAGTAGTGAGATGGCTGAGCGAACTAATGAACTTGGAATGGAGTACTATTTGTTTGTGTGTATATGAGGTGTAAAAAAAAGTATTTGTGTGAGGAGGGAGGATAAAGATGGTGTGTGTAATAGTAATTTAGATAGATTAAGGGGGACTGTAGTTAAGGAGAAAATGTTGGAAGTATAAAAATTAAGTTTAACAGTTTGAGGCAAGTGTGGTGTTGTAGATTGTGAAGACTGAGTGAACTGATGGACTTGGAATGGAAACTGTCTGTTTGTGTGTAAGTGAAAAAAAAAATTGTTGATGTTTAAGTCTTAAGTGCAAGAAGGTGAGATGTAGTGGGCAGGAATAGTGCGAGAGAGGAGAAGGTGGCGTATCAAGGGAAGAGGGAGGGGTTGGGGGCTTGACCCAACCCAAAGAAGCTAGGCTTAGCATGTCTGCACGGCAAGAAAAGAAAAAGAAGAGGGAAGGTAGTGAGCTGACAATGAATAGAGAAGGTGTGACGTATATAGCGGAAGTGTGTGACAAGCCATGTGATGGGTCGGGTTTCCGCCAAGCTGGCTTGGCACACATGGTAGGTAAGGAATACATTGTCAGCAGGTGTAGGTGAGAAATAAGATCAGTTCTCACGTGGCGAGGCTGGTCCCTGCGATCAACGGGTTGGTGGGCATGTATTCCATACCAGGGCTGACGCAGAGACCGGTCTACTATATATATTTTTTTCTAGGTGGTTGGTAGAAATAGGGGAATAGGGAAATAGGGTAATTTGTAGTGCGGTGCTTTCTGCACGTTTGCCGGCTATCCGCGTGCGTGTGGGAGGACACTGAGTAGATTTAGAGGTAAATAATTTAGCTAAGTAGTTTTAGGAGAGATGTAGTGCCTAGTGTTTGTTTGTTTGTTATTTTGTTTTTGGGTTTCGCTCTGTCTGTCTTTATTACCTGTAAAGCCGATGGTGTATTCTAGGGTGGGTAATAAAGATATGTATGTATGTATGTGTATATTTATCGTGTCGAACGCACTACTAAATTCAAGGAGTGTCACTATCGTCATCTGCCGTTTGTCCGTTGCTAGTCTTATGCCATCTGTTACCCGAAGAAGTGCAGTCGTAGTACTGTGTCCCTTTCTGAAGCCAGATTGCAATGGGTCAAAAAGATAATGTCTGGTTAAGAATTCTACTAGCTGCTAGTGTACAACTCGTTCAAGAACTTTCGAGATAGGGGGAAGAATCGAAATAGGCCGGTAATCAGATGGCGCATTTGCTTTGGTACCGGTATGCTTTAATATTGTGGTTACTAGAGCATTGTTCCATGCAGTTGGAGACGTCCCTGTGGTGTGACAGTGATTTACAATGTGGGTAATAATTGGTAGGACCTCGCCAATAATGTTTTTTTAAAAGCCTATTGTGATGTTATCTGCTCCTTTAGCTTGTAACTTATCTGAATCCAAAATACGCTTTGCATCACTTACACTGACAGGGTGAAAAGAGAAATAATTTTCGTTTTCTATAGGGTCACTGATTCTGTTAATTAGATTGATATGATTCCGAGGTTGAGATTCCTTTATTGGGTTAGTTACGAAGTGAGAGTTAAGTGTATCGAGAGATATAGTTGGCATATGTGGCTCTTTGCATTTTCAAACTCCCATAGCTCGAAGTTCGTTCCAGGTTTCACGTGCATTTAAGTTCCTTGTTACATTTTTAATGTGATTACATTTGCTATTGCGAATTAATTGCTTTGTTCTGTTACGTAAAGACGATACTGTTCAAAATCTAGTTCATTATTTGTTTCCTTGTATCGGCGGAATATTGCGTCACGGCGAGCCATTGTTGCTTTTATATCGCTTGTTAACCAAGGTACAGGCGAGCAAGTGACTCTAGCTTGCCTAACTGGAGCATGCTTGTCATATAGTCCTATGAGTAGAGAGTTAAATCTCCACACTTTCATGTCTGTGTCCTGCAACTGCTTTATATCTTCACAAAGTAAACTGTACGCATCATTTTGGAGTTGTTGTAGATCGATATTTTTCAGATCCCTGTAAGTAATGTATTTAGCTTAGTATTTTGGTACACGTAGAGAGTAGCACAGGTAAATTATGTCATGAGTTGAGATGCCATGTACAGGAAATTTACCGTGCTTAAGAACTTTATGTGGGTTATTTGTAACTAGGAGGTCAATTCCAGTATGGCTTGTATATCTAAGTGTATGAACATGATTAGTTGCACCTAGCGGTAAGTTCGTCATGTCGATGGATGTAAGTCGGCTGCTGATTCGTTCTGATTTGCCAGTCGGGGCTAAGATATTTGAGTTAAAGTCGCCAAGAAGTAGTATATGCTCGTAGGTTTGTACTAGTTTGAGAAGGTCAGATCCTTTCGATACTTTTTGACGGTTAATTATGGTCTCAGCAAACATATATTCCGTATGTGGAGTGATGCCAGATGATGATTTGATAATTATTCTACAGTTAATATCATCTCTACAATATACTGCTACACCACCAGTGGCAGTGCGATCATGCCGATAGAGAGTATATCCTTCTAGATTTATAAGGGCAGAGCTGATTTTATCGGATAACCCGGTTTCAGTAATACACATAATATGCATGTTACAGATTGATATTATTGAACAAACTTCATCTATGTGACTGAGATGTAGAGGAGAGTAGAGATGCATGATAGGTCACAGAAGTAAAAGAAGGTTATTTGGCGACCAACATGAAGGCTCGAGTCCAAAGTATAAATAGAGACTTGAGTCCAGAAGATAAACATGCAAGATAGTCAAAGCCTGAAAGAAAAGTATCACTCATGATATGACTTTATAAAGAAAGGAATCTAAGATAATATTCACCGCGAGAATAGGCACTAAAATTTATGACATCTGATGTTGAGGCATTGACATACTTACTTACGAAGGAAGCTTGGAATATTTATTTAATTTAAATTTGATAAGATGTTGGAAGGATATTACGTAAACTGAGATTTATGTTGGTGAGAAATAGGTTAGTTTATTAACTCGGAAATGATACGAAGAGATTTTTCGTTGGCACTGTCATTTATTCATTCATCTCAGCATAATCCCGATCCGGAGGGTCCCATATGTTCAGGTTATTGAATTGTGTACTTTGTTGAACAGATCATGCTAGGTAGTTGTAGGAGGTACCGTGTGCGGATACAATTTTGGTATAGGTGAGAGGTCGTTTAGACTTTAGAAGTGAGTTATAGCATGAGTAAGCAATGAGTAAGAGAAATAAAATGTCATCATTAGCGCAGGTTAAGGTTTTGCTAGAGGAACTAGCGGGAAAAATTACAAAAATGCAGAGATGACAAGAAAATACAGAAAAGAGAATGCAGGAAATACGTCAGTCACAAGAAAGCACAGAAAGGAGAATGCAAGAAATCTGTGAATCACAAGAAAATACAAAGGCAGAAATCCGTGAATCACAAGAAAATACTAGGACAGAAATCCGTGAATCACAAGAAGGAATGCAAGAAATGACGAGGAACGAGATGCGCGAATCATAGGAAAGAATACAGGAAATTACGAGGAAGGACATCAGAGGAATGCAAGAGATTACCAGAAAATAAATGAGATAAGGAATTAAGACTACAATACCAAGATGGCGGAGAGCTCAGTCATAGTGTAAAGTGTGTGTCAAGGCAAACTCGTAAATCTGCAAGATAAACAGCAGCTATGTGCCATTCGTGACCTAATCTCCATAGTTTTCATAATCAGCGTCCAAGGCTGACAACAATCATGACGCTACGGGACGTAGTTCAAAAGGTATCGGCAATTGAAGATGCAATGCAGCATTTCCGCGCTCAACTCAAGGAGGCGACCAGCAGCGCCAGCCGGGAGGAGAAACTATAGCGGCTGGAGGAGGAGTTCTGCGCATTTCAAGAGAAAGTGTCTGGTGAACTGAAAGATAAAAAATATTGTAAAAATAGAGGAAAGGCTGGACGAGCAAAGTGAACGGATGGACGAAGCGGAACAATATAGCAGCCGAAACTGCCTAATTTTGCATGGCGTCCCGGAAGCACCAGGTGAAAACATGTACGCTGAAGTATTATCAACTATTAAAGACAAAATGGATATCGAGCTTAATATGTCGGACATTGACCGTTGCCATCGCCTAGGTGGTCCAAAGCGAACAACGGCTGGTGTGGTTGGCACGGGTAAACGCCCTTTGATTATTAAGTTCCTGCTGTACCAGGATCGTGACCGCACCTGGAGGGCTAAACGTCAGCTAAAAGGCCCGTACCTTCTCCTGACGTAATCGCTCACGGGTACCAGGAAAAACATGTTAAATCGTGCACAAGATCACTTTGGCTTAAACCGTGTCTGGAGCCAGGACGGTCGCATTGTTGTGCTATGTGACAATGGACGAAAGGTGTTTATTACTATAATGGTACAACTTGTTAGTTTAATGTAAAACACGAGTGAGCATTGATACGGGCTCGTTACTGAGATGCCATAAACGCGTAATGTTGTAGTTTTAAGTAAATGTACGTGTATGTGTGTGAGTAAATGTGATTGTGCCCCTGGATGTACTTGTGGAGAAAACAAAGTGAGTAAGCAGAAGTATTTTCTATATAATGGCTAGTCGCAATACAAGTGTTATTTCTATCGATTGTAGTGACCTTGATGTCAGTGAGCCTCTCCCACCCCCTCCCAGTCGCCCCTCTCACCCTACCCTTCAACAGCGTCAGCGGGAAACATTCTCAGGGCGCGTCTTTCAAGATATCGGCGAGCCCTACAGTGCCGTTAATGGCTCACATTGACGAAATACAATCCCTCTTTCATGATAGTAATACCTTGCACTGCATATGTGTAACTTTATTTATATCGTGCCAGAAGCATACATAAGTTTAAAATTAAATATAAAGAAAAAACATAAAACAATATAAATACTTCAATGACGAAGACCCACGTTAAACTATGTGAGCCCAAAATCTTGCAACATCAAGTGCATTTGGCTTCCCTTTAACCAGTTATTCTATTATGCAGCTGAATTGGCATGAATTACATTGCAGCAAATGGGCTGTGTTCTGCTCTTCTCCACATACACACAAGCTCCTGTCCACTTCGAAACCCCATTTCTTCTGGTTTGCCCTGCACCGCGTAACACCAGAGCGCAATCTATTCAGTGTTCTCCAATTCACCCAATCTGTGACATGGCCAGGAGGGAGTTCCTCTTTTGGGGTCATCCGTTGACTGATCCCCGTATGTGTAACTGAGACTTCGTTGCAACCCTCACTAAACTCAGGCCTTGTTGAATTAAATAACATGACTTTACATCGTCTAGACCGAAGAAAACGTATAGGCGGAGGGTGTGCTATATACTGTCGTAATGATCTCATAAGTAAAATAGTGGCTTCTTCAGACCAGACAATTACCCATCGACCAGAATTTATGCTTTAGGGGCCCGGTTGTATAAAGACATCTGACTGGAGATCAGTTAAGAACTTAGTTCTCAAAATGAACTGAGATTACGACTTCATCGCGTTGTATAAAACTGAACTCGGTTTACACATATGTAGTTCAAATGTAATCGGAGTTCAAAAAATTGGACGTGGCAACACCGCAAAACAAATGAAATACGAAATAGCTAGGCCCGTTGGATAATACTTAAATAGTGGGATTGACCTGGCCGTGACTGTCAACAAATGAAATACGAAATTGCCGTGACTGTCGAAGAAGGAGAAGAAGAAGATAATATTGTAATCTCGCGAAGTAAACATGGAAGGAACTTCACACAGAAAGAAAAGGGCGATCTGGTGGATATTGTACTATCAAGGTACAAACATATAATATAAAATAAAAGAACCTCTATCGTGACATCAAAGTTGAAAGAGAAAGCCGTTGACTTGTCAATGTTAAAGAGCTCTCCAACAACCATTTGAAAACTTACTGTAGCATAAAACCTAAGAGTTGTTAGGAACATACACATGGGTGACAGGGGATAATTTATTTGACTAGGTTTTTGTAGTGTGTCCCTTAACTTTAGTTCCAGTCGTTCCACAACATCTTTCGATAAACGAAATATTATTTTGAACATTTCACACAATTCAATAATCGGATTCCGTCTGTGCCGAAAGACGCGAGGAGCTCGTTGTAAAATCAACTCTTCATCAGACGATAAGTCGGAATAATCTGACATCCCTGCTAAAGAAAATATATATGCTTTGTTTTGTAAACTTGAAACATAATAGTAAACTAAGTAAGAACATGTTGGTATAACAGTAGGCTATTGTTTATATGATATTCACATAACCTCACTTCTGAAAAAATCGAGCGATCTTTAGCATTATTTAACTACTAGCATTCAATATATTTATAACGCACCTCGATATTATTAAGGTACGGTATTCTTACGCATATACGATACAAGGAAACACTTCTCAAGTCTTCAGGTCTAGTTCAATGTTTAATATGAATGATAATGATCTAAGTTCAAGGAGATTAACCGACGAATATTCGGCAGTCAAATCTGAACTTAGATCAAGATGAGATGATCTTAGGTTAGCGTTTATACAACGGAAAATCGAAGTTCAACTTGACTGGCAGCCATTTTTCCTCTTTAAACTCAGATCAAAAGTTTTATACAACCGGGCCTAGAAGTTTCGGCTAACAATCAAAAAGTACTGATCGGAGTAATTTATGAACCCTCAGACGTAAGACATATATCGGACCTTGAACTTTGCTTAGCCAAGTTAATTCCACTGTACGAAATTATAATTATACTTGGAGATTTTAATACAAGTCTGCTGACTGCGACAAACGACTCATTACATTTACAAAATATGTTCTTTAGCTTAGACCTGAACTTCCTACCTCTAAATGCTACTAAACATCTACATACAGTAAACTGGATACTCATAGTTTGATTGACTTGATCATAACTAACAATCCTCAGAAAGTTTTAAATCACGGACAGCTTGCAGTGGCAGGTATTTCTACCCATGATCTAATATATGTCTGCTATTCATTAGAGATGCCAAAATATGAAACTAAATATATAATACGCAGGGATATAAAAAATCTGGGCAAGGAAAGAATACGACACGAAGCATATTATCTGCCGTGGAACGATATTTTACACATGGATGATATTGACGTAAAAATAAATAAACTATCTGATCTGGTGTTAGAACTGTATGACAGATTTGCTCCCACGAAAGAGATCCGGGTAACTCGACCACCTTCTCCGTTGCTGACTAGATTAAATAAGAAATGGCAAACCGTGATTCATGGTACAGACGGTTTAAACGAACGGGTAATGCTAATGACTTTGAAAATTACCGCGTTCTCCGCAACAGGGTTAAACAGTTAATCATAAACAGTAAATATAAACACATATGTCAAGTATCGAAATGCAAGAACTCGACAGAAATATGGAAACAATTACGAAGGATGGGTATAGGTCGAAAGGCATTAAAGCAGGCGCCGAATGTATCCCTTGATTACTTAAATTTACACTTCACGTCGGCTGAATCCGCTGTAACAGCAAATAATAATAATAATAATAATAATAATAATAATAATAATAATAATAATAATAATAATAATAATAATAATAATAATAATAATAATAATAATAATAATAATAATAATAATAATAACTTTCATAACTGCAGAAGTAATAATAATATAATAATAATGTTTATTCTATGCCAATTCAAGATACATTTGTGTTTAAAGAGGTTGGTATAAATGACGTAAAACGAGTTATGTATTCTCTCAGATCAAATGCTGCTGGGCACGATGGCATACCTCTGTCTTTCTACAAATATATCATTCTGCCGATCGTAACACACATTATTAACTACTGTTTAACCCAAGGAATTTTCCCTACGGCGTGGAAGGATGCCCTCGTCATCCCAATCCCGATAAAGGTTGGACCCAGAATTCCTTCAGATTACCGACCAGTTTCTATTCTACCACCCCTGTCGAAAGTGCTGCAACGCCTGGTACATGAGCAAATCCTTACGTACTTACATAAATATCCTTTACTCGACTCTTACCAATCAGGCTTTAAGAAAAAACATAGTACCATGACAGCTCTGCTGAACATGACAGAGGACATTAGATATGCAATGGACAACAAACGAGTGACAATACTTGCTCTTTTGGATTTCAGTAGCGCATTTGATACTGTCGAACCTAGGTTGCTTCTTACTAAATTACAGTCCTTAAACTTTAGCCAGAAAGTGCTGGAATTTTTCTATTCTTACATCACAAGCCGCCGGCAATGTGTGGTTGCAAATAATAACAAATCAGCGTGGCGAACAAAAATTATTGGTGTCCCACAAGGGTCCGTTCTGGGCCCTCTCCTATTCACTTTATATATAAATGATATCACCAGATCAGTTAAGCACTGCAAGTACCATCTTTATGCTGATGATCTGCAAATTTATTACCATACTAGAACTAATACTACACAACAAGCAATATGTAATGTAAACGCTGACCTTGAGAAAATTAATGGCTACGCAGTTAAAAGCAACTTTAAAATAAACCCCCGTAAAACGCAAGCCCTTATCATCGGCACATCAATGAATCTTCACATTTTAAAACAAAATTGCATTCCTCCCATAACTTTAAATAATACTGTTATACCTTATTGTGAATGAGTTTCTAACCTTGGAGTTATTATGACGGAAACTCTAAACTGGTCAGCGCAAGTTAAGAATATATGCAAAAAGGTTTATTGTGGCTTGCACCCCTTAAAACGGTTTAGAAATGTAACTTTTACGGATATAAGAAATGATTTAAGCTTGAAATTACAACGCACTCAAAATGCTTGTCTTAGATATGCTATGGATTTACGGTATGACGCTCGAGTTTCTCCCTACTATAAACAATTATCTTGGTTACGACTAGACGACAGGTGTAAACTACATTCAAATACTCTTGTGTATCAGGTACTTTCTGAAGACATCCCTGCTATCTCTCCAGCAATTTTCGTCACCTTGGTTCCTTACATCTCCATGATACTCTCTCAGTGTCCCTCCTAGAAATACCTGTCCACCGAACAACCACATATCATCGACCATTTACTATCACCACTTCGGGGTGGTGGAATGCTCTTCCCAAAGACATCAAGGATGCTATATCAAAAATATATTTAAAACCTCTTACCAGCAGTTCCTCGTTAAGTGCTTCCAGCAAGGTACCTATATGAGTGGAACGAGTGATTGTGTGTGAAAATGATATGAGATTATTGCACAATAAAAAATTGGTCAATATTATTATTTAAATTAAATTAAAAACATCAATGTTGTATTTGCGAAGTAGAAGTAGCCTAAAAGTAGCTAGTAGTAACTGCAGTATTGAACTTAGTTCTCGTATTGCAAGCATACAGTTAGTTAAGTTTCATTTAATATTTTTATTAAGCTTACTAGTACTTTTACGTTTGCATTTCCTTCGTTGTGTATTGAATTTTTTCATACCTATATTATCTAGGCAGTTCCTTTTTCTTTCTTTCTTTCTTTCTTTCTTTCTTTCTTTCTTTCTTTCTTTGCATGTATATATTCATATTTTTGTCTTAAAAATTAATGTTATTTCTAGTTCTTAATATTTTAAGTTAATGTCATTGTATGGAATAATAATAATAATAATACGTGTGTGGTTAAGTGTAAGAAAGGGCCAATCTTCGCCACAGAAAATAAAGGCTTTATCTATCTATCTATCTATCAAGACTGACACGCAAGGGAACTTCTGCAAAATCACAGATATGGTGCCACAAAATCTGAACGTAATGCAAGAAGAAGTCGTGTCGCTAGGATCTAGGATATCCGAAGTACAAGGGGATGTACAAAATTTAAAAGAAGTGAATGCAGCGATGAATGAGAATAAAAGGAGCGTTCAAGAAAAATTTGAGGAATTGGAGGCCGAATTTAAATTGAACATTTATGAATCACAAGTTCAAGTCAATGAGGACCTTAACTAACTCAAAGAAGAGGTTGATGTGATGCAAGGAAAGATGAGAGAATCAGACATTAGTTGGGAGAAGTAATTCAAGAGTGACGGATGAATTGAATAGTACCAACCAAAATATACAGGAGACAACGCAGGCTACAGAACAGATTAACGACATATTTAATCTAGTAATTGAAGAGTAGGGTGAAAGTAAAGCCTCAGCAAATCAGCAAATAAAAGGGCTGAAGGATGACTTAACTGCAATTCAAAAAGATATGCATAACTTCAGAATTTTAAATGAAACGAGTAAAAATTTTATATCGTCTTTGGTCGACCGCCGAACATCAACTGAGGACAGAAGAAAAACTGAAATAAGTAGCCAGTTAGAGACACCACAATTTAGCATCGATGTAAGCGATAATGGAGTAGCTCACACGGTAAATGGAACACAAATTATCAACGTAATACGGACGCACGAAGACGGGCCGAGGAATTTAATGGAAGCATAAGATCCAGCATGAATCCTCGCGGTTTTCTTATGAAAGTAGGGCAATATTTCCAAGTGGCTAAGATATCTCCAGAACGTCAATTGAAGACAGTTGAAATTTATTTAGAGCGAGCACCACTATTCTGGTACTAAGCTTTTAGATATATTTGTGAGGATTACGCTGGTTTCAAACAAGCTTTCTTGGATAAATTTTGGGGAGTTGGCGTACAGCAAGGAATTAGACTCGAGTTGTATTCTGAGAAATATTCCCTGACAGGACTGAATGGATTCGCTCATTATTTTACAATGCAGTTCCACCGGTTAAAAGAACTCGATTTGCCACAAATGGAAATGGTTCGGTCGATTGTTAAGCAATTTCCCCCAGACATACAGCGATTGCTCACTAGAGCGAACGTTGTCCTCATGGTGGTGGTGATGGTGTAGAATTTCCAGACACCAACGAACTAGGTTTCCCCGCAGGTAGTATATTTCTTACTGATGTGCTCTCTGTTGGTTTCTCTTGAAGTTGTTATGTCGCAGCTCATAGTTGCTTTGCCATACTACTCAATATCATAGGATATAAACTGCATGGTTTTGGTCCGTATTGAATTGTGATCACAATCATAATTAAACTTATGTTTTAATCGTCCACCTTTCCAATGCTATATAGTCTATACACATTGCATAATATAGGATTGAAAAGGTATACCATTAAAACATAAGCTTAATTATAATAGTGATACTACTCAATAGTCGAATCTCATGATGAACCGATTCTCTGTAAAAAGACTATATCAATATCAGTTTGCTAAGTGAATACGAGTGTAGGTTTTGTTGTAGTTTTTTGGTGTTCAAATCTCTGTCTCAGAACTCAGAGATTCAGCGTTTGTTTCTTAATGGTGGTGGTGAGGAAGGCATTTACTTTAATCTGAATGGATGAAGTATAAATTTTAACGGCAAGTCATTTAGGTATATTCGATAAAGGTGTAAGTTTGAATGTTTGTTAAGAGGTCAGAGAGATAAATCTGACGTTTATTCAATTTTGTAACAGGAATGAGTACTGAGTAGGAAGAGCTCATACAGTACTCTCTCCTTAAGGAGGAGGTCAAGTGGTACTACGTCTTTGAGGAGAAGTTTCACACTACAGTGACGTTATGTTAACCAGCTTGGTATGAAAATGTGAAGCCACTTTAAAACAGTCTTCTTAACTGCGGATTCGAACTTACCATTCCTTGGGTGGATGTTCTTCGCTATAGGACCTAAAAACATGTTGCAAACTCGCTCTATGGAGGAGGAAAGCACGTCGACTTCGGGATGCAAACAGGCTGATGCACCATTGTGCGTTGGGATTCCAAGCTATGTTGTATGTTTTATCCTAAATTTCTTTCTTACCCTACCCCCCCTAGTTAGAACAATCATTAAAACGTTGTCGATCGGATCCACTGATTGTTTTGAATTCATGCTAATTTTTCATCATTTACTCTTGATTCTTTTCGATGAATACATGTTGAATTTTTAATTATCGTTTCATTTTGTTGCACCTCGTACCAATAGGGTCATGTTACCCAGGGGTTACCTAGCCGGTTGTCGACTCGCTGGATGAACGGTCAGCGTATTGGCGATCGGTTCAGAGGATCCCCGGTTCGATTCTCGGCCGGGTTGGTTATTTTAGAATTAATTGGTCAATTCCAATGGCTCGGCGGCTAGGTGTGTGTGGCGTATTCTGCATTAGAAGTCATCCTCGGTAGGGCCCTCATCTTCACAGACGTGCAAGTCGACTAATAGCCCGTCTACGGGAAAATGACCCACAGCAGGCTTCTCCGGAGGCCATACACCATTATTACTTAGCTGGTAGGCCATTTTAAACCAGAATTATGATAATGATAATAATAATAATCGTATGGCCTCAGCTACCGTGTGCAGACATTTCAATTTGACGCCATCTGGCTGTCTGCTCGTCAATTTCGACGTTGCGTTTACTAGGCAACCACAAGCCAACTTCCTGCACGGCAAATTGATTGTTCCAGTTGGTATATTACTCGTGACGTCATTTTAAGTGTTAGTATATTTGAGCAGTGTTCTGCTATGCATATCTTGCCAAAAGCTGAAGTTTACTATGATATTTTGCCTTCTAATATATTGCTGGATGACCAAATTTGATTGGGGATTGTCAGACACTATCCCTGAGTTTTCTTAAGAATAACACCAAGATTCGGTGTGCCAGGCTTATTAATTTTGATTCCCTTTGCACAAAATTGCAAAGGTTTTGGAGGCTTGAAGAACTCCATCAACCATTTCTTCCTCCTGAAGAAAGGGCATGTGAAGAACATTTTCTTGCATAATGATCAAAAGGATGATCCTGGCAGGTTTAATTGCAAATTTCCTATTTGTCCACAAGCATCACCTGTAGCTCAGTCTAAGCATAATGCTGTTAAAATGCTCGAACTCATTGAAAATAAGTTTGCTATGTTTTCAGATTTGAAATAGCTATATATAATTTCCATGCATGAATACAGTAAAATGGGACACATGGAAAAAATACCCCTTGTGACTTCTCACTCATTAAGCTTTCATATTCCCCATCATTGATTCTAGCATGGCAACCAAGCCAGGAGTTGAGTTTGACAGATGTTGTGAATCTTGAAAAGGGATAGGTTTGAATCTTTGGAAATGGTTGACCCTGAAATGCAGCCTGACTTCATGTGTATTGTTTTAAGGTTCATAACTTACCTTGTTACTCATTCAGTTGCTATTTCTAATATATACAAATTTGTGTTCATACATCCCGACCACAGGAGTGTTCAAAATATTGTGTAGCATGAATCCTCTAATGAAAAGGTCAAGGACTACAACCTTACTACTGATACAAGTTCTGCACCAATCCTTGCTCCGAGATTTCTAGTTCAACTTGCTGATGAACACACAGAATCACACCCTACTCCATATCCTTGTTCTTATGTTGACCTCGTGTTGACAGGTACCAGATCATTTGAAGTAGCTGAGGAGCTTCAGTCATAAATTTCTTCGTGTCTTTCTAGTACACATGTTTATCTCAGAAATTGCATGTCAAATTGTGCAGAAGCCCTTGCCAATGTCCCTGTAGATGATAGAGAAATCTAGTCAACCTGTAAGCTCACTAAGGCTGAAGTTATTAAAAAAATTAGGTATTATTTTTCATCCTGAACGTGATGAATCTCAGTTAAAATAAAGTTGAAGAATAAGGAAATCACTAAGGGAAGCATTCTAACAATAATTGCTTCCACATCGGGCCCTCTTGAATTGTTTGGATGTGCTGTGGTTATGTGCTAACTTGTCATATATTCTATTTGGCAATTGGAAATTATATATGCTTAAGTGTTAGAGCCTTTAGCTGAAATTATTGAGATTTGACGTGCAATGTAATGTGATAAGAAGCAATCTTGTTACATATATTGTGTTTGCTTCTGGATTTTGTTTTTGATTCTTTTATCTTAATTGTAAAATACAATAACTTTTTTTCTCTTTTCTAGAGTTGGGAATGTTGCATTATTGACTGGAGGTCCAGTGGTTACATGTGGCAGTAGGTACAAGATATTGAAAGAAGGAAGTGAGGTAATGTGCATTTTGCCCAATCGTAATGAATGCAACCTGCACATGTTCTGTGACTCTGATCAAAAGGCCAATCCATCCCATTAATCATTCGGTTCTGTGTTGTAATGACTGTGGTTGTAAGTTCTCTCAGAAGATTCAACTTCGGCAACAACTGGTAAAACATATTGGTGAGCGTCCTTACTCTTCTGAACAGTGTGGTTCTAAGTTCGCAGAAAAGTCAACTCTTCGATATCATCTTGTTATACATACCGGTGAGCGTCAACTTTCGAGTAGTCTCTGTGGTCGGACTTTTGCACACAAGTGGAATCTGCTCCGGCATCATTTTACACATACTGGTGAGCGTCCTCATTTCTGTAAAGAATGTGGTAAGTCGTTTCTACAGAAGTCTCATCTTCGGCAACACCTCGTTACACATACAGGAGAGCGTCCGTTTTCTGGTAATCAGTGTAGCTGTAAGTTCGCAAAAAAGTAAAAAATCTTCGGAATCATCTTATTATACACACAGGAGAGCGTCCGTATGCTTGTTATCAGTGTAGCTGTAAGTTCGCAAAAAAGTCAACTCTTCGGAATCAACTTGTTACACATACCGGGGAGCGTCCACATCTTTGTAATCAATGTGGTGAGAGTTTTTCTCTGAAGTCGGCACTTCGACAACACGATGTTGTTCATACAAGACTGCGTCCAAATCCCTGCAAACAATGTAATGCGAGGTTTTGTCGGATCTCGCAACTTCGGCAACATGTTGTTGTTCATACAGGTGAGCGTCCAAATTTTTGTAAACACTGTGGTAAAAAGTTTTCTCAAAAGTCGCATCTTTGCAAGCACCTTGTTGTTCATACATGCAAGCGTCCATTTTCCTGTGCACAATGTGGTAAACGATTTTCTCAAAAATCGCGTCTTCGTCTACACCAAGATGTTCATACAGATGACTGTCCACCTTCGACAAATCTGCCACCACATACAGACCTGTTTCCTCATTCAGCTAAGCAATGTGGTAAGAAGTTTTCTCACAAGTCACATTTTCGAACACATCTGGTTTCCCATACTAGTGAGCGAGCCTTTCCTGTGATCAATGTGTGAAGACGTTTTCTCAGAAACCATATCTTCGAAATCGCCTGCTTATGTACACTAAAGACCGTCCAAATTACCTATGTACTCATACTGTTGAGCGTCCTGACAAGACGACTCTTCAGCAACACATACTAATGCATACTAGTGCGCGTCCACGTTCTGGTTATGAAAATGCGGAGGAGTCTTCTGAAAGTGTGACACATTCTGACAACATACGCTGACCCATACTCCGGAATGTCTAAAGTCCTGTTATGAATGCGATAATTAGTTTTATTACAAAGTCCAGTGTCCGTAGAAACGAGATCTTTTTGCAGTTCCCCCATTTCCTTAAGAAGGATGTAACAGTTTTGGTCACAGGTGTGAGTTGAATATGCACTTGCTTATATATATCTTAGATACATGGAAAAAAAAGACAGCGGTTATCAGACATGTCCACATCAATGTGGTAATATTTCAACGTATTCTAATGTTCGACAACGCATTTTTGCGATTAATGTGGATCGCCCACTGCTGGATGTTGTAAGTTTTTTCTTGAAGAGTGCAAACGCTATATACAATATCTTACACACACTGTGTAATTTATGTGTAAGACTATTAAAATCATTAATAATCATTGCCATATGGCTAAAATAATGAGATCATATGAAATACTTAAGCACCTCACGCTTGGTGTTATTTGAAATATAATGTTCACAATTAACCAATGCAATATGGTAAAATAAAAATTAGATAAGAATAAAATACTTACTTGCCTCAAGCTTTGGCGTAAAATAAAATCTTTTTGCACAAATTACTAACATAATTAACATAAAATAAAGTAGTAAAATAATATTTCGAAATGTTCGTAGCATAGGCGCCAGAGTTCACCAGAAGGGTTCCCTTAAATTTTAATGGAGCGTGATAATTCTTTCTCTCCCAAGACTTGCACATAAGGCTTTGTACTGGTACATCATCTTCAGGCCATACCTAGCCTTCTGAAAACGACTTAATAGGTAACATGTGGTAACTTCTGCTAGATTCATCAAAAACTCCACTGATTCTAAAATAATTAACTATATTCTGAAAAATATCCGTGATCGGCACCACATAAACACACCAAAATATACATAATGTACACTCACAATATATCGCTAGAAGACTCCATATTTACATAATAATCGACAGTAAATACAGTGGAAAACCAAAAGCGAGCTCCAAGCCACCACTTGCAGGCAACCCCTTGAACAAAGCACATATGTAGATAAGTACCCTTAACTGTGTATGGGAATCAACACAACTTGCATATTCTCATTATTAGCACTTATATCAAACAGATACTATACCTTTATAATACTGTGTTCACGGACTTTAACACTTGGTTTAAAGATGTATAACTCGAGCAAAACACGCTTGTTGTTCTGGAACATAAAATGTGGAAAGTTAAAGCACCACATACCTCTCACCAACAGATAATACAATGCTGCCTTAAGTGGTACAATTCCAAGTGTCTAAGAACTCCACAGTTATAGGTTATTACCACACTTCACAAACACAATAAAGCCAGGTTCCTACGAGTTACGTCTCTCCTCTGCTGGTAAAAGTCGAGTTATCTCCACTAAAGTTTAAAGTCCAGTCCAGTATGGAGCAGAGTCCAGTATGCTTCTCGGCGTTTGATCACATGCCTATATAGACCTCTTACATGATGTGTCCAGATTGATCCTTGCCATCCAATCACGTGTAGAAGATCTTATCATAACACGCCCCGAACATTTTACGGATCTCGTGATATCATCGAGGCCACCTCATCAGACTCTGGGCTACTCATAGGAACTTTCCATCTAAAACATCAACACGGTCACCGGACTCGGGGATGCCCGCATGACTCATAAAAATTTCCAAGTTTTAATTAGCACTGTTTCCCATCCGTTTGTACAAAGGAAATTACTCATATCACATATGGATACCTTCCAGTTTAAAATATTAGGAATAAATATACAAATGAAATATTGATAAGAAAATCGAATACTGACAATATCTCCTACTTTTGAATATAGTGCGAGGATGTGATGTTCTATCACAACACACACACACACACACACACACACACAGGATGGATATTGGTAACACTCTCATGTTGAATGTTGTAGTGCGTTTTCCGCCAATATATTTTTCGCAAACATCTGTCGCACACACTATCGTAATTAATGTGGTAAAATAATTCGCGAAAAGACCACACCTAATGGGCACCTGCTAAAAGACATAAGTCTCCTTAATCTAGTGGTGAACGTTTCTCTTGATATCTCGTCTTCAAACACACTTGCCCACGCATATTGCTGGGCGCCTACAAATTTGTAAAGAATGTAGCAGTAAGTAATTCATGTTTTGAATGTACAAGGTCGCTTATAACGGGAAACGTTCACACTGTGTAATGAAAGAGGGAAGAGGCAAATTGGAAAACATCCGGTGATTCAACCCAAGCTACGGTTACACTGTTCATGTCAATCTGATGGTAAATTTTCTGAAGTGTGGAATAAAACGTCATATGCTGACTTGTGGTGTGGAACGGGGACGTTCTTCCGAAGAATTTGGTGGAACGTATCTCACTTTTGTAACGAGTGTGGTAATTTTCGTAAACGCCTGCTCACTCAGTCTCCAGAATAGATGCTTCTGTGTTATAAGTGCGGTAGTAGGTTTCGAAGAAGTTTTATTTTCAGAAGAACTCACCCGCTAACACTGTAGAACGATCAAGGCATTTTAGTAAATGAATAAAAAACGTTTTCCCACAAGACTCATTTTCGGACAAACCTGGTAGCTCATCATAGTGAACATCTACACTGGTGTTATGTATCATTGGTCGTTTGTTCTTCTTGTAAGTACACTCGCAAGGAACACATATATAGATCTTATCGGTAACGCCCATGTTGTTATATGGTACGTTTCAACATTCTTTTCTGGAATTTTTAATCTTAGGAAAGATTTTATAGAACGGCTACACCCTTGCATTCAACGTGCAGATGTGTTTATATCTGAAGTGTAATCTTTTTTGACGACTGTTTAACCCTCGAATGATGATTCAAACCCTGACGCAGATTTTGTGATAACCAGTAATATTGAATCCAACAGCTAATTTATTGAAGAAGAAGAAGAAGAAGGCATTGGGGTTGCAACTATAGCTAATTCCAATTTTACGGTGAATACACATGATTGAGATGCAAATAGCTCTCCTTGTTATTTTGTTGATAAAGGCAGAAGAAAAGTAACGAATTTGATCCATTTCGATCTTCTCTAAGTATCATACACATGTTACATTTTTCTTGCCATATGGGGAATTATTGTGTTCATTTTTGGATAAAAAACTTTTTTGGACAATACTCTTAACAGATGGATGTATTAAATACATACTGCTTGCCACAAATCCGTCTATGTTTTGAACCCTATATATTATCCTGATTTTTCAGTGGATATTTTAAAGTTTTTAATTGAGTCGTCTATTCTAAGAATGTTTTCAGTGTATTGACATGCCATTTTATTGTGAAATATTTTTGGTGCAAAATTAATCACCAAAATGGTTTACGTAATTGTTTTTATGGGTCTATCACACCTAGCACGACCGTTCATGTTACGATTACCACACTACTGTTCTAGGGTTAGCATGGTTGGAGCGAACGCCCATTCATAGCGATGCATACAATAGGAACTTTTCTCAGTTGTAAAATCGTCGATGTTACCAGTCCACTAACACACGATTCAGGCTGCACTTTTCTCACGTATACAGTGCCACGTTTCTCTAACTGGTCTTTCGTTAAACAACAGTCGGGATGTGTGGCTCAGTAACATTATTGTTATTATTCTATAGCATTCTTATCTCTCTCTGGAGAAGTGTCGTGGAGTTTTGCTGAGCCTGAAAGTTTGTTTGTCCAGAAGTTCCCCATAATGCCCCTTTATTTACTTACTGTGGAGTATGGCAGATTAGATGTTCGATGTGTGGAAATATCTTTAAAAGTGTAATAGTGTGACAACAACAGTGGAAGTAGATCTCTGATTTCCTGTATGAATAGAATAATATTGTTGCTCTCAGCAATCTATAGTTCCACACTTCGAGCTGATGACACTCCAAAGTATTGTTATGCAGTGTATTTACTCTATAATAGTGCTCCGTGCTGTAATCTAGAAATTATTAAATTGTGTGAAATCTGTTACATGTGTAGTCACCTGTACTGTTTGTATTTGTGGTGTATAAAATCATGAGGGGCGGCATAGGAGCACCAGCAGGTAATTCTCGTTTAAAATGTTATTTTAGGAATCGACATAAGAGGAGGAAATACCCTCGTACTGCAGTAAACGAGAATTTGAAATAATAGAGAATTGGAATTCATGTGCATCAAAACAACACAAATGCGATGGCAACTTGAGATATATGAGCAATATAAATTATACACAAGGATATTATTATTTACTTGCCACTAGTCGTACAAAATTCATGTGTACTACCAGTTACCGTGGGCAGACCTTTTAAATGTAATTTCATGTCACTTAAATTTACATCATTACATCTGTAATAAATGGTAACACAGAATATCAGGAGGTAAATTGTAATTCTCCTCAAGGATAACAAATTTATTTTCCAGTTTGTACTTGTTTATAAAGAAGTAAATCAGGATATGGGGTGCAATGGCTATTGACTCCTTTATTACCTCCTACCAGTATCATAATTTATTATTTTGCAAGCAGTGTTACATTCATTTTAGAATCTCAAATAATTTTGTCGTTGACAATTATTTTTATATTTGCATGTAACATTTTGTTCGATTTCTACCGCCCTTTTTCTTCAGAGATACCCTGCTTAGCTATGCAATAAAACAGTTTCCTTTCGGATTACTTGCAAGATGAGGAATGTAGCTTTTAATAGTTTCTGTAATACCATAGTTTTTCATAGTAGCTTTCCTTTGGGGGAGATCATAAATTAAATTTAAATATTTCTTCTTGAAATATTAGCGTATTTCTGAGTTCCCTTCTTCCACTGAGATTATATCTGCCTGATCATCATGAAATATTTCATTCACTTAATGTTACCTTCCTGATAGTTTTGCCATGATAGTTGAAGACTGAGACGTTTTTGCTCAGGCAATGAATAGTCTATGAAAACATATAAATAAATTATTCTACATTAGTTATAATATTTTATAAACTAAAGTTATTTCATGTCGATTGATCATTAAGAAAATACACCTGTACACTCGTGATTACTAATATTTACACCGCATTAACTAATACTCACTTAGGCAATCAATCAACCATAAGAGGACATGCATTAAACCAAATATGTACTAGGTGATTAGGAAATTTAAATCGCCACAATGAATCATACTTACAGATTTATATAGACGATAGTGTGCGGTTACTACTCTCCTAAATAAAATAATAATGATTAGTCCTTACCTGGTCTTTGTCTTGTGATGAACAAGGGCCTCGTGTGCCTTTCATTGGTGATTACTGTTTCATGGCGATAATATTGACTGCAGGGAAGTTCATTGGTCCGTTTCAGTTATCGACCACCATATTAGTGAGGCTTTATTCTTTATGGGTAGGAAATGCGTCACTGCTAAATAAAACATTGGCCTATTTAGTAATTGTTCACTTACACCTCTCCCAACTAGCGGCCTGCACAAACGTTATGGTACACGTTTACCGCGCCCGACACTCGAACTTAAGGTCTCCAGCTTTGAAACAATACCAGATAGTGTTTGGTGTGCTTACTTGCCTCACTCGAATTAGTCCGTCCACTCATAAGCAGATATTAGATAACACCTAATGGTATTAGCTGGGACCGATGACCTTAGATGTTAAGCCCCTTTAAATAAGAAGCATCATCATCATCACAGTCTTAGTTCGTCCATCGTAAGTACATATCCCTTAATACAAATTTTATAAGCTTGTCCAGTTCAGCGCCCACATTAACGGTTGCAATTATTATTAAATCTGTTTACAAATGCACTGTTCCCACCTCTAGGTTTTCCATATTTTTACTGGATTCTATTCTCTAATCGCTTTGAACGATGAGCAAAATATAAAACTCACAAAGAGCTCCGACTTCTCGACGGGCGACACGCACTTCTAGCAACAGCTCTGGACACAAGAAAGGGGGAGCATCGCACCCTAATATTTTGAAGTCACGGCCCCTCAACAGACACTAACAAACATTTCTTTCTGAGGGCAGCCGACTTCCTGTCATTGGTTCGCTGTAATTTCCTAGCTTCTACCAGAATGGTGAATTAAAGTATGATTGGGCATGGCTGCATAATTCGATGGCCCAGAGCGAAAGATTTACAATTTAAATCCTATGCTTTTCAAGAGAAGAGTTTAGAGTTTTAGCAGTTTACATCATTGCCTCTCAAAAATTGACGTGTTACATAATTTTTTTAAAAAAATTTGTGTACGCGAATATTAGGTGGTTGTTATAATGTGGAAAAGAGTTACAACTCATAAGGCTAGCTCTTTGAAATAAACAAAGCGACGAATTTCAGTACAATGAAAACTGTTTGAAATGCTTGCTAAAATGAAGGCATTAGATGTTGTGTTGTTACAATTTCGTAGGTTGTAGAGGTCAGCATATGGTAAACATTGACTGAAAAATCTCAAAAAATCATTTTTTGAGTTGTTACTCCTTCGTTCTCAGCTACTTTAATTATATCCTGGCTGTTTTGTCTTTTATTTTTTCCATATCGGGTACCCGTACTGGATAGAAATCAGTTCGTTGGGTTTTCGAACGTTGAAGCATCTCATATTTTCCCCCTCACAATTGGCAATTGTATTTCCTCGCAAGCTTGGGTTATTAAATTTCTGTGACTGTCTCGCTTGCGCGTTTCTCTCTCACACAGTGGGGCTTGGCGCGCCCTGCTCTTTGTCTACCTCGCTTGAGAAACGGGGCATTCCCTCGTTGTGGGCTACTGGTTCACGGACTGATAAACGTAATCGGCGCCATAAAAGCACTCCGTATTACGTCCAGGGATCGTTGTCTGGTAGGGTTCAATAAATTAATTAACCTTCTATAAATCTGACGTTATTTTCTCTTGGTGAATAACGAAATTTGCTCTTTGCTTCCATCCAATTTTGATGTTGCTTATTGGTAAGGGCGTCCGTGTTGAAATTGTCCGCGTGGCGTGGGGCTCTGATACAACTATGCAAGATACCACCTCATCGTATAGTTACAAGATGAGGCACTTGGTTTAAAGCTAAGTTGGAATAGGCAGAGCACATCAGTTAAATATCACAAGTTGTTCACTGAATGCTGGAGATTCAGCTGCCATTGCAATCGTACAATACTTGAGATCAATCCCAAGCGTGACAATAATACATAGCAACATATACGCGCTTCTTGTGGCAATATAATGGCTAAATTTAAAGATGACAAGAAAGAAGATACGAAAATATTAAAATGTAGAAAAATTGCGCAGCATATTCATCATCCTGCTCGGCCTGTACTTACTACATGTGGCACTTGAGTTAAAGCTGACTTGAATTACGCAGAACGTTACAGTAAAATCACGCAAACCTTTTATTCAATTAACTTCTGAATATTCAGTTGCCTATACAAAGGTACAACCCACGAGTTCAGAAAATGTGTATGACAAAGACCTACTATGGAAATTGGCCATCACTTACAACGCAACTGGAAACATCTGCTGTTGTAATTGACATAATTGAGAAAGTAGTGAAAAAATAACACGACACCGGAGATGACAAATTTTTGAGTTGTTGTGCAATGTTGTCAATGAAGAGACAAACTATTAAATTACGGTAATGGACCTTTCACATTCATATATTTAATTGCAGTATAAATCTTGTCTTTCTGTTAACACAGCAGATTTCCTCTGATAATGTACCTACGTGTGCAGCTATAAGTCGTAAATCCTCACCATGATGGAGACGATTACAGTGACAGAGTTATGAATTCAAGGACCGAGTGTACGAGATCCGTAAGAAAGAAATATAAGTGTACTTTATCGAGATATTTCTCCTACTTGCATATCTTCTGGAGGGCATTCCCGAGTTCACTACACTCATCATAGAACACCCAAGTCTCAGTTAACCTGGAATGTTCAGGCATGCTGTCAAGTGATGATTAACACAGGACTAGTAATTAAACCTTCGATATTTTGCAGTTAAGTTATGTATATTCACAGTCAACGAATGTGTTGCCACACGAGGAATCTTCAAATAAGAGAATATACTGTTTTGACTCGATCCTCACCGATGCTGATTAGCCTACGTGGTTGATTCTGTTGCACCTAATCTACAACTCAGCGTTTGGTATAATGTTATTTATAGCCTCTTTTTTATTCAGTTAGGAATTTTGTCTGATTTGCTCGCATAAGGGACATGGTGTCTACCTTGTATGCGTTAAGCTTTACTATAAAGTTTGGGGTAGCTTTGGATTGTTGTTGATTATCAATCCATCACTGCGAGTTAATAAGTGTTTAATTCAAACATTTCAGATAGCAACAAAACAGATCACTCCATTCCACTATGACAGCCAATAATGCAATGAGAATATGAATATACTATGTATTTTCCTTTCAACATTATTAAATATTTTGCCCGGCTTAATGGCTCAGACTGTTAAGGTGCTAGCCTTCCGAACCCTACATGGTAGGTTCGATACTGGGACAGCCTGGGGTATTTGAACGTGTTCAATTACGTCAGCCTCGTGTGAGTAGATTTACTGGCACGAGAAAGTACTGCAGGAGTAAATTCCGGCAACTCGGCGCTTCCGAAAACCTTAAAAGTAGTAAGTGTGTCGTACAGCCAATGATTTTATTATTATTAAATTATTTTACACGGACAAATTTTAGTTGAGCCCGGAGTCCAGATTAGAGGTACCAAACCTACAAATACAACATATCATGTCCTAACTGCTGGCGAGTCTACTTATAAATATAAACTTTATTCCTGCAATCTTGTGCGAGGAGATTTGATTAGCCGGCAGAACGTAGGATTCATAATTCCTCTCATATAGGATTTTGTGTTAAGCTTCAGCGCCGTGTTTAACATTCAAGTAGACAACTATTGGAAATGTAGTCAGATGTCGGAGGAAGGAACTTGAGCGTTCTCGTGAGAATGGATACAATGAACACTCGTTCTTTCATCTTGGACGTTAGGATATAAATCTGCCACTGCATGTTTCATACGCCCACTTTTCAGTTATGGTGTGACCAGCTTTTACAGTGAGAAATAAGTATGCAAGTAGTGCTGTATAGAAAGCAATTCCCAGAGTGATCTTCTCCTTGTGTGCTAGAATTTTAAGTCTTTTTTTTGAATCTGTTGTTATTAGTTGTTAAAGTATTCCCTTTCCAACAGTAATTGTTGCAATTTAAGTTATTTGTATATTTGGGTAAAGGGCTGCTCTGAAAAGAAGGCCTGATAGTATCGCTGTCCGCAAGAGCTTTCCTCCAGTCGTGAGGTATTTAGAGAATATATCTATTTTTAAAATAATTAACCTAACGCTCAGACATTTTTGACTTGCAAATTTTAATTTTGGCCCTGTTTCAGCACGCACCACTACAGTGAGTAATACCTTTTATATTGAACGATAAAGTTCTTCATGAAGAGAGATTTACTTCTTTGCAGACAGTACACACAGCACGATTGTCTAAATACGCTAATACAGTAAGTTGTGTGTTTGAAACTGAATACAGTCCGCAAACAGCAAGGGCTGTAAACGTAATTCGTTATTCTGTTTGTTTCTCAAGACGTGGAGACCTTGTCTCCCTTGATCCTGTTTCTATGCTTGTAGGCACCACGTTCTACTCGCATAATTTTCTATTATTGTGCACTTTGTTGGGTTTGAGGAATGACATACTTGAAATAATGTGGAGTCTAAACATTCATATTTCGGACATGCACACGACGGTAGGTCTCTCAAGCCAACTAACGCAGTTTGGCATTGCTACTTGGCTATTTTACTCCTCCATCAAATCTGTCATGTTCACTCTTATCAAACGTGCATCTTTGCTGCATACTCAGTTCAACCGATGTGGTCTTTTTGATCATTAAATTTAGTCTGCCCTGCAGCACCGATGATAATGTGCTGACACTACGTTGAAATCCGATAACCAAGGAACGTCCCCTGCCTCTTCATAGCAAGTTGTTCGATAATAAAGAAATTCGTGATTATTACTTTGTCCAGAATTATGTGGGAATGGATAACTTTAGGGAATGTTGAGAGTAACTTTATTTAGTATCAATAATAATAATACACTGGCGGAAAACATTTCCAAACACAATGAAGTAAGGAATGTAGCATGCGGAAATTTTGGCAATATATTTGTCAAGGTAACATATTAAATTGATTAAAGGTACAAGACTATATATTAATATCCGCGCGAGAAAAGCAATCGCAAATGTGCCATGCTTGTCTATTAATAGTTGGTGTAATCGCCTGACACTTTCATGGAAATGTGCAGGCATTGTGTCGTACAGGTGCTGGATGTAAGCTTTTGGGTTGGAGTTCAATGCTTTTGCACTTGGTCGATCAATTCAGGGACGGTTATAGCTGGTTGTGGATGACGCTGAAGTTGTCGTCCAATGATGTCCCATACGTGCTCGATTGCGGGCAGATGGGGGAATCCTACGGTCAAGGCAACATCTCGACACCTTGTGGAGCACGTTGGGTTACAACAGCAGCATTCCGGCGTGCATTATCCTGTTGGAAAACACCCCCGGGAATGCAGTTCATGAGCGCCAGTACAACGGGTGGAATCACCAGACGGACGGACGTATGCAGCTTCAGTCAGGGCGCGTGGAATAACCACCAGAGTGCTCCTGCTGTCATATGAATTTGCTCCCTATACCAGAACTCTCGGTATAAGTTCAGTGCGTCGAAGCCACAGAAAGGTGGAGTGCAGGCGCTCCCGTGGCCTACTTTTAACCAACACTTGGCCATCATTGGCACCGAGACGGAATCGGCTTTAATTGGAAAATGCAGCGGACGTCCACTCCAACCACCAATGAGCTCTCGCTTGACATTCTGCAAACAGCAAGAGATTTCATTCTATAAACGCAATCGGTTATTCAGCTTGTTTATCAAGGCATGGAGGACTTGTCCTCCTTGACCATGTATCTGTGCCTATAGGCACCACGTTCAACTCATTTTCTATGATTTCTATTTTTATTATTGTGCACGTGTGGAATTGTAGTCAGATGTAGGAGGAAAGAACATGAGCGGTTTCGTGAGAATGGATAAAATGAACACTAACTCTTTTCATCTTGGATGTTAGGCTAAAAACTTGGCACTGAATGTTTCATACGGCCACTTTGCAGCGAGGAAACGGGCTTCGTGTTGAAGACTACTAGTTTGAGGTAATTGAAATGAACACCAGAGAGCGACGGCGTTTCTGTGGCGCCAACCGCCGCTGGAATTGCTGCTGCTGACGCAGTCCGCTGCACCACAGCCATACGCCAAATATGGCTGTCCTCCCTCTCCGTGCTGCCACTGGAGTAGTATAATTGGACAGTTCTGCGGCCGCCTCCGCCTCAGGGCTCCCAGAGGCTCCCTCCGCCTCCGCCTCACGGGGGGCCCTCCCAGAGGCCTCCTCCGCCTCCGCCTCCCGAGGGGGCTTCCCAGAGGCCTCCTCCGCCTCCCGCGGGAAATTTGAATTTGTAAACAAAGCCACGTGCTTTTTGACAGCTGTTATCGACAACGACGCATCGCTAACCTCAATGCTGCCATCTTGACGGGCCTAAACCTCAGTGGTACCAACTTAACCTACCTAGCTCGAGGTAAACAAATCCACGTGTTTTGACAGCCACGTGCTTTTTGACGGACAACAACGCATCGCTAACCTCAGTACTGCCATCTTGACGGGCCTAAAACTCAGTAGTACCAACTTAACCTAAATAGGGCGTGGTAAACAAAGCCACGTGCTTTTTTGACAGCTGTCATCCGCCATCTTTAAACCACAGAGAAGCGTGCTGCCCTCTTTATCGCAGTAGCTGCAAATTCGTCACCTGTCATCCGCAGTGCTGCCATCTTGGCGGGCCTAAACCTTAGTGCTACCAATTTAACCTCACTAGCGTGAGATAAACAAATCCACGTGCTTTTTTGACAGCTGTCATCCACCACCTTTAATCTATAGAGCACAGTGCTACCCTCTTTAGCTACTTACCTTTGAAATGTGGTACGTCACAGCTGTCATCCGCCATCTTGTATCGCAAACCTCAGTGCTGCACTCTTTAGCTAGATACCTTTGAAATGTAGTGGCGGCAATTTGAGAAATGCTTTATGCCCTTGTTTGGAAACAAACCTATGCGCTTTTTTGACAGCTATCATCCGCCATCTTTAATCCAGAGAGCACCGTGCTGCCCTCCTTAGCTACTTACCTTTGAAATGTGGTACGTCACAGCTGTCATCCGCCATCCTGCATCGTAAACCTCATTGCTGCACTCTTTAGCTAGATACCTTTGAAATGTAGTGGCGGCAATTTGAAAATTGCTTTATGCTCTTGTTTGGAAACAAAGCCACGTGCTTTTTTGTCAGCTATCATCCGCCATCTTTAATCCAGAGAGCACCGTGCTGCCCTCTTTAGCTACTTACCTTTGAAATGTGGTACGTCACAGCTGTCATCCGCCATCTTGCAACGCAAACCTCAGTGCTGCACTCTTTAGCTAGAAACCTTTGAAATGTAGTAGCGGCAATTTGAAAAATTCTTTATGCCCTTGTTTGGAAACAAACCTATGCGCTTTTTTGACAGCTATTATCCGCCATCTTTAATCCAGAGAGCACCGTGCTGCCCTCTATGTAGTGGTGGTAAATTCTACACGCTCTTGTTTGGAAACAAACCCATGTGCTTTTCTGACAGCTGTCAACCGCCAGAGAGCACCGTGCTGCCCTCTTTGTGCCGGTGGAAAATTCCACGTGCTTTACAAACTGACGTGCTTTTTGACAGTTGTCATCCGCCATCTTACATCACAAACCTCAGTGCTGTACTCTTTAGCTAGATACCTTTGAAATGTGGTGGCGGCAAATTCCACGTGCTCTTGTTTGGAAACAAAGCCACGTGCTTTTTTGACAGCTGTCATCCGCCATCTTTAATCAATCGAGCACTGTGCTGCTATCATGCGGGTAATTTCGTCAGCTGTCATCCGCCATCTTTAATCTACAGAGCACCGTGCTGCTCTCTGTAGTAGCGGGCAATTTGAAAAGTTCTGTTAGCTGTCATCCGCCATCTTTAATCAAGAGCGCACCGTGCTGCCATCTTTAGCTAGATACCATTGAAATGTGGTGGCGGCAAATTGAAAAATTCCACGTGCTCTTGTTTAGTAAACAAACTCACGCGCTTTTTGTCAGCTGTCATCCGCCATCTTACATCGCAAACCTCAGTGCTACACTCTTTATTTGAAATATGGTGGCGGATAATTTAAAAAGAAAAATTCTACAGCAGCCATCTCTCGACGCTTATTGCACAAGATGGTGGCTATACATGACTCCTTAAAGGTGCTTATGCAAGATGATCGATATACATAGGTTCTTATGAGACGCCCTTGGGATGCTTGCGCAAGATGGCGGTTATATAAGGCTCCTTATGAGACACCCTAGGGATGCTTGCGCAAGGTGGTGGTTGCTCTTATGAGGCGGCTTAAGGATCCCTGCACAAGATGGTCCGCCATCTTTAAACTACAGAGCACCGTGCTTCCCTCATGCGGGGCAATTTTGTTAGCTCTCATCCGCTATCTTTAATGATCAGAGCACCGTGCTACCCTCATGCGGGACAATTTCGCTAGCTGTCATCCGCCATCTTTAATGAACAGAGCACCGTGCTGCCCTCATGCAGGACAATTTCGTTAGCTATCATCCGCCATCTTTTAATGAACAGAGCACCGTGCTGCCCTCATGCGGGACAATTTCGGTAGCTGTCATCCGCCATCTTTTAATGAACAGAGCACCGTGCTGCGATCTTTGTGTTGGCATCTTTATTCTTTGACATGTGGTGGCGGTATGGTCTACATCCAGAATCTGAGAGCACCGTGACGTACTCTTAGTTGTAGCGGACAATTTAGAAAAGAACATGTCAAGGAATACCCTTGTTCTAAAAGAAAACAAGACTACGGTTCTGAACGGCTTGCGTAAGATAGCGATTGTTATAACCTCCTTTTCCCTGCTCTGTTAAGGCATAGCCTTATCGAACATACAACGCGTTCTTACACATAAGACAGCATGCATATCACGTACCTGCAAGTTTAGACTTGAACACATAATACTGCTTATAGTTCGACGTTGTTGAACACTGCATTGCATGACTAGAATCGAACACTGTTTAGAAAGAAAAAAATATCTTCTCAGCATACTTACTAAGCTGCTCTTTTTCCTCTATCAAGCTACATCTCTATCGAACACGCATTGCTGTAAAACATATTTTTAATCCCAAGAGAATCGAACCCGAGACTGCCGGGTGAGAGGCAAGCACACTAAACCAAACCGTAGGAGCTGGCAATTCTCTTTCTATATAATAATTTCGTGTAGCTATTTCTAGCCAAGTGCAGTCTAAAATTAAATCCTAGTCTTGTTACATCAGGAATTGTAACTGGCTAAATCCTGGTCTTTCAGCGTCAGGAAGGGCAATCGGCTGTAAAACATATTTTAATCCCAAGAGAATCGAACCCGAGACTGCCGGGTGAGAGGCAAGCACACTAAACCAAACCGTAGGAGCCGGCAATTCTCTTTCTATATAATAATTTCGTGTGGCTATTTCTAGCCAAGTGCAGGCTAAAAAAATCCTAGTCTTGTTGTATCAGGAAGGGTAACTGGCTAAATCCTGGCCTTTCAGCGCTAGGATGAGCATCTACCGGTAAAACAATAGTTCAAGAAACTGTGATTTAAATTTCTAGCTGTAAAAAAACAGATTCTTGCGTCAGGAAGGGCATCTGACCGTAAAATAAGTTCTCACAATTTAAAATCTCATGTAAAACAGGAGGAGAGCAGCAGCTAGCTGCTTCCTAGTGCATTTCAGGTGTTATGTCTTACGAGTAGCTATGTGCTAGCAACGGATTTAGAATAAGCAGACTGTAGAACGAGAAAAAATATCTGGGATGTGTTTTTGAAGCATGCTAGCCAGCTCCTACCTGGAATGCGTTTGCCTCAGCAGAGTGTGAAGTCTGTTGCATGCGTACAGTTCGCATTAAAATTATTAGCAGCTTCTCGAGCTGAGCTCAAACCTTCCCGTTTAATCATAGTACAAATACGCCTGCTTGTAGAACTTGTATATTTCAGTACCTCAGCGTTTCGTGTTGTTGCTAACAGGTAGGGGGTACTAACGATGTAGGCTTAGCTTAGTAAAACTCATGACAATGTCTGACCTCTGTAGGTCGATACTTGGTTTCTTCCGAACATTGCAACTTTAGTCTATTGATAAATAGTTGTCCTCTTCAATCCTCATGCTATAGAAGAGGTCAATCTTATAATTTCAAACTTACAACCATGTCTGATCTCTATATGTTGAAACTTAGTTTTTCCCCTAAACATTGCAATCGCGCGCTAACTTTCCAAGGCTCGATCCGCTGCAGAACTCTTAAATTCTGACACCTCGGCATCAACAGCAGGTTCGATCCCGGCTTAAATATGTCAGCCTGCGGAACTCAGCGTAAGACCCTCAGGAGAGCTCTTGTTGCATAAACATTTCGTTCCGACTGTACAGCAAACGTCTGCAATTCTTGATATCCGCTTGGTGACAAGGAGCCTATTTACTCGCTGCAGTCTGCGTGAAGTGCTCCTCACAGTTCTCAGTATGCGTTTATTACGTGCACAACCCCGTCTAAGTACTGTCTGCTGTGAATATTATTCTTCAGCCTTTAACTTAAGGTATGTCTGAACTGTTAGTTACTGTCAGCAAAGCAACTTCTACCCTAGGTAATCAACATCTACATTCATATATATATTCTCTTCTTTTAGGCACTGTTCGAGTTACAGGCTTGAAGGTACGCATTTTATTCATCGGAGTAACAGTTTGCAGCGCGTGCATTTTAAGGTATGTTCCGAATTTTTCTATCGATCTTATATGTTTACGTTCTTTTTAGCATTATAAGATAGGAGAATTAGAAGGCATAGACAAAGAAGAGGATAATCATGTAATTTCAAACTCACGACCATGTCTGACCTTAATAGGCTGAAACTTGGTTTCTTCCGCACGTTGCAACTCTAGGCTAGCCGACTAGTCCTTTCGATATCCTATTATCACATTTGCTTTTACGCTAGGCAGTAAAGCTCTTTGAGTTAAAGATAGTAATATAATAGGACAGTTCGCGCGGCCTCATCCCGCGGCGCGGGAAATTTGAATTCTGGCGGGAAATTTTAATTTTGGCGGGAAATTTGAATTTTGGCGGAAGATTAGAATTTGTAAACAAAGCCACGTGCTTGTTGAGAGCTGTCATCGACAACAACGCATCGCTAACCTCACTGCTGCCATCTTGACGGGCCTAAACCTCAGTAGTGCCAACTTAACCTAACTTGCGCGAGGTAAACAAAGCCACGTGCTTTTTGACAGCCACGTGCATTTTGACAGCTGTCACTGAACCTAACTAGTGCGAGGTAAACAAAGCCACGTGTTTTTCGACAGCCACGTGCTTTTTGACAGACAACAACGCATCGCTAACCTTAGTACTGCCATCTTGACGGGCCTAAACCTTAGTGGTACCAACTTAACCTAACTAGCGCGTGGTAAACAAAGCCACGTGCTTTTTGACAGCCACGTGCTTTTTTGACAGCTGTCATCCGCCATCTTTAAACTACAGAGCACTGTGCTGCCCTCTTTAGATGTAAAATTCGTCACCTGCCATCGGCAGTGCTGCCATCTTGACGGGCCTAAACCTTAGTGCTACCAACTTAACCTCACTAGCGTGAGATAAACAAAGCCACGTGCAGCTGTCATCCGCCATCTTTAATCACAGTGCTGCTCTCTTTAGCTACTTACCTTTGAAATGTGGTGGCGGATAATTTGAAAAATGCTTTTTGACTGCAGCCATCTTTGAGCACCGTGCTGCCCTCTTTAGCTACTTACCTTTGAAATGTGGTGGCGGTAAATTCCACGTGCTTTACAAACCTATATGCTTTTCTGACAGCTGTCATCCACCATCTTTAATCCAGAGAGAACAGTGCTGCAATCTTTGTGGTGGCGGCAAATTCCACGTGCTCTTGTTTGGAAACAAATCAAAATGCTTTTTTGACAGCTGTCAACCGCCATCTTTAATCACCGTGCTGCCCTCTTTAGCTACTTACCTTTGAAATGTGGCGGCGGTAAATTCCACGTGCTTTACAAACCTATATGCTTTTCTGACAGCTGTCATCCGCCATCTTTAATCCAGAGAGAACAGTGCTACCCTCTATGTGGTGGCGGCAAATTCCACGTGCTCTTGTTTGGAAACAAAGCCATGTGCTTTTTTGACAGCTGTCATCCGCCATCTTTAATCAACAGAGCACCGTGCTGCAGGCAATTTCGTCAGTTGTCATCCGCCATATTTAATCCACAGAACACCGTACTGCCCCCTTTATGGCTACTACCTTAAGCACGTAGTAGCGGGCAATTTGAAAAGTTCTGTTAGCTATCATCCGCCATCTTTAATCAAGAGAGCACCGTGCTGCCATCTTTAGCTAGATACCTTTGAAATGTGGCGGCGGATAATTTGAAAAAATGCTTTTTGACAGCAGCTATCTTTGAGCACCGTGCTACGCTCTATGTGGTGGCGGCAAATTCTACATGCTCTTGTTTGGAAACAAACCCACGCACTTTTTTTGACAGCCATCATTCGCCATCTTTAAACAACAGAGTACAGTGCTGCCCTCTTTGTTGTGGCGGCAAATTCCACGTGCTCTTGTTTGGAAACAAAGCCACATGCTCTTTTGACAGCTGTCACCCGCCATCTTTAACCAACAGAGCACTATGCTGCTATCATGCGGGCAATATCGTTAGCTGTCATCCGCCATCTTTAATGAACAGAGCACCGTGCTGCCCTCATGCGGGGCAATTTCGTTAGCTGTCATCCGCCATCTTTTAATGAACAGAGCACCGTGCTGCTCTCTGTAGTAGCGGGTAATTTGAAAAGTTCTGTTAGCTGTCATCCGCCATCTTTGAGCACCGTGCTGCCATATATGTGGTGGCGGCAAATTCCACGTGCTTTACAAACTCACGCGCAGCTGTCATCCGCCATCTTACATCGCAAACCTCAGTGCTACACTCTTTAGTTGAAAAATGGTGGTGGATAATTTAAAAAGAAAAATTCTACAGCAGCCATCTCTCGACGCTAATTGCACAAGATGGTGGCTATACATGACTCCTTAAGGGTTCTTATGCAAGATGATCGCTATACATAGACGCCCTCGGGATGCTTACGCGAGATGGCGGTTATAAAAGGCTCCTTATGAGACACCCTAGGGATGCTTGCGCGAGATGGTGGTTGCTCTTATGAGGCATCTTAAGGATCCTTGCCTAGAGACGCCCTAAGGATGCTTGCGCAAGATGGCGTATGCAAGATGGCGGCTATACATAGCTCCTTATGAGACAGCCAGTACTCAATACAACATGTGACCAGAACATTGATTGATGTGTTCAGAACACAAAATAAGTAGAATCGAACACTGTACTCGATACAACATGTGATTAAAACATTGTCTGGTGTGTTCAAAACACTACGTAAGTAGAATCGAACGCTGTACAACATGTTAGGGGATACCTTTGTTCTAAGAAGATCAGATTGAAACATAACAAGACTAGAATTGAACACTGCACTCAATGTCGTTACATGTGATCAGAACAATGATTGATGTGTTCAGATCACTAAACAAGTAGAACCGAACACTGTACAACATGTTAGGGGATACCTTTGTTCTAAGAAGATCAGATTGAAACATTACAAGACTAGAATTGAACACAGCACTCGATACAACATGTAATCAGAACATTGATTGATGTGTTCAGATCACTAAACAAGTAGAACCGAACACTGTACAACATGTTAGGGGATACCTTTGTTCTAAGAAGATCAGATTGAAACATAACAAGACTAGAATTGAACACTGCACTCGATACAACATGTAATCAGAACATTGATTGATGTGTTCAGATCACTAAACAAGTAGAACCGAACACTGTACAACATGTTAGGGGATACCTTTGTTCTAAGAAAATTAGATTGAAACTAACAAGACTAGAATCGAACACTGCACTCGATGTCGTTAACCTTAACATGTGATCCGATACACCATGTTAGGGGATACCTTTGTCCTAAGAACCGAACACTGTACAACATTGTAGGGGATACCATTGTTCTAAGAAGATCAGATTGAAACATAACAAGACTAGAATTGAACACTGCACTCGATACAACATGTAATCAGAACATTGATTGATGTGTTCAGATCACTAAACAAGTAGAACCGAACACTGTACAACATGTTACGGGATACCTTTGTTCTAAGAAAATTAGATTGAAACTAACAAGACTAGAATCGAACACTGCACTCGATGTCGTTAACCTTAACATGTGATCCGATACAACATGTTAGGGGATACCTTTGTTCTAAGAAAATTAGATTGAAACATAGCAAGCCTAGAATCGAACACTGTAAGAACATTGTTTGATGTGTTCAGTACAACTTCAATGATTTACCTAGTGTAAAACACACACACTGTGCACATATCGCATAGCTATCTCGCCTAGTATGAAAATCAAAAACACACTGTGCACATATCGCATAGCTAACACTTCAAATGATTTGCTTAGTACGAAAATAAAAAAATCTATACCGCGTAGCTAACTCGTTCATCGCACTGCTCAGACGCTTAGTAATTGCGAATACATTCATACGAAAATCAAGAAAGCACACTGCGTAGCCAACTAGCTCGGCTCACTCGCTTAGTAATTGCAACACTGATACACACACGGATAAGAATGTTCCGAGATACTACATACTTACATGTTTTTTAAGGGGGTGAAAGATCATAAATTATATGTACACATGTTGTCTCCTCCAAGTTGTAAGATGAAATAGACGCAGTACTGCGAGTTTCCGCTCTAGCTGGCGAACGGAAGTAGCATGATATCTCAGCAAAAAAAATACGCGCGAGCTTGCAAGTCAGACACAATGATGGATACCGCGATTCAAATCCTGGCAACTTATGCCGTCGTTAAGGGCATCCGGCGAGCATCTAGCTGTAAATCCCCGATTCTCCTGTTAGAAGTTTAAAACATTCTTAATCCCAGTTCTTTGACGTCAGGAAGGGCAACCGGTCGAAAACAATAGTGTATAATGTAAGAGGTTAGATACTGCCATTTTTGCATCAGGAAGGGCAACTAGTCTTAAAACAAATTCTTGCGGTTTAAAATCTTAGTTTTGCGTCAGGAAGGGCATCCGTCTGTAAAACAATAGTTCACGATACAGCGATTTAAAATCTAAGAAGAGCATCTAGCTGTAAATCCCCGATTCTCGTGTTAGAAGTTGAAAAACAGATTCTTAATCCAAGTTCCTTGACGTCAGGGAGGGCAACCGGTCGAAAACAATAGTGTATGATGTAAGAGGCTAGATACTGCTAGTTTTGCATCAGGAAGGGCAACTCAACAAATTCTTGCGATTTAAAATCTTAGTTCTGCGTCAGGAAGGGCATCCGGCTGTAAAACAATAGTTCGTGATACAGCGATTTAAAATCTAAGAAGAGCATCTAGCTGTAAAACCCCGATTCTCGTTTTAGAAGTTGTAAAACAGATTCTTAATCCGAGTTCTTTGACGTCAGGAAGGGTAACCGGTCGAAAAAAATTATCGAACACGCTTCGCGAAGGCAAGAGTGTGCAGCGATATGCATGTTTAGACTTGCGGATTACGAAAGAAACATAACAAGACTTGAGTCTTAAAACAAATTCTTGCGATTTAAAATCTTAGTTTTGTGTCAGGAAGGGCATCCGGCTGTAGTGATACAGCGATTTAAAATCTAAGAAGAGCATCTAGCTGTAAAACCCCGATTCTCGTGTTAGAAGTTGTAAAACAGATTCTTAATCCGAGTTCTTTGACGTCAGGAAGGGTAACCGGTCGAAAAAAATTATCGAACACGCATCGCGAAGGCAAGAGTGTGCAGCGATATGCATGTTTAGACTTGCGGATTACGAAAGAAACATAACAAGACTTGAGTCTTAAAACAAATTCTTGCGATTTAAAATCTTAGTTTTGTGTCAGGAAGGGCATCCGGCTGTAGTGATACAGCGATTTAAAATCTAAGAAGAGCATCTAGCTGTAAAACCCCGATTCTCGTGTTAGAAGTTGTAAAAGAGATTCTTAATCCGAGTACTTTGACGTCAGGAAGGGTAACCGGTCGAAAACAATTATCGAACACGCATCGCGAAGGCAAGAGTGTGCAGCGATATGCATGTTTAGACTTGCGGATTACGAAAGAAACATAACAAGACTTGAGTCTTGAAACAAATTCTTGCGATTTAAAATCTTAGTTTTGTGTCAGGAAGGGCATCCGGCTGTAAAACAATAGTTCGTGATACAGCGATTTAAAATCTAAGAAGAGCATCTAGCTGTAAATCCCCGATTCTCAAGTTGTAAAACAGATTCTTAATCCGAGTTCTTTGACGTCAGGAAGGGCAACCGGTTGACAACAATAGTGTATGATGTAAGAGGCTAGATACTGCTAGTTTTGCGTCAGGAAGGGCAACTAGTCTTAAAACAAATTCTTGCGATTTAAAATCTTAGTTTTGCGTCAGGAAGGGCATCCGGCTGTAAAACAATAGTTCTCGATACAGCGATTTAATATCTAAGAAGAGCATCTAGCTGTAAAAACCCGATTCTCGTGTTAGAAGTTGTAAAACAGATTCTTAATCCGAGTTCTTTGACGTCAGGAAAGGCAACCGGTCGAAAACGATAGTGTATGATGTAAGAGGCTAGATACTACCAATTTTGCGTCAGGAAGGGCGACTCAACAAATTCTTCTGATTTAAAATCTTAGTTTTGCGTCAGGAAGGGCATCCGGCTGTAAAACAATAGTTCGTGATACAGCGATTTACAATCTAAGGAGAGCATCTAGATATAAATCCCCGATTCTCGTGTTAGATTCTTAATCCGAGTTCTTTGACGTCAGGAAGGGCAACCTGTCGAAAACAATAGTATATGATATAAGAGGCTAGATACTGCTAGTTTTGCATCAGGAAGGGCAACTCAACAAATTCTTGCGATTTAAAATCTTAGTTTTGCGTCAGGAAGGGCATCCGGCTGTAGTGATACAGCGATTTAAAATCTAAGAAGAGCATCTAGCTGTAAATCCCCGATTCTCGTGTTAGAAGTTGTAAAACAGATACTTAATCCGAGTTCTTTGACGTCAGGAAGGGCAACCGGTCGAAAACAATTATCGAACACGCTTCGCGAAGGCAAGAGTGTGCAGCGATATGCATGTTTAGACTTGCGGATTACGAAAGAAACATAACAAGACTTGAGTCTTAAAACAAATTCTTGCGATTTAAAATCTTAGTTTTGTGTCAAGAAGGGCATCCGGCTGTAAAACAATAGTTCGTGATACAGCGATTTAAAATCTAAGAAGAGCATCTAGCTGTAAATCCCCGATTCTCAAGTTGTAAAACAGATTCTTAATCCGAGTTCTTTGACGTCAGGAAGGGCAACCGGTTGAAAACAATAGTGTATGATGTAAGAGGCTAGATACTGCTAGTTTTGCGTCAGGAAAGGCAACTCAACAAATTCTTGCGATTTAAAATCTTAGTTTTGCGTCAGGAAGGGCATCCGGCTGTAAAACAATAGTTCGTGATACAGTGATTTGAAATCTAAGAAGAGCATCTAGCTGTAAATCCCCGATTCTCGTGTTAGAAGTTGTAAAACAGATTCTTAATCCGAGTTCTTTGTCGTCAGGAAGGGCAACCGGTCGAAAACAATAGTGTATGATGTAAGAGGTTAGATACTGCTAGTTTTGTGTCAGGAAGGACGACTCAACAAATTCTTGCGATTTAAAATCTGTAAAACACACTTTATTCCCAAGAGAATCGAACCCGGGACTGCCGGGTGAGAGGCATGCACACTAAACTAAACTGTAGGCTATGGGATTGTTCCACAGTCTTTGAAGTTGTATCAGCGCAGTCATTCTGAGCGAGCCGCGGAATGCATGTGTTAGCTGAAATTGTACACGTATCTTCCGGCTATAGTAGTAACCTTGAACGAAGACACGGTGTGCTGATAAGCGACTTGTAACTCACGAACGACTTCTTAGCTGAGTAGCATTCAGCCCATGTAAGCTCTTAACATATTATGATTGTACGGAGATGTTAAAACACAGTACCAATTAAGGTTGTAAAATATTCTGTTCTGTAAAACTGAAATAGTCCTCCTCTGTGGTGTAGTAGTTAGTGTGATTAGCTGCTACCCCCGGAGGTAAGAGTTCGATTCTAGCCTACTCCTACCGAAGAAGCCTGCACAAGGCTTATTACCTCCATCCGACAGATGAATCACCATCAACGTCTTGTACTCAAAAATCATTTTCGAAGGAGTCTGCACAAGGTTTAACGCCCCCCCCTATCAACAGCCCTTACTTAATGCTGGCTTTTTTGCACACCTCGCCCCTTAGATCATACACCACAGTTTTACGACCGGTTGCCTTTCCTGACTAGGATTTTAAATCGATAACTAGATATCCCGGTACCGGCACATAGCCTACTCCTACCGAAGAATCCTGCAAAAGGCTTATTATCTCCATCCGACAGATGAATCACCCTCAACACTCTTGTATTCACAATCATTTTCGAAGGAGCCTGCACAAGGTTTAACGTCCCCATCAACAACCATTACTTAATGATGGCTTTTTTCCACACCCCGCCTCTTTGATCATACACCATAGTTTTATACGACAGGTTACCCTTCCTGACTAGGATTTTAAATCGATAACTAGATATCCCGGTACCGGTACATAGCCTACTCCTACCGGAGAAGCCTGCACACAGCTTAACGCCTCCATCTGACAAATGAATCACCCTCAAACACTCTTCAAATATTCTCGCTACTTCGGAAGGTAGTGGGTTCGAACTGGAAGCTGTAAAAAATAGCAAATGCTAGGCGAGGGACCTGCGCGATCGTCATTACATGATCTAGCCGGATGACCTTCCCGACGGCATAAGTTGCCAGGATTTGAATCGCGGTATCCATCATTGTGTCTGACTTGCAAGCTCACGCGTATTTTTTTGCTGAGATATCATGCTACTTCCGTTCGCCAGCTAGAGCGGAAACTCGCAGTACTGCGTCTATTTCATCTTACAACTTGGAGGAGACAACATGTGTACATACAATTTATGATCTTTTACCCCCCTTAAAAAACATGTAAGTATGTAGTATCTCGGAAAATTCTTACCCGTGTGTGTATCAGTGTTGCAATTACTAAGCGAGTGAGCCGAGCGAGTTGGCTACGCAGTGTGCTTTCTTGATTTTCGTATGAGTGTATTCGCAATTACTAAGCGTCTGAGCAGTGCGATGAACGAGTTAGCTACGCGGTACAGATTTTTTATTTTCGTACTAAGCAAATCATTTGAAGTGTTAGCTATGCGATATGTGCACAGTGTGTTTTTGATTTTCATACTAGGCGAGATAGCTATGCGATATGTGCACAGTGTGTGTGTTTTACACTAGGTAAATCATTGAAGTTGTACTGAACACATCAAACAATGTTCTTACAGTGTTCGATTCTAGGCTTGCTATGTTTCAATCTAATTTTCTTAGAACAAAGGTATCCCCTAACATGTTGTATCGGATCACATGTTAAGGTTAACGACATCGAGTGCAGTGTTCGATTCTAGTCTTGTTAGTTTCAATCTAATTTTCTTAGAACAAAGGTATCCCCTAACATGTTGTACAGTGTTCGGTTCTTAGGATAAAGGTATCCCCTAACATGTTGTATCGGATCACATGTTAAGGTTAACGACATCGAGTGCAGTGCTCGATTCTAGTCTTGTTAGTTTCAATCTAATTTTCTTAGAACAAAGGTATCCCCTAACATGTTGTACAGTGTTCGGTTCTACTTGTTTAGTGATCTGAACACATCAATCAATGTTCTGATTACATGTTGCATCGAGTGCAGTGTTCAATTCTAGTCTTGTTATGTTTCAATCTGATCTTCTTAGAACAAAGGTATCCCCTAACATGTTGTACAGTGTTCGGTTCTACTTGTTTAGTGATCTGAACACATCAATCAATGTTCTGATTACATGTTGTATCGAGTGCTGTGTTCAATTCTAGTCTTGTTATGTTTCAATCTGATCTTCTTAGAACAAAGGTATCCCCTAACATGTTGTACAGTGTTCGGTTTTACTTGTTTAGTGATCTGAACACATCAATCATTGTTCTGATCACATGTAACGACATCGAGTGCAGTGTTCAATTCTAGTCTTGTTATGTTTCAATCTGATCTTCTTAGAACAAAGGTATCCCCTAACATGTTGTACAGCGTTCGATTCTACTTACGTAGTGTTCTGAACACACCAGACAATGTTTTAATCACATGTTGTATCGAGTACAGTGTTCGATTCTACTTATTTTGTGTTCTGAACACATCAATCAATGTTCTGATCACATGTTGTATTGAGTACTGGCTGTCTCATAAGGAGCTATGTATAGCCGCCATCTTGCATGCGCCATCGTGCGCAAGCATCCTTAGGGCGTCTCTAGGCAAGGATCCTTAAGCGCCTCATAAGAGCAACCACCATCTCGCGCAAGCATCCCTAGGGTGTCTCATAAGGAGCCTTGTATAACCGCCATCTTGCGTAAGCATCCCAAGGGCGTCTATGTATAGCGATCATCTTGCATAAGAACCTTTAAGGAGTCATGTATAGCCACCATCTTGTACAATTAGCGTCGAGAGATGGCTGCTGTAGAATTTTTCGTTTTAAATTATCCACCACCATTTTTCAACTAAAGAGTGTAGCACTGAGGTTTGCGATGTAAGATGGCGGATGACAGCTGCGCGTGAGTTTGTAAAGCACGTGGAATTTGCCGCCACCACATAGATGGCAGCACGGTGCTCAAAGATGGCGGATGACAGCTAACAGAACTTTTCAAATTACCCGCTACTACAGAGAGCAGCACGGTGCTCTGTTCATTAAAAGATGGCGGATGACAGCTAACGAAATTGCCCCGCATGAGGGCAGCACGGTGCTCTGTCCATTAAAGGTGGCGGATGACAGCTAACGATATTGCCCGCATGATAGCAGCATAGTGCTCTGTTGGTTAAAGATGGCGGGTGACAGCTGTCAAAAGAGCATGTGGCTTTGTTTCCAAACAAGAGCACGTGGAATTTGCCGCCACAACAAAGAGGGCAGCACTGTTCTCTCTGGATTAAAGATGGCGGATGACAGCTGTCAGAAAAGCATATAGGTTTGTAAAGCACGTGGAATTTACCGCCACCACATTTCAAAGGTAAGTAGCTAAAGAGGGCAGCACGGTGATTAAAGATGGCGGTTGACAGCTGTCAAAAAAGCATGTTGATTTGTTTCCAAACAAGAGCACGTGGAATTTGCCGCCACCACAAGGATTGCAGCACTGTTCTCTCTGGATTAAGATGGTGGATGACAGCTGTCAGAAAAGCATATAGGTTTGTAAAGCACGTGGAATTTACCGCCACCACTTTTCAAAGGTAAGTAGCTAAAGAGGGCAGCACGGTGCACAAAGATGGCTGCTGTCAAAAAGCATTTTTCAAATTATCCGCCACCACATTTCAAAGCTAAAGAGAGCAGCACTGTGATTAAAGATGGCGGATGACAGCTGTACGTGGCTTTGTTTATCTCACGCTAGTGAGGTTAATTTGGTAGCACTAAGGTTTAGGCCCGTCAAGATGGCAGCACTGCCGATGACAGGTGACGAATTTTACATCTAAAGAGGGCAGCACAGTGCTCTGTAGTTTAAAGATTGCGGATGACATCTGTCCAAAAAGCACGTGGCTGTCAAAAATCACGTGGCTTTGTTTACCACGCGCTAGTTAGGTTAAGTTGGTACCACTAAGGTTTAGGCCCGTCAAGATGGCAGTACTGAGGTTAGCGATGCGTTGTTGTCTGTCAAAAAGCACGTGGCTGTCGAAAAACACGTGGCTTTGTTTACCTCGCACTAGTTAGGTTAAGTGACAGCTGTCAAAAAAGCACGTGGGTGTCAAAAAGCACGTGGCATTGTTTACCTCGCGCTAGTTAGTTTAAGTTGGCACTACTGAGGTTTAGGCCCGTCAAGATGGCAGTACTGAGGTTAGCGATGCGTTGTTGTCTGTCAAAAAGCACGTGGCTGTCAAAAAACACGTGGCTTTGTTTACCTCACGCTAGTTAGGTTAAGTTGGCACTACTGAGGTTTAGGCCCGTCAAGATGGTAGCAGTTAGGTTAGCGATGCGTTGTTGTCGATGACAGCTCTCAACAAGCACGTGGCTTTGTTTACAAATTCAAATCTCCCGCCAAAATTCAAATTTCCCGCCAAAATTCAAATTTCCCGCCAGAATTCGAATTTCCCGCGCCGCGGTAGGAGGAGGAGGCCGCCGAACTGTCCTATTATACTACTAAAGATAGCTAGGTTACCTGTTAACAAACCAAGTATCTTTTGTAACCTTCATTGTTTTTAGCATTTTACGATTAGATGATTACAAGGTGTAGACAAGGAGGTAGTTAATATTGTAACTTCAAACTCACGACCATGTCTGACATTAATAGGCTGAAACTTGGTTTCTTCTACACGCTGCAACTCTAGGCTAGCTGACTTGTCCTTTCGATATCCTATTATCACATTTGCTTTTACGCTAGACAATAAAGGTCTTTGAGTTAAAGATAGCTAGGTTCCTTGTTAACAAACCAAGTATCTTTTGTAACCTTCATTGTTTCTAGCATTTTACGATTAGAGGGTTAGAAGGTGTAGACAAGGAGGTAGTTAATCTTGTAACTTCAAACTCTCGACTATGTCTGACCTTAATAGACTGAAACTTGGTTTCTTCTACACGCTGCAACTCTAGGCTAGCTGACTTGTCCTTTCGATATCCTATTATCACATTTGCTTTTACGCTAGGCAGTAAAGGTCTTTGAGTTAAAGATAGCTAGGTTACCTGTTAACAAACCAAGTATCTTTTGTAACCTTCATTGTTTTTAGCATTTTACGATTAGAGGATTAGAAGGTGTAGACAAGGAGGTAGTTAATCTTGTAACTTCAAACTCACGACTATGTCTGACCTTAATAGGCTGAAACTTGGTTTCTTCCGAGCATCGCGAATTTAGTCTAATCTCTATTGATGAATAGTTGCTCTCTTTAATCCTACATGCTAGTTAATCGTTAGTAATTAAATTTTTGTTTTTTCTTTGCGACTCGAGGAAAGGATATTGAGTTACTATATTTTAAACAACAAGAGTGCTTCGACTTTGTTAGGTATAGAACATTTTTTCTGTTTGTTTTTAAAAACTCATGACAATGTCTGACCTTAATAGGCTGAAACTTGGTTTCTTCCGCACATTGCAACTCTAGGCTAGCTGACTAGTCCTTTCGATATCCTATTATCACATTTGCCTTTACGCTAGGCAGTAAAGGTCTTTAAGTTAAAGATAGCTAGGTTACCTGTTAGCAAACTAACTTACCTTTTCATATCCCATCATCACAAGTACTTCTACGCTACATCTATATATTTTCGTTCTTTTTTAGGCGCATCGACATCTCTGGAAGGAAGGGATTATACTGTTGCAAATGTCTGATAAGAAGACCTAAGAAGGGTTCTAAAATTAGGGTATAAGTTGTAGGAAATAGTATAAAATAAATAATGTAGAATTAACATATTCTTTTATTTTAGAGTAGGTATTACATTCTCCTCCTCCTACTCCTTCCTCTCGAAGAAGAAATAACAGTAGGTGTTGATTAAATTTGAAAGTATGTTATCATCTAGTTCGGTAAGTATGTTGAGAACAGAATTCTTTTTCCCCCAAAAGTGTTTGATTCTAGTCTTGCAATGCAGTGTTCTACAACATCGCACTATAAACGGTAGTATGTTTTCAAGCCTAAACCTGAACACTCGCTTTTGCGATGCATGTTCGATAAAAGATATACCTTCGCAGAGTAAGGAAGAGTTGTAAGCTGTTCAGAATTCTACTCTAATTTTTTTCTTAGAACAAAGGTATACCCCAGACATGTTGTAAACACATCCACCGATGTTCTGATCATATGTAGTATCGAGTGCAGTGATCGATTCTAGTTTTGATCACTTATCTAGTGTTTTGAATACATCAATTAACCTTCTGTTCACATGTTAAGGTTAACAACATCGAGTGCAGTGTTCGATTCTAGTTTAGGTATTACATTCTCCTCCTCCTACTCCTTCCTCTCGAAGAAGAAATAAGAGTAGGTGTTGATTAAATTTGAAAGCATGTTATCATCTAGTTCGGTAAGTATGTTGAGAACAGAATTTTTTTCCCCAAAAGTGTTTGATTCTAGTCTTGCAATGCAGTGTTCTATAACATCGCACTATAAACGGTAGTATGTATTCAAGTCTAAACCTGAACACTCTCGCTTTTGCGATGGATGTTCGATAAAATATGTACCTTCGCAGAGTAAGGAAGAGTTGCAAGCTGTTCAGAATTCTACTCTAATTTTTTTTTCTTAGAACAAAGGTATACCCCAGACATGTTGTAAACACATCCACCGATGTTCAGATCATATGTAGTATCGAGTGCAGTGTTCGATTCTAGTTTTGATCACTTATCTAGTGTTTTGAATACATCAATTAATCTTCTGATCACATGTTAAGGTTAACAACATCGAGTGCAGTGTTCGATTCTACTTGTTTAGTGATCTGAGCACATCAATCAATGTTCTGATCACATGTTAAGGTTAACGACATCGAGTGCAGTGTTTGATTCTAGTCTTGTTATGTTTCAATCTAATTTTCTTAGAACAAAGGTATCCCCTAACATGTTGTATTGAGTACAATGTTCGGTTCTACTTGTTTAGTGATCTGAACACATCAATCAATGTTCTGATCACATGTTAAGGTTAACGACATCGAGTGCAGTGTTCAATTCTAGTCTTGTTATGTTTCAATCTGATCTTCTCAGAACAAAGGTATCCCCTAACATGTTGTATTAAGTACAGTGTTCGGTTCTAGTCTTGTTATGTTTCAATCTAATTTTCTTAGAAGAAAGGTATCCCCTAACATGTTGTATTGAGTACAGTGTTCGGTTCTACTTGTTTAGTGATCTGAACACATCAATCAATGTTCTGATCACATGTTAAGGTTAACGACATCGAGTGCAGTGTTTGATTCTAGTCTTGTTATGTTTCAATCTAATTTTCTTAGAACAAAGGTATCCCCTAACATGTTGTATTGAGTACAGTGTTCGGTTCTACTTGTTTAGTGATCTGAACACGTCAATCAATGTTCTCATCACATGTTAAGGTTGACGACATCGAGTGCAGTGTTCAATTCTAGTCTTGTTATGTTTCAATCTGATCTTCTTAGAACAAAGGTATCACCTAACATGTTGTATTAAGTACAGCGTTCGATTCTAGTCTTGATCACTTATGTAGTGTTCTGAACACACCAGACAATGTTTAATCACATGTTCAAGTTAACGACATCGAGTGCAGTTTTCGATTCAAGTCTTGTTATGTTTCTTTCGTAATCCGCGAGTCTAAACATGCATATCGCTGCACACTCTTGCCTTCGCAATGCGTGTTCGATAAAGCTATGCCTTGACAGAGGAGGAGGAGAAGGAGGAGGAGGAGGACGAGGACGAGGAGGAGGAGGAGGCGGAGGTGGTAGGGGAGGGGGAGGAGGAGGAAGAGCAGGAGGTAGAGGAGGTGTCGTATAGTCTCCTTCAAGATAGTAGATGAGAGGTTAGGTTAGCGAATGCACTAATGTTTAATGATGATAGCTAAGGGAATTTCAAATTATCCGTCACCACAATTCAAAGAGGTAGCAGCACGGTGTTCTGTTGATTAAAGATGGGATATAGATATAATTTCAAATTGCCGCCACCACATGTTAAATGTACGTAGCTAGAGATAGCAGCACGATGCTCTGTTGAATAAAGATGGTGGATGATAGCTAACGGAAGTTCTTTTTCATATTATCCGCCACCACATGTTAAATGTATGTAGCTACAGATAGCAGTACGATGCTTTGTTGCTTAAAGATGACGGATGACAAGTAACAGAACTTTTCAAATTGCCCGCTACTACAGAGAGCAGCACGGCGCTCTGTAGATTAAAGATGGCGGATGACAGCTGACGAAATTACCCGCATGATAGCAGCACAGTGCTCTATTGATTAAAGATGGCGGATGATAGCTGTCAAAAAAGCACGTGGAATTTTTCAATTTGCCGCCACCACTTGTCAAAGGTATCTAGCTAAAGATGGCAGCACGGTGCTCTCTTAATTAAAGATGGCGGATGACAGCCAACAGAACTTTTCAAATTGCTCGCTACTACAGAGAGCAGCACGGCGCTCTGTGGATTAAAGATGGCGGATGACAGCTGACAAAATTACCCGCGTGATAGCAGCACAGTGCTCTATTGATTAAAGATGGCGGATGACAGCTGTCAAAAAAGCACGTGGCTTTGTTTCCAAACAAGAGCACGTGGAATTTGCCGCCACCACATTTCAAAGGTATCTAGCTAAAGAGTACAGCACTGAGGTTTGTGATGCAAGATGGCGGATGACAGCTGTCAAAAAGCACGTGAGTTTGTAAGGCACGTGGAATTTGCCACCGGCACAAAGAGGGCAGCACGGTGCTCTCTGGCGGTTGACAGCTGTCAGAAAAGCACATGGGTTTGTTTCCAAACAAGAGCATGTAGAATTTATCACCACCACATTTCAAAGGTAAGTAGCTAAGGAGGGCTGCACGGTGCTCTCTGGATTAAAGATGGAGGATGATAGCTGACAAAAAAGCGCATAGGTTTGTTTCCAAACAAGAGCATAAAGAATTTTTCAAATTGCCGCCACTACATTTCAAAGGTATCTAGCTAAAGAGTGCACCACTGAGGTTTGCGATGAAAGATGGCGGATGACAGCTGTGACGTACCACATTTCAAAGGTAAGTAGCTAAAGAGGGCAGCACGGTGCTTTCTGGATTAAAGATGGCGGATGACAGCTGTCAAAAAAGCACGTGGCTTTGTTTCCAAACAAGAGCATAAAGAATTTCTCAAATTGCCCCCACTACATTTCAAAGGTATCTAGCTAAAGAGTGCAGCACTGAGGTTTGCGATGCAAGATGGCGGATGACAGCTGTGACGTACTACATTTCAAAGGTAAGTAGCTAAAGAGGGCAGCACGGTGCTCTCTGGATTAAAGATGGCGGATGACAGCTGTCAAAAAAGCACGTGGCTTTGTTTCCAAACAAGAGCATAAAGAATTTCTCAAATTGCCGCCACTACATTTCAAAGGTATCTAGCTAAATAGTGCAGCACTGAGGTTTGCGATGCAAGATGGCGGATGACAGCTGTGACGTACTACATTTTAAAGGTAAGTAGCTAAAGAGGGCACCACTGTGCTCTATGGATTAAGGATGGTGGATGACGGCTGTCAAAAAAGGACGTAGATTTGTTTATCTCACGCTAGTGAGGTTATGTTGGTAGCACTAAGGTTTCGGCCCGCCAAGATGGCAGCACTGCCGATGACAGGTGACGAATTTGCAGCTACTGCGATAAAGAGGGCAGCACGGTGCTCTGTAGTTGAAAGATGGCGGATGACAGCTGTCAAAAAAGCACGTGGATTTGTTTATCTCGCGCTAGTGAGGTTAAGTTGGTACCACTAAGGTTTAGGTCCGTCAAGATGGCAGCACAGAGGTTAGCGATGCGTTGTTGTCTGTCAAAATGCACGTGGCTGTCAGAAAACACGTGGCTTTGTTTACCTCGCGCTAGTTAGGTTAAGTTGGCACTACTGAGGTTTAGGCCCGTCAAGATGGCAGCAGTGAGGTTAGCGATGCGTTGTTGTCGATGACAGCTGTCAAAAAGCACGTGGCTTTGTTTACAAATTCAAATCTCGCGCCAAAATGCAAATTTCCCGCCAAAATTCAAATTTCCCGCGGGAGGCGGAGGTGCCCCAGGGAGCCCGGAGGAGGAGGCGGCGGCCGAACCATCCAATGATACTACTCACTGGGACGTCCGGTGCCCGGTCTTCTTGCGAGCGTACCTTCTCCTGACCAATGCTGACAGAACATATGCAGACTGGAGACATTCCTGCCTAGTCGTTTTGCAATAGCGCGGAATGAAAATCCACCTTCACGTAACCCTACTTTGAGGCATCCTTCAACTGCAGTAAGCTGTTAATACTGGCCTCTTTGTCGTCGTAAAGGCATTCTTGACCCACTCACAGTCACTCTGCCCAATCTCACAGGAAACTTACGCTCTTGCACAGTACAGCCTGTATATAAAGCAAACCTGATGTGCAAAATCATATGGCCGCTACTAGGGCCACGCTAATGCGATTTGCGGGGAATTTGAATCATATTCATTTCTCAGATGTATAAACACGTCTACCAACTTTCATTAATCTAGCATAACTCCTTCTTGGTGTTTGGTTGTTTTGTATATAAATTAGTGGTGGGCAAATTTGCTTGAATCTGTATTAGAAAGTCAGGTGGTTCCGGTGGTGATTTTTGTTTTAAGAGGAATTTAAACTAGGTAATCATCCTCTCTGAACAAATTAAGTGAAAATAATGTGGTGATGGGAAGGCTGAATATATGCCTATCAAGCACAGTACCCCTAGGTACTGGTGCCAACGGCTGCTGTTGTGTGAAAAGCCTCTCCAGTAAATCTCGTCAATTAGCAAGATTAACAGCCAACAAGTGCCATTTGTGACATTCTCAGTGTAACTAATTTGTCATTGACCTAAAGCATCTTTCAGTATGTCCGCTAAAGAAACTATTCGTCGTGTAGCGTCTATTGAAGATGTTATGAATGACTTCCAAGGCCGCTTGGAACACGTCGCAAGCTGCACATGCCGCGCGGAAGAGCTGCAGAGGCTAAAGGCTGAGTTCTCCCAGTTCCAAGAAAGGCTGTCTAGTGAGCTGAATTACATAACAAAGAAGTGGAATATACTGAACAGCGCCTCGAACAACAGGCTGAACTGCTTGATGAAGCTGAACAGTACAGCCGGCGGAACTGCTTAGTGCTGCATGGTATTCCAGAAGAGCGGGCAGAGAACGTTTCCGATAAAGTTATCGGCACGATGAAGGGCAAGTTAAATGTGGATATAACTATGTCTGATATACATCGTTGCCATCGATGAGGGGTGCTAAATCGAACTACAGCTCAGTTTGTTGCTACGGGTAAACGCCCTATAATCATAAAGTTCGTGCGTTATCATGAGCGGGACAGAGTTTGGAGGGCTAAGCGGCTGTTAAAAGGAATTGGCCTTCCACTGACAGAATCCCTGACAGGTATCAGAAAAACTATTCTAAACAGGGCACGTGATCACTTTGGGCTCCAACGGGTGTGGACACAGCACGGGCGCATTGTTGTTTTGAAAGACAATGGACAGAAAATGTTTGTTAGCAGCATGGCACAATTAATAAGCCTTATGTGAGCGACGAGTTTGACTGTGATATAGTAGCGTATAATATTTGTGTATGTGAAAATGATAGTGTGTGCGAGAGTGATTGTGTAATTAATTCTTGAGGTGCTTATGAAACAACTAGGGTGAGTGGTTTGAATTTTTCTGTTGACAATGGCTAACGTAAATGAGTCAATTATTTATACCGAACAACATGTCCGTGATGTCATTGACCCTATCCCTCTTCATTGTCGACCGCCTTCACCCTTATCTTCCCCTTCACCAGCTGTGGCAGGTGACATCTTAAGGAAAGGTTAGTTCCCCACCAACAATATTTTCAGTGTTGTCACATCAATGCACAATCACTTCTTTGTCACTTTGATGAAATACAAGCTCTATTTAGGAATAGTAACTTGCATTGTATTTGTGTAACAGAGACATGGTTACAGCAGTAACTCAAATCTGATCTCGTTAAACTGAATAACATGATGTTACATCGCCTAGACCGTTTAAATCGTGTAGGGGCGGTTGCGCTATACATTGCCGTAGCGACTTAAAAAGTAAAATAATTATGACCTCAGATCCTAAGATTCCATTTCGAACTGAATTCATGTTTGTTGAACTCTTGGTTAATAATAAAAAACTATTGATCGTAGTGGTATACAAGGCACCGTCATACGACACATATCTGACCTAGAAGTAGCATTATCGAAGTTAAGTCCGCTGTACGAAAACATAATAATTCTTGGTGACTTCAATACCAATCTCCTAGTTACAAGTAACGAATCAACATACTTACAAAACTTATTTCATGGCATGGATTACAATATACTGACACTAGACGCGACTGACCACGTCCACGAAATAAACATCATGTCTCACACACTGATTGACCTTCTTATAACAAACAATCCGCAGAAAGTGGTAAGACATGGACAGCTTGCTGTGCCAGGTATTTCGACCCACGATCTCATATACTTAAGTTACTCTCTCAAGGTACTAAAGTTCAACACCAGGTACATAATTCGAAGGGACTTCAAGCATTTTAATACTGAGATAATACGAAATGAAGCATATCAATTGCCGTGGAATGACATGCTACTGATTAATGACATTGATGATAAGTTTGACAGACTGAACTCTTTAATATTAGGACTGTATGACAAACACGCTACGAAGAAGCAAATTCGAGTTTCTCACCCTTCGTCTCCTTGGCTAACAAATTAAATTAAGTTGGTCATGGCAAATCGTGATGCTCGGTATATGGGATTTTGGCGAACTGAAAGCACGAGTGATTTCAAAAATTACCGCATTCTTCGAAATCAAGTTAAGCAATTAATTCGTAACAGCAAGTATAAATATATTCAAGAGATAACAAACAGACGAAGTTCAGCACTAATATGGAAACATTTGCATCAGATGGCTATAGGTCGCAGCCTGACCAAGCAGGCACGCAGTATACCATTTGATGATCTAAATTCTCATTTAATGAAAGCAGCATACACTAATAATGACATTACTAACAATCATGACTATGATAATAACTATCCTACTAATGATAATAATAATAATAATAATAATAATAACGATAATCATCTACCAGTTGATAACATAACTGCTGATTATGATGATGATATTAACGCCATAAATGCTCATTCCCGAGTAAATTAAGTAAAATTCACAGTCACAAAAGTTGTTGCGAACGATGTGAAGCGTGTAATTTACTCCCTCAAGTCGGATGCTCCGGGTAATTACGACATACCATTATCTTTCATAAAAAATATTATTGTTGCAATATTACCTATTCTGACGCATTGCCTCGTACAGGGAGTATTCCCAGCTGTGTGGAAGTGCGGTATCGTCATTCCCATTCCTAAGAAGAATTCTCCTAGTTTACCATCAGATTATCGCCCTATATCCATTCTCCCACCCCTTTCCAAAGTACTAGAACGCTTGGTACACGAACAAGTCCTCACTTACTTGACTAACTTCTCACTGCTTGACCCTTAACAATCTGGTTTCAAGAAAGGACAGAGCACAACGAATGCCCTACGGAAAGTGACTGATGATATCTGACACGCAATGGACACTCGACAAGTGACTGTACTGGTTCTACTTGTTTTTTCTAGTGCTTGTGATACTGTTGTTCCTCAACTGATACTTTCAAAATTGGATTCATTTAATTTCATCAAGACGGCAATAAACTTTTTAAGTTCGTACCTCAAAAATCGCCGTCAGTGTGTCAAAGTAAATAATAGCAGATCTGAGTGGCTTAACAAATCCATCGGTGTCCCCCAAGGGTTTGTACTTCACCATTGCTGTTTGAAATTTACTTACACGATGTTGCCAAATCGATTACACATTGTAAGTATCATCTTTATGCTGATGATCTGCAGATCTACTACCACTCAAAAACTGATATCATTCAGAGTGCTGCACAACAAGTTAAGGAAGATTTAAGTCTCAAAAGTAATTTTGCATTGAGTAACAATCTCACAATTAATGCTCTTAAAAGGCAAGCAATAATCATTGGCACTTTGAAAAACTTACACGTCTTAAAACAATACGAAATTCCTCCTGTAGCACTAAACAATACCATTATTCCACATTGTGAAACAGTTATGAATAATGGTGTGCCTACAGGCGAAACATTGAACTGGTCGCAACATGTGACGAAAGTGTGCCAAAAGATACATCAAAGCCTGCATCCTCTGAAGCGGTTTAAAAATATATTTCCTTGGCCCTGAAAATAAAGCTCATTCAATGAATTTTGTTTCCAATTCTCGACTAATGCGATACAGTTTTTATTGATATCAATAACGAGCAAGGCAGGAGACTGCAACCTTCCCAAAATGCATGCATCAGGTATGCATTTGACATACCACCATATGCCCACGTATCCCCATACTATAGACAATTATCTTGGTTACGACTGAATGACAGATGTAGACTCCATGCAACTACTTTGGTGTATCAAGTGCTTTCTGAAAACACTCCTCCTTACCTATCCACCAGATTTCGCTACCTTAGTTCCCTACATCTGTTCAATAGCCGGTCAGGATGTACGCTAGAAATTCCTGTGCATCGAACCGCAACCTACAACAGATCGTCCACGATCACCGCCACGAGCTGGTGGAATGAACTCCCCAAAGACATCAGGGAAGCTAAATCTAAGACAAAATTTAAAATCATTTCCCAGCGTCATCTCATAAGCACTTCCAGTCTTTCTTGAGTGTGAATGGGAGGCATGATTGAGAGTGACTATGGTTGTTTATTGTAATGTGTTCCTGTTTATACCTTAGTTATACTTTACTCACTTTAGTTAGTTTAGTTAGTGATACTTTAGTTGCTTTCGTTATACATTATGTTGTAAAGATTTCATATGTTTACATTTTATATAAAAATTATATTGTATATACGTGAAGTGGTTAAGTGTAAGAAAGGGCCGGGAGCCCTAACTTCGCCACAATAAAGGCGCTTTAATAATAATAATAATAATAATAATAATAATAATAATAATAATAATAATAATAATAATAATAATAATAATAATAATGTACATGTTGTTCTATCACTTCCAGAGAAAGATTCAACGGTGAGCTGATATTGAAGTGTATTCTTTTCCCTGTAAAGTATAAGATTTTAGGCCTACTTGTCAACGGACTAACATTTTCCTGTATCCTGAATTTCCACAAATATTACTCGTGATGCGGTTCCAAAATCTTGAATAAAAAATACTGGTATTTTTAAACTAGGAATGCCTATTCTAAAATAGTCAGACACAGTATCAGATACTCAGTGTATCAGATACACCTCATTATAGATTATCTCCCATCCTAAACAGCCAGTGGCACAGTAAACCTCTGTTCCCATCGTAAAAATGTCCATGTGATTTAATTTTTGAATTAAATGCCTTTAAATAACTATTAAACTAGTTATCTTATCCTGAATATCATAAAATACAAAGTCATGCTTTAGAGAAGAAAAACTTCGCCAACACTTTTCCAGGTGGTAATGTCTCAAGATTGGGCGAGACATTACCACGCCTTAGAGCTATGGTGTTGTGCTGAATAAGATCAGCAGTTAATCGCGTATCGCTGGAAATCCGAGCATTCCGTTGGCCAAACTCTTTGATAAAATTAAGCTCTCGTTACCCCAGGTAGCATTCCTATCAATGGCTACTGGCACGAAGAAGAATTTGTCCAACAAATCGCTGTATTTTTTCTTTTAGCATATTTCCTATTCGCGGCTGCACCTCCAGCACTCAGTGATGAAAGGGGAAGATTGAACTGGGCGAATGTGTCGGTACAGGTAAAATCCCACAAGAGAGATTTACCCCACTTCCATGGCACAAGTGTTATTCCGCCTGGTCTTTTACCGTCTGAACGGCAGCAGCTAGTGGGATCTCGTATAGGAGGAAATCAGAACCCGCAATATGACATCGTTTATAGTGGAGTGGCGTATGTGTCTGCCTTTACTTTTCAAACAGGAAAGGCCATGGAGGCCACGTCGATCACCATAGGCACAAAAGCTGAGCACCAGTGAGGTTCGCAGACGGCTGCTCCCAAACGTAAAGCCACAGCGATACAGAAACTCTCATTGGAAAGGTGAAGACCAAGAGAATTCGACGGTAATGCTTGGAGCAATGTAGCAGATTCAGCAGAAGAAGCAGCGAGGAGACGGTCTTTGTCTTGAAGACTACTAGTTAGCTGCTGCAGAAGCGAGTAGGGATGGCTGATAAGAGCAGCATTCCAAGCAGCTTGAATGCTTCTTTTGCCAATATCAGGGGGAATTACGCCGAACAAGCTTGACCACCGAGATGTGCTCTCTTGTAGGGCAGCACCAGGGTCAAGGCATCCACCGGGTGGAAGATGAACCTCGACAAGTAAGTGAGTAAGGAAGTAAGGAAGTAATTCGTCTTTATTCGTGGCGAAGTTAGGGCTTAGGCCCTCTCTTACACTTAACCACAACAGTAGTATAATGGGAGAGTTCGGCGGCCACCGCCACCTCCGGCTCCCAGTGGCCACCTCCACCTCCACCTCAGCCAGAGGCCTCCCAGTGGCCACCTCCACCTCAGCCAGAGGCCTCTTCCAGTGCTGCCAACTTAACCTAACTAGCGCGAAATTTGAATTTGTAAACAAAGCCACGCGCTTTTTGACAGCTGACATCGACAACAACGCATCGCTAACCTCAGTACTGCCATCTTGACGGGCCTAAACCTCAGTAGTGCCAACTTAACCTAACTAGCTCGAGATAAACAAAGCCACGTGTTTTTTGACAACCACGTGCTTTTTGACAGATTTGTAAACAAAGCCACGTGCTTTTTCACAGACAACAACGCATCGCAAACCTCAGTACTGCCATCATGACGGGCCTAAACCTCAGTAGTGCCAACTTAACCTAACTAGCATGAGGTGAACAAAGCCACGTGTTTTTTGACAGCCACGTGCTTTTTGACAGATTTGTAAACAAAGCCACGTGCTTTTTGACAGACAACAACGCATCGCTAACCTCAGTACTGCCATCTTGACGGGAATAAACCTCGGTGGTACCAACTTAACCTAACTAGCGAGAGGTAAACAAAGCCACGTGCTTTTTGACAGCCACATGCTTTTTGACAGCTGCCATCCGCCATCTTTGAGCACCGTGCTGCCCTCTTTCGTCACCTGTCATCGGCAGTGCTGCCATCTTGACGGGTCTAAACCTTAGTGCTACCAACTTAACCTAACTAGCGCGAGGTAAACAAAGCCACGTGTTTTTTGACAGCCGTCATCCGCCATCTTTAATCTATAGAGCACAGTGCTGCCCTCTTTAGCTACTTACCTTTGAAATGTGGTGGCGGATAATTTGAAAAATGCTTTTTGACAGCAGCCATATTGCATCGCAAACCTCAGTGCTGCCCTCTTTAGCTAGATACCTGTGGTAGCAGACAATTCCACGTGACAGCAGCCATCTTTAATCAAGAGAGCACCGTGCTGCCCTCTATGTGGTGGCGGCAAATTGAAAAATTCCACGTGCTCTTGTTTGGAAACAAACTCACGTGCTTTTTTCTGACAGCTACCATCCACCATCTTTAATCAACAGAGCACAGTGCTGTACTCTTTAGCTAGATACCTTTGAAATGTGGTGGCGGCAATTTGAAAAATTCTATGTGCTCTTGTTGGGAAACAAAGCTACGTGCTTTTTTTGACAGCTGTCATCCGCCATCTTTAATCAATAGAGCACTGTGCTGCTATCATGCGGGCAATTTCGTTAGCTGTCATCCGCCATCTTTAATCCAGAGAGAACAGTGCTGCACTCTATGTGGTGGCGGTAAATTCCATGTGCTTTACAAACCTATGTGCTTTTCTGACAGCTGTCATCCGCCATCTTTAATCCAGAGAGAACAGTGCTGCACTCTATGTGGTGGCGGTAAATTCCATGTGCTTTACAAACCTATGTGCTTTTCTGACAGCTGTCATCCGCCATCTTTAATCCAGAGAGAACAGTGCTGCCCTCTATATGGTGACGGCAAATTCCACGTGCTCTTGTTTGAAAACATACTCACGTGCTTTTTGACAGCTGTCATCCGCCATCTTTAATCCAGAGAGAACAGTGCTGCCCTCTATGTGGTGGCGGCAAATTGAAAAATTCCACATGCTCTTGTTTGAAAACATACTCACGTGCTTTTTTGACAGCTGTCATCCGCCATCTTTAATCCAGAGGGAACAGTGCTGCCCTCTATGTGGTGGCGGCAAATTGAAAAATTCCACGTGCTCTTGTTTGAAAACATACTCACGTGCTTTTTTGACAGCTGTCATCCGCCATCTTTAATCCAGAGAGAACAGTGCTGCCCTCTATGTGGTGACGGCAAATTCCACGTAGAAACAAAGCCATGTGCTTTTTTGTCAGCTGTCATCCGCCATCTTTAATCACCGTGCTGCTGGGTGACGGCAAATTCCACGTGCTCTTGTTTTTAGAAACAAAGCCATGTGCAGCTGTCATCCGTCATCTTGCATCACAAACCTCGGTGCTACACTCTATGTGGTGGCGGCAAATTCTACGTGCTCTTGTTTGGAAACAAAGCTTTTAATCCAGAGAGAACAGTGCTGCCCCGGTGGCGAGAACAGTGCTGCAATCTTTAGTTTGAAATGTAGTGACAGCAAATTCTACGTGCTCTTGTTTGGAAACAAAGCCATGTGCTTTTTTTGACAGCTGTCATCCGCCATCTTTAATCAACAGAGCACCATGCTGCTATCATGCGGGTAATTTCGTCATCTTTAATCCGCAGAACACCGTGCTGCCCTCTTTATGGCTACTACCTTAAGCACGTAGTAGCGGGCAATTTGAAAAGTTCTGTTAGCTATCATCCGCTATCTTTGAGCACCGTCCTACCCTCTTTAGCTAGATACCTTTGAAATGTGGTGGTGAAAAATTTTACGCGCTCTTGTTTGGAAACAAACTCACGTGCTTTTTTGACAGCCATCATCCGCCATCTTTAAGCAACAGAGTACAGTGCTGCCCTCTTTGTTGTGGCGGTAAATTCCACGTGCTCTTGTTTGGAAGCAAAGCCATGTGCTTTTTGACAGGTGTCATCTGCCATCTTTAACCAACAGAGCACTATGCTGCTATCATGCAGGCAATTTCGTTAGCTGTCATCTGCCATCTTTTAATGAACAGAGCACCGTGCTGCCCTATGCGGGGCAATTTCGTCGGCTGTTATCCGCTCGCATACCCGCAGTGACACATGTTTAGACTTGAACACACACATACTACTGTTCAAAACTTATTACAACTTGAACTGCATACTAGTGTTCGATGTTGCAGAACACAGCATTGCGAGACTAGAATCAAGCACTGTTTAGAAAAACAAAAAATTCTCTTCTCAACATACTTACTGAGCTGCTCTTCCTGCTCAGTGAAGGTACATCTCTATCGAACGTGCATTGCAAAAGCAAGATTGTAAAACATAACAAGACTAGAATCGAACACTGCACTTGATGTTAACTTCAACATGTGATTAGAACATTAAATCAGGTTCAAACATAGCAGGACTAGAATCGAACTCTTCCTACTCTTTCAAGGTACACCTCTATCGAACATGCATTGCAAAAAACAAGATTGTAAAACATAACAAGACTAGAATCAAACACTGCACTCGATGTTGTTAACTTCAACATGTGATTAGAATATGAAATGAGATTAAAACATAGCAAGACTAGAATCGAACATTGCACTCGATGTTGTTAACCTTAACATGTAGTCAGAACATTAATTGATGTGCTCAAAACACTAGATAAGTGATCAAGACTAGAATCGAACACTGCACTCGATGTCGTTAACCTTAACATGTGATCAGAACATTAATTGATGTGTATAACTTCCTTTACCTTTACTTACTCTGTCAAGGTACATCTTTATCGAACATGCATCGCAAAGCGAGAGTGCGCAAGTTTAGACTTGAATACATACCACTGTTCAAAAAACATATATACACATACTATAGTGCGATGTTGTAGTACACTATATTACAAGACTAGAATCAAGCACAGTTTAGGAAACAAATCTCTTCTCAACATACTTACTGTGCTAGACGATAACATACTTACGAATTTAATCAACATCTTCTTTCTTGCTCTTATTCTTCTTCGAGAGGAAGGAGTAGGAGAAGAAGGTAATACCTAATCTAAAATAAAAGAATATGCCAATTCTACAGTATTTATTCACATCTTGTATGTACTAGTTTTATCATGAACGATTTTACGTGTAGTGATGTTTGCATACTTTTGCTTTCTCGATGTAATTCTTGTATGTACATGCTTTTACGCATCAGTAAAACTAATAACACAAGATTTGTTCTCTATGCCGTGATATATAATGAAAATAGAACGTTGATTTAGTTCTTCTATTTCTAAATCAGTTAGCACGCTAAATCTATTAGGTAAAAAAACTTGAAAGTCTTCGCAGACACATAAAATCCTTTCTCCAAATTTCGTTTTTAATCTTCGTAGTAAAATTACTTTAAATTGCTCATTTAGCGGTAGACTTGTTAACGGCTTGGTAGTTGGAGTTGAAATATGACCTAGCTGGTTAATCTTCTCCATGGTTTTTCTAAAAAGAATAAATATATAAATGTAGCGTTAGCACTTGCATCACACATAGTAATAATAGGATATAAAAGGGTAAGTGTGCTAGCCTAGAGTTACGATGTTCGGAAGAAAGCAAGTTTCAACCTATAGAGGTCAGACATGGCTGTGAGTTTGAAATTATAAGATTAACCTCTTCTACAGCATGAAATATTGAAGAGAATAACTATTCATCTATAGACTAAAGTTGCTATGTTCGGAAGAAAGCAAGTTTCAACCTATAGAGGTCAGACATGGCTGTGAGTTTGAAATTATAAGATTAACCTCTTCTACAGCGTGAAAGATTGAAGAGAATAACTATTTATCTATAGACTAAAGTTGCTATGTTCGGAAGAAACCAAGTTTGAACCTGTACAGGTCAGACATTGCTGTGAGTTTGAAATTATAAGATTAACCTCGTCTACAGCATGAAAGATTGAAAGAGAACAACTATTTATCAATAGACTAAAGTTGCTATGTTCGGAAGAAACCAAGTTTGAACCTGTACAGGTTAGACATTGCTGTGAGTTTGAAACTATAAGATTAACCTCTTCTACAGCATGAAAGATTGAAGAGAACAACTATTTATCATTAGACTAATGTTACGACGTTCAGGAGAAACCAAGTTTCAACCTATAGAGATTAGACATTGCTGTAAGATTGAAATTATAAGATTAACCTCTTCTATGGCATGCAGATTAAAGAAAATAACTATTTATCAATAGACTAAAGTTACGGTGTTCGGAAGAAACCAAGTTCCAACCTATAGAGGTTAGACATTGCTGTAAGTTTGAAATTATAAGATTAACCTCTTCTATGGCGTGAGGATTGAAGAGAATAACTATTTACCAATAGACTAAAGTTACGATGTTCAGAAGAAACCAAGTTTGAACCTGTACAGGTCAGACATTGCTGTGAGTTTGAAATTATAAGATTAACCTCATCTACAGCATGAAAGATTGAAAGAGAACAACTATTTATCAATAGACTAAAGTTGCTATGTTCGGAAGAAACCAAGTTTGAACCTGTACAGGTTAGACATTGCTGTGAGTTTGAAACTATAAGATTAACCTCTTCTACAGCATGAAAGATTGAAGAGAACAACTATTTATCATTAGACTAATGTTACGACGTTCAGGAGAAACCAAGTTTCAACCTATAGAGATTAGACATTGCTGTAAGATTGAAATTATAAGATTAACCTCTTCTATGGCATGAGGATTGAAGAGAATAACTATTTACCAATAGACTAAAGTTACGATGTTCGGAAGAAACCAAGTTTCAACCTGTACAGGTCAGACATTGCTGTAAGTTTGAAATTATAAGATTAACCTCTTCTATTGCATGAGGATTGAAGAGAATAACTATTTACCAATAGACTAAAGTTACGATGTTCAGAAGAAACCAAGTTTGAACCTGTACAGGTCAGACATTGCTGTGAGTTTGAAATTATAAGATTATCCTCTTCTATGGCATGCAGATTAAAGAAAATAACTATTTATCAATAGACTAAAGTTACGGTGTTCGGAAGAAACCAAGTTCCAACCTATAGAGGTTAGACATTGCTGTAAGTTTGAAATTATAAGATTAACCTCTTCTATGGCATGAGGATTGAAGAGAATAACTATTTACCAATAGACTAAAGTTACGATGTTCAGAAGAAACCAAGTTTGGACCTGTACAGGTTAGACATTGCTGTGAGTTTGAAATTATAAGATTATCCCCTTCTATGGCATGCAGATTAAAGAGAATAACTATTCTATCAATAGACTAAAGTTACGGTGTTCGGAAGAAACCAAGTTCTAACCTATAGAGGTTAGAGAAGAAACCAAGTTTCAACCCGTTGAGGTCAGACATAGCTATGTGTGCGTGTTTGAAATTATACCACGTCTATAGCGTGAGGATTAAAGAGAACAACTATTTATCAATACTCTAAAGTTACAGAAGAAACCAAGTTTCAGCCCGTTGAGGGCAGACATAGCTATACCTCGTCTATAGTATGCAAGAACAACTATTTATCAATAGACTAAAGTTACGATGTTCGGAAGAAACCAAGTTTCAGCCCGTTGAGGGTAGACATAGCTATGTACACGTGTTTGAAATTATACCACGTCTATAGCGTGAGGATTAAAGAGAACAACTATTTATCAATACTCTAAAGTTACAGAAGAAACCAAGTTTCAGCCTGTTGAGGGCAGACATAGCTATGTGTGCGCGTGTTTGAAATTATACCACGTCTATAGCACGAGGATTAAAGAGAACAACTATTTATCAATAGACTAAAGTTATGATGTTTTAGAAGAAACCAAGTATCAACCCGTTGAGGTCAGACATAACTATGTGTACGTGTTTGAAATTATACCACGTCTTTAGCATGATGAATGAAGAGAACAACTATTTATCAATAGACTAAAGTTACGATGTTCAGAAGAAACCAGCTTTCAACCCGTTGAGGTCAGACATAGCTATACCTCGTCTATAGTATGCAAGAACAACTATTTTTCAATAGACTAAAGTTACAATGTTTTAGAAGAAACCAATTTTCAGCTTGTTGAGGGTAGACATAGCTATGTGCGCGTGTTTGAAATTATACCACGTCTACAGTATGCGGGTTGAAGAGAACAACTATTTATCAATACTCTAAAGTTACGATGTTTTAGAAGAAACCAAGTTTCAGCCTGTTGAGGGCAGACATAGCTATGTGTGCGCGTGTTTGAAATTATACCACGTCTATAGCACGAGGATTAAAGAGAACAACTATTTATCAATAGACTAAAGTTATGATGTTTTAGAAGAAACCAAGTATCAACCCGTTGAGGGCAGACATAGCTATGTGTACGTGTTTGAAATCATACCACGTCTATAGTATGTTGATTAAAGAGAACAACTATTTATGATTAGCTTAAAGTTACGATGTTCGGAAGAAACCAAGTTTAAGCCTGTTGAGGATGGACATAGCTATGTGTGCGTGTTTGAAATTATACCACGTCTATAGTATGTAGGTTGAAGAGAACAATTATTTATGAATAGCTTAAAGTTACGGAAGAAACCAAGTTTCAGCCTGTTGAGGGCAGACATAGCTATGTACGTACCCCGCGTGATGATTAAAGAGAACAACTATTTATCAATAGACTAAAGTTACGATGTTTTAGAAGAAACCAAGTTTCAACGAATAGAAGTCAGACATACCTTAAAATCTTCGCGCTGCAAACTGTTACTCGGATGAATAAAATGCGTGCGTTCAAGCCTGAAACTTGAATGATAATATTCTGGTCGTACCTAAAAAAAAAGAAGAAACATATATGAATGTAGTGTAGGATGCATCATCTAACCTAATTATCTTTACAACTCAAAGTTCGAAAACATACCTTTAAAAAAATGCACGTGCTGCAGACTGTTACTCGGATGAATAAAATTGTTGCGTACTTTCGAACGGTACCTAAAAAAAGAACAAACATATATGAATGTAGATGTCTAGCGTAGAAGTTGCTTTGCAAATAAAAAAAAGGTAATTAACAGTTCTACCTTACCTTAAGATAAAGGCTGAAGAATAATATTCACTGCAGACGGGAGATGTGTGTGTACGTAATAAACGCATACAGAGAACTGTGAGCACTTCGCGCAGACTGCAGCGGTTAAATATTCTGCTTGTTACCAAGCGGATATGATAATCGCTGAGCTGACAACTGCGGTACAGTCGGAACGAATGCAAACAAGAGCTCCTACCTGCAGGCTGACGTATTCAAACCTCCTGTTGATACCGAGGTGTCAGAATTTAAGAGTTCGATCCTTGGAAAGTTAGCGTGTGATCCTCGACTTCTCGAGGGTACATACGCGGTATTCCTTACCTGTAGGTATTGAGCTAAAGCTAGATCATGTAATGACGATCGCGCAGGCCCCTCGCCTAGCATTTACGGCTTCCAGTTCGAACCCGCTATCTTCCGAAGTAGCGAGAATGATTGAAGAGTGTTTGAGTGTGATTCATTTGTTGGATGGAGGCGTTAAGCTGCCTTCTTCGGTAGGAGTAGGCTATGTCGGGATATCGATTTAAAATCCTAGTCGGGAAGGGCAGCCGGTCGTATAAAACTATGGTGTGAGGCGGGGTGTGCAAAAAAAGCTAGCAATAAGTAAGGGCTATTGATGGGGACGTTAAACCTTGTGCAGACTCCTTCGAAAATGATTTTTTTGAGTACAAGAGTGTTGATGCTGATTCATTTGTCGGATGGAGGCAATAAGCCTTGTGCAGGCTTCTTCAGTCGAGTAGGCTATGTATCGGTACCGGGATATCTAGTTATAAAACCCGCTACAACAAATTTATCACGTATACTGCGATTTAAAATCCTAGTCAGGAAGGGCAGCCGGTCGTATAAAACTATGGTGTGAGGCGGGGTGTGCAAAAAAGCCAGCATTAAGTAAGGGCTGTTGATAGGAGGCGTTAAACCATGTGCAAGCTCCTTCACCAGGAGAAGCCTACATGCCGGTACCGTGCAGGTTCTTTCGATAGGAGTAGGCACTGTGTGTGTTTTAACCTCTCCGTACAATCATGATAGTTTACGTTAGGAACTTACATAGGCTAAATGCTACACATTCCGTGGCAGAGCCAGGAATCGAACTCGGACCTCCGAGGGTAGCAGCTAACTACTGCACTACAGAGGAGGACTATTTCAGAATATTTTACAACCTTAATTAGTACTGTGTTTTAAGAGCTTGAATGGTACTCAGCTAAGAAGACGTTCGCGAGTTACAAGCCGCTTATCAGTGTCCTCGCTCAAGGTCGAGCCGGAAGATACGTGTACAATTTCAGCTAACACATGCATTCTACACAACTCGCTCAGAATGACTGTGCCGATACTTCGAGGACTGTAGAACAAATCTATAGCCTACAGTATGCATGCCTCTCACCCGGTAGTCTCGGGTTCGATTCTCTTGGGGATAAAAATGTGTTTAAATCACATGAATGTGTTGAGTTGTCCTTCCTGATGAAAAACTAGCAGTATCTAACCTCATACACCATAGTTTTACGACCGGTTGCCCTTCCTGACAACTCGGATTAAGAATCTGTTTTACAACGTCTAACACGGGGAATCGGGGATTTACAGCTAGATGCACTTCTTAGATTTTAAATCACGAACTATTGTTTTACGGCCGGATGTCCTTCCTGACGCAAAACTAAGATTTTAAATCGCAAGAATTTGTTTTAAGACTAGTCGTCCTCCCTGATGCAAAACTAGTAGTATCTAAGCTCTTGGTTGCCCTTCCTGACAACTCGGATTAAGAATCTGTCGAGAATCGGGGATTTACAGCTAGCTTAGATTTTAAATCACGAACTAACAAGAGCACGTGGAATTTACCGCCACCAGGGTAGCACTGTTCTCTCTGGATTAAAAGCTTTGTTTCCAAACAAGAGCACGTGGAATTTACCGCCACCAGGGTAGCACTGTTCTCTCTGGATTAAAAGCTTTGTTTCCAAACAAGAGCACGTGGAATTTGCCGTCACCGGGGCAGCACGGTGATTAAAGATGGTGGATGACAGCTCTGTCAGAAAAGCACATAGGTTTGTAAAGCATTTAGAATTTGTCGCCACCACATAGAGTGTAGCACGGTGATTAAAGATGGCGGATGACAGCTGTCAAAAAAGCACATGGCTTTGTTTCCAAATAAGAGCACGTGGAATTTGCCGTCACCGGGCAGCACGGTGATTAAAGATGGCGGATGACAGCTGCACATGGCTTTGTTTCCACGTGGAATTTGCCGTCACAGGGCAGCACGGTGATTAAAGATGGCGGATGACAGCTGACAAAAAAGCACATGGCTTTGTTTCTACGTGGAATTTGCCGTCACCACATAGAGGGCAGCACTGTTCTCTCTGGATTAAAGATGGCGGATGACAGCTGTCAAAAAAGCACGTGAGTATGTTTTCAAACAAGAGCACGTGGAATTTGCCGTCACCATATAGAGGGCAGCACTGTTCTCTCTGGATTAAAGATGGCGGATGACAGCTGTCAAAAAAGCACGTGAGTATGTTTTCAAACAAGAGCACGTGGAATTTTTCAATTTGCCGCCACCACATAGAGGGCAGCACTGTTCTCTCTGGATTAAAGATGGCGGATGACAGCTGTCAAAAAAGCACGTGAGTATGTTTTCAAACAAGAGCACGTGGAATTTTTCAATTTGCCGCCACCACATAGAGGGCAGCACTGTTCTCTCTGGATTAAAGATGGCGGATGACAGCTAACGAAATTGCCCGCATGATAGCAGCACAGTGCTCTATTGATTAAAGATGGCGGATGACAGCTGTCAAAAAAAGCACGTAGCTTTGTTTCCCAACAAGAGCACATAGAATTTTTCAAATTGCCGTCACCACATTTCAAAGGTATCTAGCTAAAGAGTACAGCACTGTGCTCTGTTGATTAAAGATGGTGGATGGTAGCTGTCAAAAAAAGCACGTGAGTTTGTTTCCAAACAAGAGCACGTGGAATTTTTCAATTTGCCGCCACCACATAGAGGGCAGCACGGTGCTCTCTTGATTAAAGATGGCTGCTGTCACGTGGAATTGTCTGCTACCACAGGTATCTAGCTAAAGAGGGCAGCACTGGGGTTTGCGATGCAATATGGCTGCTGTCAAAAAGCATTTTTCAAATTATCCGCCACCACATTTCAAAGGTAAGTAGCTAAAGAGGGCAGCACTGTGCTCTATGGATTAAAGATGGCGGATGACGGCTGTCAAAAAACACGTGGCTTTGTTTACCTCGCGCTAGTTAGGTTAAGTTGGTAGCACTAAGGTTTAGACCCGTCAAGATGGCAGCACTGCCGATGACAGGTGACGAAAGAGGGCAGCACGGTGCTCAAAGATGGCGGATGGCAGCTGTCAAAAAGCATGTGGCTGTCAAAAAGCACGTGGCTTTGTTTACCTCTCGCTAGTTAGGTTAAGTTGGTACCACCGAGGTTTATTCCCGTCAAGATGGCAGTACTGAGGTTAGCGATGCGTTGTTGTCTGTCAAAAAGCACGTGGCTTTGTTTACAAATCTGTCAAAAAGCACGTGGCTGTCAAAAAACACGTGGCTTTGTTCACCTCATGCTAGTTAGGTTAAGTTGGCACTACTGAGGTTTAGGCCCGTCATGATGGCAGTACTGAGGTTTGCGATGCGTTGTTGTCTGTCAAAAAGCACGTGGCTTTGTTTACAAATCTGTCAAAAAGCACGTGGTTGTCAAAAAACACGTGGCTTTGTTTATCTCGAGCTAGTTAGGTTAAGTTGGCACTACTGAGGTTTAGGCCCGTCAAGATGGCAGTACTGAGGTTAGCGATGCGTTGTTGTCGATGTCAGCTGTCAAAAAGCACGTGGCTTTGTTTACAAATTCAAATTTCGCGCTAGTTAGGTTAAGTTGGCAGCACTGGAAGAGGCCTCTGGCTGATGTGGAGGTGGCCACTGGGAGGCCTCTGGCTGAGGTGGAGGTGGAGGTGGCCACTGGGAGCCGGAGGTGGCGGTGGCCGCCGAACTCTCCCATTATACTACTCACAACATTTAAAATATTTGACATACATGTAATTTTTAAAATGCAACAAATCTTTTTAAAATAATATAGTACTAATAGCAATATGGAGATAGTAATGAAAGAAATAATTATAGAATGTACAACATGACAATATAAATGAACATGATAATAATTTTAAAACTAACACTAGTAATAATAACAGAAGGAAACACAGTAAAAACCTATAACTAGCAAATACATTTCTAAATTTTACGGAAATAAGCTCATTCACGCACTCATTCGCACTATGCATATCGAACAATTCAGGTAGAGGTATTCATAAAGTGATTTCGGCAATCGATCTTAAATTTCCTACGAGAACGTAAATCCCTAATGGTAGTAGGGAGGGTATTCCAAAGGAGCGCTTGTAAGTCCTGGAATGACTGAGAGATATTTTTAAACAGGAGCCAGATCGTGTATCGTGGTTATGATAGGAGGAGATGTAATTAAAATTTGATGAGTGATAATTCGGTACAACTGAGTTTAGAACTCCATGCAGAAGGGCCAACATATAGAAACTGCGACGCTCATGAACACGAAGCCATGACAACTCCCTATATTAAGGTGAAATGTTAGAATCATACCGCAGCTTAAATATAAATTGAATACAGGTGTTTAAACTCCGTTCGAGCATCTTGTTACTGTCTTCAGTTATGTCCGAAAGTACAGTGTCGCAGTAGACTAGAATTGGTAAGATTAGGGATTTTACCAGTTGTATTTTAAGATGTTTTGGAAACATGAAAGAGTAGAGTTTGAGAGGAAAAGAAATTTCTGCACTTTACGGCATGAATTTGTCACTTGTGCAGTCCAATTTAGTGTCTTAGTCACTATAACACCTAAGTATTTTACTGACGGACAATAGGGAACGGCAGTATTATTTAAAATAATTGGGGGTACATGTCTACTTTTTAACAAATTAAAGTTCCATTTGTCACCAAATATAATAGTCTGAGTCTTTTAGGATTTATTAACAAGCTGTTTTTCCTGGCATAGTCATTCAGTCGTCGTAAATCAAAATTTACCTGTCAATGGCTATATCTATGTCTTGTGGACATGAATGATAATAAATCTGAATATCATCTGCATAGATATGGTACTTGCTACATTCCAATGCGTTCCCTATGTCGTTCACACTAACAACAAATAAGAGGGGGCTCAAAACGTATCCCTGCGGGACACCTATTGACTTGTAATGCCATCCTGAGTACATTGTTCCCACTGAAGAACACAAATGTGGAAAGACACAAAAATGGCGGATCCGCTGCACGATGAATGCCGAAGCCTTCAGAACGAGGAAGAAAAAAGACGCTAAGTAGGCTTTTCCGCTCAGGGAGGACTTGAGGATGGTTTCGCGGCCGGTTTTTAACACAAAATCAATTCCACTAATATTGGGGGTCTCACGCCAAGACGCAGAACAACGCAGGAAGTGTATCAATCACGCGATGGAAAACGAAGCGCGGAGCAACGAGAATGCTTAATGTGACGAAACCATGGAAAGATGTGATATAAAAGACTTAAGTTTCGTCGTCCTTTCAGCCAGAGCTCCAGGGGATAGCGCTGCACCAACTGGAAAAGTACTTGATGTTGTTAAAAGACGAATTCCACGGCAGAAGAATTAAAATTCTCGTACAGTATCTCAGATTTTTTCCGATAAACGCCAAGAAAACCCACTTCGCTCATAGAAAATTTAAGATGTGAAAGTAGTGAAAGTATAATTTGACATCAAGGCAAAGGTCACTTGCCTGTTAGCTGAACTGATATACATACGGATAGATGGAAGGGAACTCATTCTTCACTGCAAACAACATAGAATCACGATGGAAATCGTTGAATGCATTACGAAAGTCTAATTTAACGAAAGTTTCGGACACTGATGACGATACCAATAGTAGATATGTGCGGCACGGTCAGCAGATTCAGTTCCATTGGGAACACACACTCTAAGTTGGTGGGGAGATAAGAAGACCATAACAGGTATAATGATTCTGTAACATAAGATTTTCGCAGCTAGTCGACCCCAAACGGTACCGACAGCAGTAGGGCGAATGCCACCACATTTCTTCTTAAAACAGTGAGTGACGAACCAAAAAATAGTGGGCGAAACTCGAAAGGGACTCTGCCAGAAATGATGAGGTCAAGTAGATCTCGAGAAGATATTACGAATTCTCCTTAGAATCATGCTATTGACATTGGTGAAGGTACTTCAGGACCAGCGGACGAAGGCAATCCAGTCCATCAGCAGATCCAGAAGGAAAAGAAGAGACGGCATAAAATGTTCTGTGGTCGTCACTTCAGGAACAAAATTTGATGTCTTCGGAGGATTCGGAAGAACGACTGGACGTAATTTGGTAGGTAGATTCTCTCTTCCAATACAGAAGCTTCGGGCGTGCTGACAGAAATAAGCAACAGAACTGCTCCCCGAACGTCAAAATCGGAAAGTTTGTTCTCGACGCTTTGACATTGATTGAACTGAGAGAAGGGTGAGACTTCCAATCATGTAAAGAAGAACAGGGAATGGCATCACGGTGTACCTCATTCCAATCTCAGTTCAACACACGACGTTGAACCATGCTTGTAGCATGTTCATTTATTTGACACTTTTTATGCAAACGGCTTCTATCAGCCTCATTTTCCCATATTTACTTATGCATGTCTAGTAATGTCCAGTAGAGAGCAGCACCTTCTGTGTTTAAACTGGGAGGTCGTTCGTTTTACGGGAGTCGTGACCTTTTTCTCTTTGAGGCTCATCTTCTCTGTGTGTATATGGCAGGTAACAACAATGCGAACCCCGATGATGGCGTTTTATGTCATAAATATTCATTTAACGGCTTCAAGATTGGATTATTTACGCTTATCTTTCCTTATTTTAACTATTGATAACTGCAGGTATGTTGGTACTTTTTCTAATATTTGATTTTTGGCAATGATTCATTCCGAACTGTCATGGTTGATTGACATTCATCTTTTCCGCTCCGTCGTATGACATGTTTCGTGTGGGTGTGGCTGTGATTTTGTGATGATGGCAAAATGGTCGCTGTGTGGCTACGTTTGGATGCAGTGCTTGCTTCCGTACTTCGTAATCTCTAAAATATATGCCTCTCGTCTCGACCAAGGAGCTACATCCAGGTCGCACGAGACGCGCCATGTTGATGGATGTGAATAAAGCGATGGTTCGCCCTGACCTAATAATATAATTGCTCGGTGAACGCAAATGCTTGGAATATGGGAGACCTGTCGATAATGACCGTGGGGTCATAAATTTATGATTTGCATTTGACTGTGTTATTTGAACGGCCGTTCGCCTTTTATTTCCCGATACCCTCATGTGTGTGTGTGAATGCTGGATGCGTATGTGTTGGTGTGTGGAGGAGTAAAAAAGGTGGTGTGTCGGTCGACCTGCCTTCATTGTTTGTTTGTATCTGTACCCTATTTGTTCTCGGCACAGATCTGTAAATATATTTTTATCCGTGGTTGATACTCGCTCGAGTAGGCGCCATGTTGGCTGCGTAATTATGCATGGGTCGTGCCTATAGTATTCTTTGGATTTATCATTCTTTGTTTTGGTCCATGGAGGCTGGTTTTAGCCTCACTCCGATATCTCCATTCTTCTTATCTGCCTTTTGTTCTCCGTGATGGGCGGATTGTTGTGAGAGCTATTCATGTTGTTGATTACATCATGGTGTTAGAAAAGCAGTGTCGTGAATGAATGACAGTTTATCGTAAAACGGGCGACCTTATTAACATGTGAATACGGTAATTACACTGCAAATGATATAATGAAGTTGTGCTTGACAGGCGCTGTGCATTTTAAAATGTGTGATAATGTATTCAAATGAGTGTTAGTCTTGAGCTCACGCCATGATACGGAGATGTTTATTAATGCAAGGTACGTCCATGTTAACTATATTTACCCTTCTTTTTGATTTCACTTATGAGTTCTGTTTTCTGTCTTAATGTTTCACTTGAATTTTATTAATAAACCCTGGTTCTAAGTCATATTTCTTTTATTGTTAATAGTCATTGTCTTGCCCCCTTGTTCACCAATTATGAGGAGGTGTTTCCAGCCCGGGGCGGCATTTCTGCCTTAATAATCGAAGATCCCGCGCCTCGAATTATTCCCTACGAATGTGTTATCGTCGATGTTGTGTGGATTAGTAATATTTCTAGGGGTAGTTCAGGGGTCAGCAGGTTTGGCACAAATGGTAGCAGAGGCGGTTCGATTAGGAAAACTCCTGTGAGGAGAAATCAGACGGGGTAGAGCTGGAAATGCATTTTGATTTAGTTCTGGTCGCTTTGATTTAGCCGTATGATACTATCAATTTCTGGGCTTAATATTAAGTTTAATTGATAGTTTATGTGCATTGTTGTCTCCTTGCGTATGTGTCTTATGTTTGATATGTCTGAAACTTGTGTTACGATATGGAGAATCAAAAGGCTTTAGAAATAAGTAATCGTACTGATAGTGTTACTGGAGACATGTCGAACCTGGAAAGTGAAATGAGGCAAGGTGCGAATGAGCTCGATGATTCGCCTGTGGGGAGTAGGAAAAGTAATAAATGCCCCGATGATGATAATGCTGTTGCCTGTCGTAATTGTGCTCTTGGCGAGAATGGTGTGGATCATATTTCCGATCACCATGCTAACGTGAACCCCGTATTTGATGTTGTGAGAAAGCGGAGGCTAAATTTCTCAGGGGAAGAGAAAACTTCCAGAGTGATTGAATTCTTGGAACGGTTTGAAGATATCCCTGAGTGCAGCTCGTTACCTCTTGATTTGTTTGTCCCTGTTATTCCGGGAGTGCTGGAGGGGCCACCTCTTAAATAGTTCAGGCTTATAAAAGGTAGCGTCCTGTCGTGGGACGAGTTTGCTAGCCGCATCAACAGCGCTTTGGGGTGTCCGATATGGACTAATGCTTGAAGCAGGAAATCTTCCGGAGGACGCAAGGAGTAGGGGAAAGTATTGACGATTATGCCACCGGGATCCTAACTCTAGCTAACCGCATGTGTGTTAAGGTGCCAGAAACAGAGGTTTTCGACCAGTTATACAGGAATCTAGCGCACGAGTACAAACTGCACATTAAACGATCTCAAGTCGAAAGGAAAGAGACGTGGAAATATTTGAGAAAATAATAGATTGTACTCATAAAAACAATAATGATGTGGTAATAATTGGGGGAGATCTAACCTTGCCTGAGGTTGAATGGAATGGAGCTGCAAGTGAAGCCCATGAACAGAAACTGGCAAATAAGTTAATTTGGAAGGGAGGATTTTCACAAGTAGTACAAGAACTGACTCGTCTCAATAATTTACTAGATGTATTCTTGATTAAACCATGGGAAAGTGTTGATAAACCTGAGGTAATTGAAGGAATATGTGAACATAAGGTTGTAATAATGGATGTAGAACTGGTACCAAAAAGGCTTAATAAAAGGGTCACACAAGACAAGAAATTGTACAGAAAAACTAAAGTTAATGAATTTGGGACTTACCTTAAATCACATTTCAGTTCTTGGATAAGTAAAAGGAGTAATGTGGATACACTTTGGGCTAAATTCAAAGGAATCGTTTGGGAAGGATAGAAGAGGTTTGTACCTCTTAAGAAGGGTAAAATGACCTCAGACCCTGCTTATTATACAAGGGAAATAAGAAAACTAAAAAGAAACTGAAGAATAGTAAACAGGAAAATCAAAGAAAGTAGGGAGAGTAGAGAAAGTAGAAAACAGCTAATGAGGGAACTGAATAGAGTGAAGAAGGAAGCAAAAGAGAATTATATGAATGGCATTCTTCAAGAGCGTAATGACCACAAAGGGAAATGTTAAAAGCTGTATTCATATATCAGGAATCAAAAAGGAAAAGGAATCCTAATTCCTACAATGGTGGGAGAAGGGGGTGAACACTATTTAACAGATACTGAGAAAGCAAACCTCTTTAGTAGGGAATTCAGAGATTCAGTGGATGATTGTCAGGAGTTGGAAACCGAAACAGAAGATACAGAGGGAGAGACACAGAGGGAAACAAGAAGCTTCTCATTCACAAATGAAGATATTTTCAGAGAAATCCAACTGCTTCAGCGAGGAAAAGCAGTAGGAAGTGATCAGATTACTGGGGAGGTGATAAAGACAATTGGGTGGTACATAGTGCTTTATTTAAAATTTATCTTTGACTATGTCATAAATAATAGTGTAATACCAAAGGAATGGAAGGAATGTATAATAATACCAATTTATAAAGGAAAGGGTGATAAAAGGAAACCAGAGAACTACAGACCAATCAGCCTGACCAGTATAGTTTGTAAAATACTGGAGAGTTTAATATCAAAGTACATCAGAGGGATATGTGACGATAAAAATTGGTTCATGAGGAGCCAGTATGGATTTAGAAAGGAATTTTCTTGTGAGAAACAACTGGTGGAATTTCAGCAGGACATATCAGATCAATTGGATTCAGGGGGCCAGTTAGATTGCATATCCATAGGTCTTTCCAAAGCCTTTGATAGAGTGGAACATGGAATATTATTAAAGAAATTGGAAGGAATAGGATTGGACGTAAGGGTTACACGTTGGGTAAAAACATTTCTAAATTCAAGGGTTCAGAAAGTCAAAGTGGGAATTAATGTATCGCAGGAAGAGAAAGTTTGGAAGGGAATTGCACAGGGTAGTATAATCGGTCCGTTAATTTTCTTTTCTTAGGGAACAATATAACATCAAAAATAAGATTGTATGCAGATGAAATAATTGTTTATAGGGAAATAAATACCATTTAGGATTGTTCAGAATTACAAAGGGACCTTGAGAGTATCCAACAATGGGTTGAAGAGAATAACATGAAGGTTAATGGAGGCAAATCAACTGTTACAACATTTACAAACAGGAGTTTTAAAACTGAATTTGAATATATTTTGGATGGGGTAGTTATCCCAAAAGATGGCAAGTGCAAATACTTAGGTGTAAGATTTGAAAGTAATTTGCACTGGAAGGGTCATGTGGATGACATTGTTGGTAAATCATACAGATCGTTACATGTCATAATGAGGCTACTTAAAGGATGCAACAAAGAATTAAAAGAGAAAAGTTACTTAAGTATGGTTCGTCCATTATTGGAATATGCAAACAGTATTTGGGATCCTCACCAACAATACCTAATAAAAGAAATAGATATTGTGCAAAGGAAAGCAGCAAGATTTGTAACAGGGGATTTCAGGAGAAAGAGTAGTGTATCAGAAATGTTAAAGGAACTAGGGTGGGAAACTTCAAGTAAGAGAAGGGAAAAAACTAGACTTACTGTACTATATAGAGCCTATACAGGAGAAGAAGCATGGGGAGATATCCGTGAGAGGCTTCAGTTGGAAAATAATTATATCGGCACGATTGACCACATATATAAAATTAGAAGGAATTTTAGCCGAAGCGATTGGGGTAAATTTTCATTTATTCGGAAAGGTGTGAAGGAGTGGAACAGTTTACCAGCGGGTAGTGTTTGATCCTTTTCCAAAATCTGTACAGATATTCAAAAAGAGAATAAACAGCAACGGAGAAAATAAATGAAATGTTACAGGGCATTCGACCAGTGCAGGTTAATGTAAATAAAAATGTGTGTGAATGAATTAATTCCATCCCCTGGTCTAAGGAGTTTAGACAGCCAAATTAGGGGGCTGCCTGTAGGGGTGAAGTACAGTGGGGACTTCGAGGGCCCTGGGGCCGCTACGGTAGCTGTGAAGGCCCTTCAGAAACTCTGACAAGTGGTGGTAAAAGGGGCTCTGGTTAAGACGCAGCAGGTCGTTTTGCTACTTAGGTTCCAGAATGGGTAAAGAAAAGACAAAGTAAATAAATGCAATGTAAATTTTAATCATATACCAGTTGTACAGTATCATTTGAAGTAATTCCACATACTATATATCAGTTGACTATATTTGTAAGTAGTACAGGAGATATTATAAGTAGAATTTTGTAAACAATGTCAATTTATTAAGGATGAGCTGTGTGTTTAATAGAAAAAATTGTTCGCGTAAATTATATAACATTGTATTATAGGAAAAGTTTATTCTCTTGTTAATTTAATATTTAGTGCTTGACAATAATATATTTTAGTGTACCGTTTGCCACCGAGGTAGATACTTCATCAGCAAATAAAGAGATTTTGATTTGATTTGATTTGAAAACGTTGAGAACATTATTGACCTAGGTCGCGAGTTCGAGTCCACTTTAAGTCAAAACAAACAGTACCATCCGCCTCCTATTCCGTCCGATTGCTCATTTCCTGACGTTGCTTGTCGTGCACCCGTCATATCTGTTACTTTTGGTACCCCTTCTTCTCCATCTCGTTCCGTCCGTAGCCCCGAACCCAAGCTCAGCTTTGAAACTCCGCACCAACATTACATCAGTGCAACCCAACCATCAAACTCGGTCACTGTAAATAGCGGTAGAGCCAGGTCGTGCTGGAATTGTAGCAAATTAGGTCACGTCTCGAAGAACTGTTGGTCTAAGTCCCCTGTAAAGTGCTCTCAATGTGGTCTTGTTGGTGTCACTGTGCGAGTGTGTCCTCGTTGCAACCCTCAGCAGAAACTAGAGGCGCGCCGACGTGATGGCCCGCCATTGGCGCCTGATGTTGGTCTAAATAAGAGGATCTGGGGCCTTCCCTCATCTACCCCATGGGCCAAAGTTTATGTTGGATCTCGTATATTGTATGCCATGATAGATACCGGTTCGTGTATTTCCCTTGTTGATCGATCCCTTGTGCTTTCTATGAATTTAGAGTATCTCCCTGAGTGTGAGAGCCTGAGAAAGTACGTGTCTGTCGATGGCCGCGAGGTATCTCCCGTAGGTCGGACCAAATGTCATATAAAAAAAGTTCATGGTCTTTTGTGGGATTGGACGTTCATCTATCTATTGATTTCATCAATCGCACCTTCGCCTTTCGCTTTAAATCAATGTCATTTACCCCTTTGAGGCCCCATTTCGGCGTCCCACTGTGTGCGCCCTGTCGAAATATCCACTTACCAACGCCTCGTGTGAACTGACCGATACTCAAAACCTCATGTTAAACTGCTTGTTGGAGGAATTTTCTGATGTCTTGACTGATAAGCTTGGGTGTGCAAAAAATTTCTCCTATTCCATTGCACTCAAAGATGATACGCCCGTTAGGTGCCCTCCGTTCAGTTGTTCGCCCCCGAAATTGTCCGCTATGAGAGAATGTGTCAACGACCTGTTGGATAAGAAGGTCATCAGTCGCTCCAAGTCTCCCTTTAGTAGCCCCCTTCCTAGTCCCTAAAAAGGACGGTAAATTCAGGTTCATTGTAGACTATCGTAAGGTCAATAAGAACATTGTTTTGACAGCTTCCCCCTACCCACCATTGAAAGTTCCTTCCAATATTTTCATGGCGCAAAATACTTCACCGAGCTTGACTTTAATTCGGCATATTACCAGATTTGCTTGGATGTCAAAAGTCACCCTTGTACTGTCTTCGCTACTCTATTTGGATTATTCGAATTTAATAAAGTCCCGATGGGCATTTCGATTGGAGGACGAGCGCTTAGCTGCGTGATGGATTCGATCTACGGAGATCACAAATTTTCAGGTGTCTTTAATTTTTTGGATGATCTGATTTTTTGACCGAGCTTTGACGAGCACCTGGCTCACCTTCGTGAGGTTCTCAGTCGTTTGCGCAAGCACGACTTCACAATTAACCCGAAGAAGGTGTCTCATTTGTGCCGAACGAAGTTTCCCTTGCTGGCGCACTCCTCTGTATGTAATACATGCTTTGACCGCTATCGACTTTTTGGTCGATCTATTCCCTGGACGTGACGTATGACTCGTTTTCTCCTTGACAGAGCGCGCTTCTGGCCATCAGCCGAAGTGCCCTTTAGTGAGTCTTGTGCTCGCCTTCTTTGAAACAAGTTCGCATGACGGTTGTAGCCATCATGGCGGCCGATGTAATAATGTGCATCTTGAGATACGCGATCTTTAACCTGTGTCGTCTGCTTTTCCTGCAGTGGATTTATCCGCTTGAATGCCCGACTCTTATGTGAGTCGCTATTTTGTGACTACCTAAAGTTCTGAGCGACGCCTGACTATTAAGGTAACCTTTTTTTTTGGCTTGCTATGGTTGCGTGGGCACATTAGTCGTATACATTTTACTGTTAATTTTGCATTTCACCTTACTGTTAGTTTCCATTGTATTTGTGTGTTCTTTTTGTGTGACATAAACCTGCAAGGACGGAGGATGGTTTTGGTCGGTTGTATGTTTGTTTGGCGTGTATGTGATCTGAAGTTTGAGACCTACTGCTTTTTATTTATTCGTCGATTTCTCTCATGGCCGAGCTCTTGACGCGTGACGTTGTGTTTTGACGCTATGACTGGTGTTCATGTTCGTCCGTGGCGAGGCGATATGAATACGTCGTGGGCGTGATGGTTACGATGATGCTACTGTGATTTAAGTGGGGATATGCCTTGCCATGATGCGGCAATTCTTTGTTATATTACGCGTCTGGTATTGAGCTCGAGTCAATGAAAGCAGTTGTCTTGCTATGCGGATCTGTCTGTGTTCGTTATGTGTCTGGACAAAACTGATTATTCTACCTGTATACATTTCTTTTGGGTATCTATGGTGTGTGTGTGTACGTGTGGTTGTGCTGTATGCCTGCCTGATTAACAGCATTCTCCTTTTCTTACAGTGTAATTTTTTAAGTTTTATTTACATTTTCTTATTTTCATTCCTCGGGCTATTTGCTGACCTAATTATATATTTACGTTTGTTGTTTTCATTTGAATGAGTCTTCTTTCATTGTTAGGATTGTTTACTCGCCTCGTAACTATGGCAGCCATATTTATTCTTTGATTTTATTTTTTGGGATACTGCGCTTTTCAAATGGGGGATTGTTGCGTGATGGTTCTCTTCTCTGGGATGCTGGTCCGTATACATGGAGATGTGTGAGATGTAACGTGAATGTTTTTATTTGATGTGCATGTAAGTTCTTTCGATGTATGCCCACTGATATTAGTTCATTGCGAGGACGAATGTGTCATACGTCGCGTGTATGAAATTATGTGGAGGAAGTAAATCGTACGTTACAAGTTTTGTGATTGTAAGAGGTTTGTGTGGCCATGTTTGATATGTTTTCAATCTGCCTCTGGATATGATTGGATGAATAACCTACACGATAAGTTTCTACGCATATCTCCGTGAGTAATGTTTCAAACTTGATATTTTTCTTATTGCCTTATCTTGCTTTATTTTCATTAATAAACCCCCATGTATTTTGACCCCGTTCTTTCATTTATCGGGAAGGGTTCTGGGTTCTTTCCTTCTCCCGCTCCTCCCTTTAGTCTAATTTGGTTCGAGTCCAGCTCCAGACTGATTTAGTCTGTTCCAGCCCGTCCACGGCCTTGTCTCATGAGGTAAGTTGGTAAGTATTCACGGACCTGTTGGTATGTGTATGCGTGCGTGTGTGCGTATGTATGTGTGTGCGTATGTGCGTGTGCGCGTCTACGGTAGCAGAGTGTGTGTGAGGTTTGAGTGAGTGAGTGTGTAGTCGGTGGCAGTGTGTGCCGGTTGTGTGGGAGCACATTGCTCCAAACTTCTAAGTTCCCTAGGTCACATCATATCCGATTCTGGAATCGCTGTAAACCCGGACAGGGTCAAGTTTATCAAGGAGTTTCCTCAGCCAAAAAACTTTCGTGGTGTGAGAAGATTTCTGGGTATGGTCGGATTTTACAGCCGTTCCATCAAAAATATTCTCAGATTTCGGCCCCCTTAAACCTGCTAAACCGCTTTATCTGGAGCCAAGATCACACCCATGCTTTCGAGAAACTGAAAAAAGCACTTTGTGAAGCCCCTGTGTTGCACAGTTCGGATTTCTCCCGCGATTTCGTCCTCCAATGTGACTCCAGTGAGCTCGCTATTTCTGTCGTGCTTAACCAAGCCGATGAGGAAGGTAGGCTAGCCCGGTCGCGCACTTTAGCAAACTGTTACATGGAGCTGAACTGAGGTATTCCGTTTACGAAAAAGAATGCCTAGCCGTAGTTTTGGGTGTCGAGAAGTTTCGCTCCTATTTGGAACACCACAATTTCTACGTCCATACAGACAATCAGGACCTATGGATGAGCGCAAATGTGAAATGACTTGGTCGAACTGCTAGGTGGATTCTCCGGTTGTCCGCTTACAAATTCACGGTGGTACATGTTCGTGGGAAAGACAATGTTGTAGCCGACTGTCTGTCGCGCATGTTTGACGGGATAAAGGAGAGTGAGATCGAACCCGAGGAAGGCCATGTTCTGATTGAACAAGTTAACAGCATTAGCATTTTACAAAATTACCCTTGGTCCTTCACGGACATTTCCGAATTCCAGAAAGATGACTCCGAGTGTCAAGAATTGTTGAAACGTAACGCGGATGGGTCTCTCGAAGACGAGTCATGTAGTGTCAAAAGAGGATTGTTGTTCCGCGGGAATCAAAAAACGATAGAGACAAAATTTACGTTCCTCTCAAATTAAGGTCCATGCTGCTTCAGTTTTATCATGACTCCTATCTGGGTGCCCATCTGGGTCAATATAAACCTTAAATCTCGTCTCTCGTGACTTCTTCTGGCGTAACCTCAAAAAGGAAGTTCTGGAGTATGTGAAAAGTTGCGACGTTTGCCAAAGAACTAAACCCGCGCAGTCTTCCCTTACGGGACTCCATTCTGCTGACGTAGCGACGTACCCTGGAGAAAGGTTGTTTACTGACTATTTCGGCCTTCTCACGAAATCCAAGAATGGCAACGTTGGGATTCTGTCCGTCGTTGACGCATTTTTAAAATTCGTTTGGTTGTTCCCTGTACGTAAAATTAATTCGAATAACGTCGTGCACCCTTCTATCCAGGGATATTCTTGGAATTTATGGACCCCCTAAAGTGATAGTGGCTGACAATGTGTCCACATTTAGCTGCCGTAAAGTCCGACATATATGCTTTCGATGGGGAGTGAAGCATGTGTTTCTGAGCCCCCATTACCCCCAAACCCTCGCACGTTGAAAGATTGCACGGAAACCTCAAAGCCCGTTTGACGGCTTTTCACAGCGCTGATCAGCGCAACTGGGACTGTAACTTGGATTCTTTGTTTTAGCTTTCAACAGTAGTATGCATGAGTCACACCAACAAGCCCAGCAACTCTGTTTTTAGGAAGGAACCTCGTCGATCCGCTGCAGTTGAAGTGGCAGATCGGGTATCTGTCCAAGCCGTCCAGGACGATGGATGTGGAGGCCAAATGGAAGGAAGCTGTGGCACAGTTAACCAGAGCCTGAAACCGCGTGGCAAGGAGGTACAATCAAGGCAGGAAAAAGGTAAACCTGGACGTCGGAGACCTGGTCGTGGTAAAGACTTCCCCGATAAGCTCAGCGGCAAATCAGGTCACGGCCAAATTGTGTAATAAATATTCTCACTCCAAAAGGGTAATCAGGTTTTGGGACCTGTGACGCTCGAACTGGAATACGTCGTAAGTAAAAGGTTGAGCAAGGCTCACGTTTCGTTGGTGAAACCTTACCATCAAAAGAGCCAGTAAACCTTGAGCATTTTAAAGATATTTCGTATCAGTAGTGATGCATATGAACCTTGTCCTTCTTGAATTCCCCAATTTCTAAACTAGTTTTTCTATCAGGTAGAAATCATGTTTAAGGAATGAGGACGGAAGGAAAAACAATAGGTTCGCCGGAGATGAACTGAATGAAATTCCAAATCCCTGGTTACATGACAATATCATGCCTGACTAATTTGTTTCTCTTGAATGCCTGATTTTCGATCTGTGAATGAGTGGAATAAATTGTGTAAAACTGGACTGATTTGATTCAGCGTTGCACGTATCAAGCAAGAACAGACCTCTCGTGAGGCGGACTGTTTTCTTTTAACGTGTACTATTAAAACTGACTTTGAAAATGTCATGTGTTTGTAAAAATGTAGCTATAAGTAGATTATAAGTCTCTAGGTTAATTGGGCGCTCGCTCGTAGTTTTAAGTTTCTGGACCTTGTTTGAAATGCGACCGCTCGTCTGATCAACGAGCTTCAGCGCATTTTAAAAGGGGGCCGCTGGACGTTTGAACCATGCTTGTAGCATGTTCATTTATTTGACACTCTTTATGCAAATGGCTTCTATCAGCCTCATTTTCCCATATTTACTTATGTATGTCTAGTAATGTCCAGTAGAGAGCAGCAACTTCTCTGTTTAAACTGGGAGGTCGTTCGTTTTACGAGAGCGGTGACCTTTTTCTCTTTGAAGCTCATCTTCTCTGTGTGTATGTGGCAGGTAACAACAATGCAAACCCCGATGGTGGAGGTGGCGTTTTTGTGTCATAAATATTAATTTAACATCTTCAAGATTGGATTATTTACGCTTATCTTTCTTTATTTTAACTATTGATAACTTCAGGTATGTTGGTACTTTTTATAATATTTGTTTTTGGCGATGATTCATTCCCAACTGTCATGGTTGATTGACATTCATCTTTTCCGCTCCGTCGTATGATATGTTTCGTGTGGGTGTGGTTGTGATCTTGTGATGATGGCAGAAGGGCCTCTGTGTGGCTACGTTTTTGGTGCAGTGCGTGCTTCCGTACTTCGTAATCTCTAAAATATATGCCTCTCGTCTCGACCAAGGAGCTACATCCAGGTCGCACGAGACGCGCCATGTTGATGGATGTGAATAAAGCGATGGTTCGCCCTGACCTAATAATATAATTGCTCGGTGAACGCAAATGCTTGGAATATAGGAGACCTGTCGATAATGACCGTGGGGTCATAAATTTATGATTTGCATTTGACTGTGTTATTTGAACGGCCGTTCGCCTTTTATTTCCCGATACCCTCATGTGTGTGTGTGAATGCTGGATGCGTATGTGTTGGTGTGTGGAGGAGTGAAAAAGGTGGTGTGTCGGTCGACCTGCCTTCATTGTTTGTTAGTATCTTTGCCCTATTTGTTCTTGGCATAGATCTATAAATATATTTTTATCCGTGGCTGATACTCGCTCGAGTAGCCGCCATGTTGGCTGCGTATTTATGCATGGGTCGTGCCTATAGTATTCTTTGGATTTATCATTCTTTGTTTTGGTCCATGGAGGCTGGTTTTAGCCTCACGCCGATATCTCCCTTCTTCTTATCTGCCTTTTGTTCTCCGTGATGGGCGGATTGTTGTGAGAGCTATTCATGTTGTTGATTACATCATGGTGTTAGGAAAGCAGTGTCGTGAATGAATGGCAGTTTATCGTAAAACGGGCGACCTTATTAAGATGTGAATACGGTAATTACACTGCAAATAATATAATGAAGGTGTGCTTGACAGGCGCTGTGCATTTTAAAATGTGTGATAATGTATTCAAATGAGTGTTAGTCTTGAGCTCACGCCATGATACGGAGATGTTTATTAATGCAAGGTACGTCCATGTTTACTATCTTTACCCTCCTTTTTGATTTCACTTAAGAGTTCTGTTTTCTGTCTTAATGTTTCACTTGAATTTTATTAATAAACCCTGGTTCTAAGTCATATTTCTTTTATTGTTAATAGTCATTGTCTTGCCCCTTGTTCACCAATTACGAGGGGGTGTTTCCAGCTCGGGGCGGCATTTCTGCCTTTCCTAATCGAAGATCACGCCCCTCGAATTATTCCCTACGAATGTGTTAACGTCGATATTGTGTGGATTAGTAATATTTCTAGGGGTAGTTCAGGGGGCAGGGGGTTTGGCACAACGTAAAGTTGATTACCTCATCTGATTTCTGAGGAACACGGAGAGCAGCAAAAGGAATAAGAAGATCATTCCAGGTACTAGTATCGTTGGTATCCATCACACGGCGAACATCTTCACACAAGGTTGGTCGAGCACCGCTAGATACACGGCGCAGAACAGGGACAGCATATTTTAACTGAACAAGAAGTGGAACAATTTTAATATTGGCGAATTCTTCAGTTCCATACCGTTAATCGGTGTACATCTCGAGGAGCCGTGTCGATTATCCTTCATGGTGTGGGGTGGCTCAGAAATTCCTCTAAGTACATCAATATGTGACTTACTAATATGGTTCGTAAGACACCTGGAACCCACGAAAAATTTACCTCAATGCGCACAGGGCCCTTCGGTTATAGTACTTGACACATTACTAACGATACTTGTATTCCTTGACGAGACCTACTGAAAAAATGTCATTGTCTTTCTTGTTAAAACCGTACTAAAATTCTGCTCTTGATATTATCATGGTCTTGAAATTCGGCACGATATGTGAAGTTATTCTGACACAGCGCTGTTCGTGTGCTGAAGGAGAAATAAAATGGCGTGTCATGGATTGTTCAAGAGATGATTGGGACGGTGCTGTGTAACAGTCAATAGTTGGAGTTCCTGCCAACTAGCTGATGCCGGTTTTTTTTGTATTACCCTTCCCACAGGAGCGCGTCTTTGTAGACGATTATATTCTTACTGGATGATCAACGTCAAAGAAAAGTTAAACAATACACCTGCACTTTAGGACTCGAAACAGTTGGAAGAAATTATCAGAAATCTCGTCAATAAGGCAACATGTAACTTAAATAACACCAATACACGTGAAAAACTAACTTATACTCCATGAATTGTCAAATGCCTCTAAGTAAGCAACCATTAGCTAAGTATGTCGTGTATCAGGGTGATGATACCTTTTACGACATGCCATGTTCGCCGTCGTGTTTATTATTTCCCATTCCATGAACTGAGTGACTGATATATGATAATTATCTCCCTGAAAGCTATAAGTTATAGCTAAATGTTTTCTCAGCGTTGTCGATTTTCAGCTCCCCTAGTGAAAGTTGAGAGTACCAGTCATTAGTGTGCGATCGCTCAAATTAAGTGTTCTGTAACCGTGAAGCCATGATCAGGAATGTTAAAGAATTGTGAGGTGTTTATCATTTGTATACCTGAATTCTGCTTCCAGAGTATTCCGGTTCAAAGTAAATTTCACACATTTTTCCAAACATACATCTTAATTATATATTGTTAAGCCTTTCAGCATTCAGTCGGCAAGCCTTGTCATCTAGGAGACGTGTTTTTAGGCCTCTCCCACTATATTTTGGGACCGGCAATATCCCTGTAGAAATTGGCGTCTATGGGAATTTATTTCCCTCTTGTATTCAACCACTACTTTCTGTGCGGCTTCATGTCGATAAATTCTATTTTTATCCTCTCTGCCCTAGGAGGTATGTTTTACCTTTATTTTCTTATGTATTTATTTAACTGGCCACGAGTAATATTCTTGGGTCCCGATTCGGGCCTCCTTTGGAGCGAGTCTAACTTGTTCTCGCTTTCTTTCCAACCATTTAGTATGCATGGGCAGGCTTGGAGAGGCTTCTGCTTGGTGTGGGCTAGCCTGCCGAATTGAGTGGACGATCAGCCATGATTCGAGTGAGATCTGTTTGGTGGGCACATAAGTGTCTGGCTTGAGTCTGCATTATGAACCCGGGATAAAATCCGTATGTTCGAAGGTTTTATATCCTCAGAACCATTTATTTTTTGGTTATTTGGAAGGTGTCCTCCTTTTGTTTTATTCTTACTGAATTCATTTTACCTGAGTGAGTATTACATTACACACGCCAAGGCGTTGCTACTTATCTGAAGACATCATGTAAGTCACCGTCATACTCATTTTATTCTTCCTTCTGGGACTGGTCAAATATGACTACTGGATATTTGTTTTCTCCTCTGAACTGTTTGCATCTACAGGATCTCAAGGAAGAAATTGTAGCCTTCGTTCCACCTGTAACTAAAATTTAAAACGGTTTATTTTGATTAATGTACTTCTTATCTCCTGAGGAGTTTTGATTGTAAATCGTATGCTGGTAGTGTTGCTACAACAACCTTGGTATTAATATGGTATTATTACTTATTAATTGGGTAATTGAGAATACGGTACTTGCAAATTATTTAATTATTAATGGTATTGAGCAACATAATGTGTTTAATTTATTGAAGGTATAGATATCACGTGAGATTTCGCCTGGGATTCGGAATCTCACTTTGGGTATTGGATTCAGTGCTACTGTTTTCCTACTTGTTTAATTTCATTTATTGCTGTTTATACTTTTAACTTCTTGTTGTACTTCTTTCCTTCTTTGGTTTTATCACATTGTTATTTCTGCTTCCGTGATTGGTATCTTCTGGACTTCATGGACATGTCATCGTTCCCTTGGCAACTGCAGTGTTGGTTGTACCGGGCGGTACACCTCCACGCCGCTAATTTAAAATGTGCGCCAGTTGAAACTCCTCTGCTGGAGGAAGTCTGAACTTGGTTGACGGTATTAATTTTCAAGTTTCTCAGAAGATGTCACTACGTGGAAATTTTTGAGTTTTTGAACTGTGTCATTTTCGACGTACCTTTGTTTTGCTTGTAGTAAGAAGTGTGAACTTTCTCTTCTAGAGGACACTACTGAAGATCAACAATAGTGCACCCTAGTGCGAAGTGAAAGAACTGTTTTTTTTTTTAGAAAATTTAATTTCAAATGTTGGTTCCTTGTTAAATTTCTTTCAGTCTTTGGTTAAGTTGGCAATATTACCCCTTTCTTTCCCCTTGTTTTAAATCTAGCCAATCTCGAATTTCTTAAATTAATTTTCCACCAATTATGTGTTTCTTCTTCGTATTCTGTAGGGGGTTTATTGATGAACCAATAAAAACATTGAGGGAGGGTGTTTTCATTCCCCTAACGCCTAGAACCTTCCGCGAGAGTATATAAACTGCTGATTTTAGGGTCTCCGGGCCACTTCTGTTCCATCTTTCTGTGTGTAAAGTACATAGCAGGGGGCGGGAAGCGCCTCTTTCTTCGGCAGCGGTCAGCAACAAGGTAATGGCCAATTAATAACTTCTTTCGTTGCCAGTTCAGCAGTTTAACTCTCGGGGCGGGTCGAAGCGTTTCCACCATGTAACCTTTTTCTAAATGTAACTACTCTTTCCATCTATTCTCTTTTAAAGCTACATATCGGGATAGAGAGTGCTTAACCCTCTCGAGCTCCCACGCACATTATCTTGAGGTGAACTTATTTTTCTCAACCAATTCTTCCGTAATGTAATGTAAATTGTTATTTTCTTAAGTCACCTCTGTAGTATGGGATTAGCCCTTGTATTAACGGCCTAGTGCCAAGTAGGTCTTAAACAAAGTGTATTAGGAGTGCAAGTTCGCCTCCTCCCAAATTGTTATTTTAGAGGTCATGTAATCAACCTTCTTTTCATTTAATAGACCTCAGTAGGTTGGGTATTTTACCCCTGTGTATATGTCCCTTGAGGACAGCTTAAAGGTAGAGTTAGGAGTGGCCTATGATAGGCTTGTATTTTAAGGGGAAGTAACCCTTTCTTGAAAATTGTGTTTCCTGCCTCAAGGAGGGTTTTTTGGTGTAATTGGAAGCTGGTGTTTCTGGCATGATTGGGGGTTTTCGGCCCCTTTGTTGAATGGTGTTCATTGTAAAGTTGGGCTCATTGCTCAAGAATTATGTATCTGACTCTTGAAGCCCCAAATGGGGTACCTATGTAATTGTACTTTTCAAATTGTGTTTCGGCTATTAAGTACTGTCTATTTGTTATCACTTAATCTTGAAAAGAAAATATAACCTTGTTGAATTTTAAATTAGTTTCTCTTCCGTAGCTTGAGACCTGTTCACACCCGCACCTTCTTTCACCTCTACCTACCACAAAAAAAATCCGTAACAAGTGGTAGCAGAGCGTGGTTGAATGGGTCTCAATTTAGCCCCTTTTGACGGCTAAACATTGCTTTGATTCGAACTCTAACAATTTTCTCAGTTGCTGGAATTTTTTTTGGAGTTTTTCAAAATTGTTCGGTCATCATGCCCGGCCCTCGCGATGTTCTCCATCTTAACTATTTGCGCAAAGAGTAGTTGATCTATGGGTTAACTATCTGAAACGTGCAATCTGGAGGCACGGTTGCAGTAGACACTAACAAGCTTAGAGAGTCCCTTGATTTGCCCATTTCCATCCCCAATTTGGGAGAGAAAGAAATTGATGACTCTCTTTCCACGATCGTCGAGAACATTACTGGGCTAGCATCGGTAGTTAGTTTTTTTGATGAAAATGATCCGTCTCCTAATCAAATTAAGCGTGTGCAAGGCAGGCTGTTTCATTTTTCAAATAGAGTGAACGATCTGTTGTCTCTAAAGTTGAATGACGTTCAGAGGAAGGAAGCTAGTACGCTTCTTGAAAATATCTCTGAATTATCTAGCAAGAACACTCAATTGTTAACTGGGGAGATTTCTCCCAAAAGTGATCAACCCACCACAGTGAATGTAGGTAGTGATGAAGAGCCTCTTAAGGGAGAAGTCAATAGAATAACCGTTGCTGCTCAAACTACCTCTGCCCCATTGGACAACGAGTCTGAACGCCGTACATCGTTGAATAATGTACGTGCGGAATTAACTTCTTTGCCACTGAAATCTCTACCTACTATGTCACCCGGGTTCAGCAGTTTGCCTCATCCATTAGCTATGTTGCTCAGAGGTATCTCTAAGTTTTCTGTTAATATCACTAGTGAAGTTATTTCGTTCTTAAGGTTTTTAGTTGAATTTCAGGATCACGCCCTTGTGTTTTCTCTTTCCCCTTGTCAGATTTTGCAAATCATCTATCCCTATGCAATAGGTATTCTCTCAGACAAAATAGTTAAAGCCATTGCCGAGCAATCATCAATTGAAGACTTCCACGCCCACTTGCTAGCTAACTTCATCCCGGCTAGGGCAAGGTCCTCCCTTATTCAGAAGTACTATTATCGTGTACAGCGTTTCGATGAAAACTTGGCAGACTTCATACAAGACATTAAGTTTTATACTAGGGTGTTTGCTCTGCACTTCCCTGAGGATCAGATTGTACAAGCCATTGTGGAAGGTATCTCACCACCCTATAGGTCATATTTGTGTTTCGCGGCGTGCCCGCAAACTTTCTCTGAACTTGAAGCGTTGGCCGTCTCAGCGGAAGGAGTTAGGTACGCCGATTCTTTGCGTGTGGCAAAAGAACCCCCTCCTTCGTTTAGTAATACTCGGCCTCCACCTCGCCGACCACCCACACCCCGTAAATGTTATGCTTGCGGGTCGCCTAACCATCTTCGCAATAAATGTCCGTTGGTCAAAACTAGTAGGGCAAATAATGGAGCTGGTTCGTCACAAGGCTGTTTTAAATGCGGGGCTTTCTCACATATCGCCAAGAATTGCCCAAATTCGAATAGCACCCCCTCCTGCTCAACTTCTGGTGCAAATTCCACCTATGCCAATAATAAAAAGTGACTAGTGGCTTCGGCTGAGTCGACTAATCCCGCTTCCCGAGGCTCAGCCCCTGGTAAACAGGCCGAAAATTCAGGGAATGTTCTATCTTCAAATTCATCTCTCGAATGCCCCAAAGAATGTCTTAGGATTGCGGCGGATACCCCCGCACCTGTTCCTTTTCTTAAGATTGAGTTGAATAACGAGCCTATAACAGCTCTATTAGATTCAGGCAGTGTTTGTTCTATTATTTCGGCTGAATGGTATTCTAAATTGAAATCTGTTTGTAAACTACCTGACTATGACTCATCCCCTGTTCAATATGTTTCGGCTAATTCATCTCCGTTAGAAATTCTAGGTTCCTTACTGGTCAAAATTCGTATTTTTTAATTTACATGGAAAACCAAACTGTTTGTGGCTAAGCATTTGTCTTGCCCCATCATACTGGGAGCGGACTTCATTTCTCACACTGGTCTTGTGCTCGATCTTCAGAGTAAGTCGTGCACATTCAAATTTGCGTCCAATTGTAACATTCCCTTGTTTAAGTGTAATTCTGTACCATGTTCATCTATTTCGCCCACTCAGGATGAGATGTTGTTAGACCTTAGACATCTACCTGAGGAGCAGGCTGATAGTATTCGCAAATTGTGTCAGTCGTTTCCAGAGGTGTTCTCTGATACTCTTGGTGTTACTGACCTTATTGAATACAAAATTGAGGTCACGGATTCGATTCCTGTCCGTTTTCCACCTTATAGGCTATCTCCACCTAAAATGAAGGCTCTGAAAGAAATTATCGATCAGATGTTGAAGGATGGTATTATTAGGCCCTCTAAGTCAGCGTATTCTTCGCCTATTTTTCTAGTCCCAAAACCCCAAGGAGGCTTCAGGCCTGTCATTGATTACAGGGCTCTCAATCGGAAGGTGGTGTTGCAATCTGTGCCCCTTCCTGACCTTCATTCTTGTTTTCCATGGTTTCGTAAGGCCAAGTTCTTTACTATCTTGGACTTGAATCAGGCCTATAATCAAATTCCCCTTGCCGAAGAGTCTAAACATCTTACAGCGTTTACCACGGACTGGAACTTATACGAATACAACCGCGTGCCTTTCGGGCTCCCCACGGGAGCAGCTGTACTCACTAGGCTACTAGATAGGGTCTTCTCCGACATCAAATTTGAGTACTTATATCACTACTTGGATGATGTCGTCGTATTTTCCGAGACTTTTGAAGAACATCTAGATCATCTGCGAGAAGTACTTAATCGCCTTCGTAAGGCTGGGTTAACGGTCAAGTTGTCCAAGGTTGCCTTTGCTAAGCCCTCTATGTCATTCCTAGGGCACATTGTGTCACGTGATGGTGTTGCAGTCGATCATTCCAGAACACAGGCCATCCGTGATTTTAAACCTCCCAAGGACATTAAAGGTATCGCCAGGTTCATTGGTATGGTGAATTTCTTCAGGAAGTTTATTCCTAACTTCGCTAATAGAGCGGCGCCCTTGAACCTTCTTCGTAGGAAAGGCATCAAATTCGAGTGGGGACCTTCTCAACAAGCCGCTTTTGAAGATCTTAAATTAGCTCTCTGTAATGCCCCTGTACTTGCTATGCCGGATTTTTCGAAGAAATTCATCGTCCAAACCGACGCGTCGTCGTCGGCGGTAGCGGCAGTCCTTCTTCAAGAGACTGAACTAGGGAGGCGACCCATCGCCTATGCATCTAGGACTCTATCGGCCCAAGAAGCCAAGTATTCTATCTATGAGCTCGAAGGTTTGGCAGTCTTATTCGCCTTAGAGAAGTTCCGTCTCTATCTGGAACATGTCAAATTCGACCTGGAGACAGATAATCAAGCCTTAAGCTGGGTCTTAGGTAGGCCGCGTCGTACTGGTCGTATAGCCCGTTGGGCCATCCGTATTTCTGCCTTCCAATTCGATGTCAGGCATATCCGAGGTACCGAAAATGTTGTTGCTGATGGACTCAGCCGTATGTTTTCCAACGACGTCGAGAACCACGAACCGGTCGACAGTTCATCACCTCCCGAGTCCATACTATCGGATGTTAATGTCATCTTAACAGATGCTCCCATGCTCTTTAGGGATATCGAGAAATACCAACGTGAAGATCCGACGCTGGCTCCGATAATGGAAACCCTTTCTTCTGGGGAACATGTCGTCCCTTATGTTCTGAGGAATGGTGTTTTATGTTGCCCTTCGAGGCATGACAAGATGATGAAAGTTGTTGTTCCAGCTGTTCTTGTACCTATGATCTTCATGTATTATCATGAGACCCCATTAGGAGGGCATCTTGGTATCTTTAAAACTCGTGAAAAGATTCGTGAAATGTTCATCTGGAAAGGTATGGACGGTGAAATCCGTGAACTAGTAAAGGCTTGTAAATCCTGTTTGATTAGTAAACCAACCATGTCCACCAAGGTAGGCCTTTTGTCTTCCCATCAAGCGTCGCGCCCCATGGAACGCCTGTATATTGATTATGTAGGACCCTTCCCCCAGTCGAAGGGAAATACCAACAAGTTCATCTTTGTATGCGTAGATGGTTTTACCAGATTTTCTTGGTTATTTCCGACTGAGCTGGCTACCGCTCAGTCCACCATTACTTGCCTAAATTCTATTTTTGCTTCTTTTGGTCCGTGCCAATATATTGTATCTGATAATGCTAAGGCGTTTACATCAAATCTTTTTCGTAAATTCTGTTTTGACTTGTCCATCTCTCACGTAACTACTTCTGCTTATTACCCTCAACCATCTCTGGCTGAACGGGTTAACCGTAATCTCAGGTCCGCGCTTATTTCTTATCATCATGAAGATCATTCCAGGTGGGACACGTCCCTGCATTGGTTAGCTTTTGCTTTGAATTCGGCGGTTCATGAATCACACAAATTTACTCCAGCTTCTTTGATGTTCAAGTTTGTTCCCAACACGCCGCTCTCTAACCTCTGGTCTCTGAGTGACATTCTGCCCGAGACAATAGATCCGGACAACATTAAAGATCTTTGGAAGAAGGCTAAAGCCAATCTTAAAGTGTCTCATGAAAAGGTTAGGGAAAGGTATGATCGTGGACGGAGACCCACCCCTTTGAAGGTAGGTGACCAAGTAATGGTCAAGAATTTTGTTCCCGCGGGCAAGCTTGCCCCCAGATTCCATGGGCCGTGTGTCATTCTCGATTTCCTTACGCCGGTTACCTTATTGTTAAGTAATCCAGCCACCGAGAGGATATTTAGGGTTTACCTGTCCCAGGTGAAACCGGTGTAATTTCTGTGTTAACTTGCTTCATATTATTTTGAAAGGATATGAAGGTTATATTTTTTTTTGAGTTTCACTCTTAAGGCTTTCTGCTCCTTCTATTATATTTCTCTATATTTAAGCATTTTTTGTAAACCTCCCCCGATTGGTTAAACTGCCATCCTATCCTTGCCACGGCCATTACCACGCTCCCGTCTCCTGCTATACACACTGTGGCTTGATTATATTAAATGCCATGGATATCTGCACGCCGTTGGCCCCTCAACCTCTCCACAAAGCCTGTGCCCTCAAAAAGATGATGGTCCAACACAATTCTGCCGCCTAGCTTTAATGTTGCAGTGCCCCCGCAGCCGCGCGGCGCCGTGCAGCGACTTGGGGCAGAGGATGGGCCCCCTCTTCTCCAGCGAGGACGACATGTGCACGGCGAGCCGGAGCTCTCCTCCCGGCCAAGGCTGATGCGCGGTGCACGACCTGCTACTTGCCCGCAGCCTGTATATGTTCACCGCGGGCGCGGCGTGTTTCAACACCTCTGCTCCCCTCATAGTGCGGGCGAGCGGTATCTCAGGGTACTTGAGGGGTCCGAGCGGCCTCCTTTGGACGCAAGCTGCAACGGCCGGTCTGGCCATCCAACTTAATCAACATCAACTACATGGACAGTTACGATAAGCAATGACTACACTTGGGAATTCAACAGCAATATTTGGTGGCAATTGCAAAATTTTCTTCACCTCTAAGTATTAAAAGTTTATCTTCAGAAATTCAACTTCTACAAACATAAAGACCTTACTTCACCTGCAACAACAAAATTTCGAAACTGAATCAAACCAAATTAAGTGAATCTTATAAATGCTTCTGCAATCAATTTTCATATCAACATCATAACTTGGACCTTGTTTCAAACAGTTTTCATGTGTCACCCCTGGAGGAACTTTTGGGGGGGGGGGAGGTCTGTACCGGGCGGTACACCTCCACGCCGCTAATTTAAAATGTGCGCCAGTTGAAACTCCTCTGCTGGAGGAAGTTTGAACTTGGTTGACGGTATTAATTTTCAAGTTTCTCAGAAGATGTCACTACGTGGAAATTTTTGAGTTTTTGAACTGTGTCATTTTCGACGTACCTTTGTTTTGCTTGTAGTAAGAAGTGTGAACTTTCTCTTCTAGAGGACACTACTGAAGATCAACAATAGTGCACCCTAGTGCGAAGTGAAAGAACTGTTTTTTTGAGAAAATTTAATTTCAAAAGTTGGTTCCTTGTTAAATTTCTTTCAGTCTTTGGTTAAGTTGGCAATATTACCCCTTTCTTTCCCCTTGTTTTAAATCTAGCCAATCTCGAATTTCTTAAATTAATTTTCCACCAATTATGTGTTTCTTCTTCGTATTCTGTAGGGGGTTTATTGATGAACCAATAAAAACATTGAGGGAGGGTGTTTTCATTCCCCTAACGCCTAGAACCTTCCGCGAGAGTATATAAACTGCTGATTTTAGGGTCTCCGGGCCACTTCTGTTCCATCTTTCTGTGTGTAAAGTACATAGCAGGGGGCGGGAAGCGCCTCTTTCTTCGGCAGCGGTCAGCAACAAGGTAATGGCCAATTAATAACTTCTTTCGTTGCCAGTTCAGCAGTTTAACTCTCGGGGCGGGTCGAAGCGTTTCCACCATGTAACCTTTTTCTAAATGTAACTACTCTTTCCATCTATTCTCTTTTAAAGCTACATATCGGGATAGAGAGTGCTTAACCCTCTCGAGCCCCCACGCACATTGTCTTGAGGTGAACTTATTTTTCTCAACCAATTCTTCCGTAATGTAATGTAAATTGTTATTTTCTTAAGTCACCTCTGTAGTATGGGATTAGCCCTTGTATTAACGGCCTAGTGCCAAGTAGGTCTTAAACAAAGTGTATTAGGAGTGCAAGTTCGCCTCCTCCCAAATTGTTATTTTAGAGGTCATGTAATCAACCTTCTTTTCATTTAATAGACCTCAGTAGGTTGGGTATTTTACCCCTGTGTATATGTCCCTTGAGGACAGCTTAAAGGTAGAGTTAGGAGTGGCCTATGATAGGCTTGTATTTTAAGGGGAAGTAACCCTTTCTTGAAAATTGTGTTTCCTGCCTCAAGGAGGGTTTTTGGTGTAATTGGAAGCTGGTGTTTCTGGCATGATTGGGGGTTTTCGGCCCCTTTGTTGAATGGTGTGCATTGTAAAGTTGGGCTCATTGCTCAAGAATTATGTATCTGACTCTTGAAGCCCCAAATGGGGTACCTATGTAATTGTACTTTTCAAATTGTGTTTCGGCTATTAAGTACCTGTCTATTTGTTATCACTTAATCTTGAAAAGAAAATATAACCTTGTTGAATTTTAAATTAGTTTCTCTTCCGTAGCTTGAGACCTGTTCACACCCGCACCTTCTTTCACCTCTACCTACCACAAAAAAACTCCGTAACATTGGTGATAGTGACTTTTTTGTGTTGATTCGTGCCTAGATGATTTGACCTGTATTGATCTTGCTTCTTGGTGGAGATTTGCAAGTGATTCCTTCTTTAATGTTACTTGTTTGATTTTCCTTCCATTTCTTGGTCACATTTTTCTGTCTTTTGTGACAGGTTATACGTAATAATCGTGAGTTTGGGATCTGAACCCTGAGTCATTTTTGATCCTTGTGTGAGTTCGATTTCGTCCCGAGCTGGGTGTATTTGGCAAAATGGCTCGTTTATGCTTCCCGTCGGACGATTCCGTAACTTCCGTAATTGTACGAAAGATGACAGTCCTTGTGTTTTCTGTCACGAACATTCTAACTTTCCACCGGAATGTATTCTCCTTACCTTTTTGATATGTGTCGTGTTTTAATGAGATATAAGGCGAACTCCATGCAGCTAGATCCATCATTTTTTATGTAACGAAACGTTTATAAATGTTTCAAATGGATTTTTCGACTACCATTCGCCTCCTTTCATTGCATGCTGCAACTACTTCAGGTAACAATATCGTTTATTCACCATCTTCTTTATGATATCATGGTTGTAGGTATCCCTTGTTTACCCCACGGTGTGAATGAAACGTGACTCTCTGCACTTGGTGTAGTTATGTTTACTCTCGATGTTGTGGTCCTCAGATTACTACGTGTGTGTATTCTTTTGCGTCTACCACCCATCCGTATTATATGGGCTGAATGTGTAACCGTAAGAAGGTAGTCAGTCCGTCCAAGTCACCCTTCTGAAGTCCTGCCTTCCTTATCACGAAAAAGAACGGTAAATTCAGATTTATTGTCGATTATAGGAAGATCAATAAAAATATGGTTTTTGACAGTTTCCCCTTGCCCATAATTGAAAGTGCCTTCCAATATGTCCATGGAGCTAATATTTTCACCGTGTTTGACTTTAATTCAGCATTCTATCAAATCCCCTTACACCCTAACAGCCGCCCTTATACTGCTTTTGCTACGTCGTTTGAACTTTTTGAATTCAATAAAGTGGCGATGGGCATTACTAAGGGTGGAAAAGTGCTCAGCCACAAAATTGATTCCATGCTTGGGGATCTGAAATTATCCTACGTTTTCAACTTCCTTGACAATCTTCTTATATTTTCTCCAACCTTTGAGGAACACCTAGTTCATCCCCGAGAGGTTCTATCTCGTTTGCGCAAGCACTGGTTTAACATAAATTCAAAAATATTGTCTCTTTGTTCCAAGCGTGTGAATTTCCTTGGTCATATCATATCGGATTCAGGAATTGCCGTTAATCCCTACAGGATTAAAAGTATTCGTGATTTTCCACAGCCCAAAAATGTGCACGGTGTGAGAAAATTCCTGGGTATGGTCGGTTTTTACAGTCGTTTCATAAAAAAATTCTCAGGATACAGCCCCTCTTAATCTTCAAAAAGAAAGAATTGCCTTTTTGTCTCGGGGAAGCCCAAACCCATGCTTTTGATCTACTGAACAAGCCCTTTGTGATGCCCCTGTTCTTCAAAGTCCAAATTTTTCCAGGGATTTTGTCCTACAGTGCGACCCTAACGAGGTCGTGATTTCCGCGGTATTAAATCAATACGCTGACGATGGGAAACTGGTTCCTATTGCGTATTACAGCAAGTTATTGCACGAAACTGTAATACGGTATTCCGTTTATGAGAAGGAATGTTTGGCGGTAGTTATGGGTGTTGAGTAATTTAATTCCTACTTGGAACGCCGTCATTTCTTCATCCACGCGGATAATCGAGCCTTATCGTGGATGTGCGCCAACATGAAAAGACTCGACTGGACGGCTTGGTGGATTCTGCGACTATCAGCTTATAAATTCACCGCTGTGCACGTTCGTGGGAAAGATAATGTCGTGGCGGACAGTTTTTTGCGGATGTTCGGCGGATTTAAACCTTCTCACGGTGAGTCCAATGTAAACTGCGACCCGCTTGATAGGCTTCATATTCTTCAAAACTATTCTAGGTATTTCACCGATATTTCTGTGCACCAAAAGGAAGACAACAGTCTTCTGATTTGATCAGAGGGATCGCCGATGGGTCCGTTCGTGACAGCGCATTTTTTAATCAAACGTGGATTGTTGGTTCGGCGCAACCACAAGAGTAGAAGGGGCAAAATTTTTGTTCCTGTCAAATTAAGATCCGTGATGCTGCATTACTTTCACGATTCCAAATTAGGTGCCCATCTAAGTCAATACGAAACCTTGCAACGAATTTCGCGAGATTACTTCTGGCCTAACCTCAAAAATGATGTCTTAGAATACGTAAAGAGCTGCGATGTCTGCCAACGGTGTAAGCCTGCACAAAGTTCGCATATCGGGCTCCATTTTGCTGATGTAACTTTTTACCCTGGTGAAAAATTATTCATTGATTATTTCGGCCCTCTAATGAAATCGAAGAAAAATCATGTCGGAATACATTCTGTTATCGATGCCTTTTCTAAATTTGTTTGGTTGTTCCCGCTCTGTAAAACATATTCGAATGCTCTCGTCTATGTGCTGTCCCGGCACATTGCTGGAGTTTTGGGGCCTCCGATAATGCCTCTTCTTTCCACTGTAATAAATTCCGTCACCTAATTCCTTCATCTAACGTGGAAATGTTCCCCAGAAACCTTAAATCCTGCCTGAACACCTTCCACAGCGCTGATCAACGCAGTTGGGACGATAATCTAGCCTTTTTTGTTCTAGATTTCAACAAAGCTGTTCATGTATCTCACAGCCATACGCCAGGTGATTTATTTCTAGGTAGAGGTATCACAGATACACTTCAATTAAAATGGAACATCGAATACCTCTCCGAGTCATCGGGGAACCTGGATGTTAAGACAAAATGGAAAGAAGCCGTCGAACAACTGATCAAAGCCCGCAACCGTGTGGCAACAAAGTTCAACCAAGGAAGGAAAGCCGTCAGTTTCAAAGCTGGAGATCTGGTCGTCATGAAATATTTTCCTGTCAGTTCAGCAACGGACCAAATTGCTGCTAAACTTCGCCAGAAATGGTTCGGTCCCAAGAAAATTATTGAATTTCTTGGAACTGTAACAGTTAAGGCAGAAGACATAAAAAGTCAAAGGGTATCCAAATCCACCGTATCCTTGCTAAAGCCTTGCTAAGAAAAATGTAAAACCTTATACCCATTTTATTTTATCTTCAGCTGTTGCAATATTATTTTTTTCTCTTGTTCGTGTAATACTAGAATTCTAAGACTTTTTATTTTCCAGGATTAAATCAACTACATTATTTCCTTGGATGTTTAAATATAAAAGGGAAGAAGTTTTTAAAGCACCTTCGTATTGATCGTATAAGACGAGGAAAAAGTTCGACTTTGCAAGAAAGTGATATAATGCTATTGAGGAATATCAGAATAGTAGGTGACCTACGTACTAAATAACAACACGATAAGGACCGTTTATGTATACCTGGTGCATTAGGACAGTGTACGGACCGCAATTTGAGTGGACTGTGTCTCTCTTCTCCTTTAGTGCAACCAACTATCGTAACCATGTATTATTCTGTATATCAGTACTTAGGTTAGATATAAGAACCGTAGATTTAGTCAGTGCGCGCACGTTTATCAATATTATTGGGGCTCCTTTCTAATATGTGTGTCCTTGTCTGATCAACAAGTAAAGACACGTTTTAGAAAGGTGGGTATGTACTTCTAAGATGAGGCATATTTGATACTTGTGTCAGTTCGGTTTCGTCCGGAGCTGGGTGTATTTGGCAAAAAGGCTCGTTACTGCTTCACGTGGGACGATCCCGTAACTTCCGTGATTGTACGAAAGATGGCAGTCATCGTGTTGTCTGCCACGGATGGTCTAACTTTCCACCGGAATGTTTTCTTCTTATCTCTTTGAGTTGAGGAAAATATGTTAGGTTTTAATAAGATATGAAATGGAATCCATACACTAAGATGCTGCATTCTTAATGTACCTAAATGTTTTTAAACGTTTCAAATGGATTTTCTACCGCCATTCGCCTCCTTTCATTGCACGTTGATATTACTTCAGGTAACGATATCGTTTAATCACCTTTTTCTTTATGTCATCATGGTTGTTGATATCCCTTGTTTACCCCACAGTATGAATGAAACATGATTCTCTGTGCTTAATGTGTTTATGTTTATTCTCAACGTTATGGTCCTCAAATTACTACGTGCGTGAATTCATTTGCGTCTACATCCCGTATACACTGCATGTTTTTTTGTGTCACCTCGAGGCTTCACTCGCTCTGTACGAATCGCAGTCTGGATGGGTTTTGATGTGAATACGGGACCTGCTGATCTCCTTGCCAAATTTATGTTTATGTATACGTCATGTTACCGAAATAATTGGAAACCGCCTTCTACTGACCTTGGTGTCGTGTTATTGAAGAATTTGTACCCTTGATGGACACTCAGGACCGCTCTTCGCTCTTATTGTTTTTGTTACCGTGTTTTTGCGGTAGGTAGAGGTGAAAGAAGGTGCGGGCTTGAACGGGTCTCAAACTACAAAATTAGAGTTCATGTAAAATTAACAAGGTTATATTTTCTTTTCAAAATAAGGAAATAACCAGCGTGGCAGGTACAGAGTAGCAAGGCAACAAAATGTAGTTACAATATTTACCGAATTTGGGCTTCGCGCCCCGACTTCACAATTCTTGGGCAATCAGCCCAACCTTACTCCAAAATAAGTTTTAACAGAGGGGCAGAAAACCCCATTCATGCTCAGGAGCACCTGCTCCAAATTACACAGAAAAGCCTCCTCGAGGCATACAACACTCAATTTTCAAGAAAGAGCCACTCGCTCTCAACATTAAGCCTATTAAAGGCCATACCAAACTCCACCTTCAAGTTGTCCTTTAAGGACATAGATACAGGGGTAAAATACCCAACCTACTGAGGTCTATTAAGTAAGAAAAAAAGGTTAATTACATGACCTCAAAAATAACCACTTGAGGGGAGGCGACCTGCACTCCTAATACATTTGTTTAAAACCTACTTGGCACTAGGCCATTAATGCAGGGGCTAATCCCATACTAAAGAGGTGACTTTAGAAAGGAACAATTTACATTACGTTAAAGAAGAATAGGTTGAGAAAAAAATAAGTTCACCTCGAAACAATATGAGTGGGAGCTCGAGAGGGTTAAGCACTCTCTATCCCGATATGCAGTTTAAAGATAGAATAGATACCAAGGGTCTTTACATTTTAAGGAAGGTTACATTATGGAAAACTTCGGACCCGCCCCGAGAGTTAAACTGCTGAGCTAGCAAAGAAAGAAGTTATTAATCGGCCATTACCTTGTTGTTGACCGCTGCCGAAGAAAGAGGCGCTTCCCGCCCCCTGCTATGTACTTTACACACTAAAAGATGGAACAGAAGTGGCGCAGAGACCCAAAAATCAGCAGTTTATATACTCTCGCGGAAAGTTCTAGGCGTTTTTGGAATGAGAACACCCTCCCACCAAAACTTTATTGGGTAGGGATAAGCAGCATATTCAAGTTGGGGGAAGATACATCAGATTGGTCAGAAATAAATTAAAGAAATTCGGGATTGGCTAAATACAAAACAAGGGGAAAGAGAGGGGTATACAGCCAACTTAAACAATAACAGAAAGAAATTTAACAAGAAACAAACTTTTGAAATAAAAATTTCTCCAAAAAACAGTTCTTTCACATCGCACTAGGGTGCACCATTGTAGTTTTTCAGTAGTGTCCTCTAGAAGAGAAAGTTCACACTTCTTACTACCGGTAAAACAAAAATACATCAAAAGTGGCACAGTTCAAAAACTCCAAACTTTCCAAGTAGTGACATCTTCTGAGAAACTTGAAAATTAATACCGTCGATAAAGTTCAGACTTCCTCCAGCAGAGGAGTTTCAACTGGCGCAAATTTTAAATTAGCGGCGTGGAGGTGTACCGCCCGGTACAGACCTCCCCCCCCCAAAAGTTCCTCCAGGGGTGACACATGAAATTTGTTTGAAAACAAGGTCCAAGTTTTGATGTTGATATGGAGATTAATTGCAGAAGTATTTATAAGATTTTCTTAATTTGGTTTGATTCAGTTTCAAAATTTTTGTAGTAACTGGTGAAGTAAAGTCTTTATGTTTGTAGAAGTTGAATTCAGAAGGAAAACTTTAGTTTTTAAAGTTGAGGAAAATTTTCTATGTCCACCAAATATTGCAGTAGATTACCCAAGAAAGGGTAGTAAAGTTGAACTGGAATGTCCATATAGCTGGATATGTACTTCAAACGTTGATGATTTTAACGGCCAGACCAGCCGCCACTGCTTGCGTTCAGAGGAGGCCGCCCGGGCCCCTCAAGTACCCTGAGATACCGCTCGCCCGCACTATGAGGGGAGCAGAGGTGTAGAAGCACGCCGCGCCCGCGGTGAACATATAGGCTGCGGGCCAGTAGCAGGTCGTGCGCCGCACATCAGCCTTGGCCGGGAGGAGAGCTCCGGCTCGCCGTGCACATGTCGTCCTCGCTGGGGTCGAGGGGCCCTTCCTCTATCCCAGTCGCGGCACGGAGCCGCGCGGCTGCGGGGGCACTGAAACATTAAAGCTCGACGGCAGAATTTTTGTTGGACCAGAATAATAGTAGGGTACATTCATTGTGGTGAGGTTGAGGGGCCAGCGGCGTGGAGAAATTCATTTCACGTACAAGCCACTGTGTGTAGTGGGGCAGGAGACGGGAGCGTGGTAATGGCCGTAGCAACGACAGGATGGCAGTTTAACGGATCGGGGAAGGTTTTACAAAAATGCTTACATATAAAACAAAATATTATAGGAGGGGCAGAATGCCTTAAGAGTGAAAACTCAAAACAAAATATAACCTTCATATTCCTTTCAAATTATATGAAGCAAGTTAACACAAAATTTACACTGGTTTCACCTGTGACAGGTGAACCCTAAATATCCTCTCGGTGGCTGGATTACTTAATAATAACGTAACCGGCGTAAGGAAATCGAGAATGATACACGGCCCATGAAATCTGGGGGCAAGCTTGCCCGGGGGAACAAAGTTCTTGACCATCACCTGGTCACCTACCTTCAAATGGGTGGGTCTCCGTCCACGATCATACCTTTCCCTAACCTTTTCATGAGAGACTTTAAGATTGGCTTTAGCCTTCTTCCAAAGATCTTTAATGTTGTTTGGGTCTATTGTCTCAGGTAGAATGTCACTCAGAGAGCGGCGTGTTGGGAACGAACTTAAACATCAAAGAAGCTGGAGTAAATTTATGTGATTCATGAACCGCCGAATTCAAAGCAAAAGCTAACCAATGCAGGGACGTGTCCCACCTGGAATGATCTTCATGATGATAGGCAATAAGCGCGGACCTGAGGTTACGGTTAACCCGTTCAGCCAGAGATGATTGAGGGTAATAAGCAGAAGTAGTCACATGAGAGATGGACAGGTCAAAGCAGAATTTACGAAATAGATTTGATGTAAACGCCTTAGCATTATCAGACACAATATATTGGCACGGACCAAAAGAGGCAAAAATAGAATTTAAGCAAGTAATGGTGGACTGAGCGGTAGCCAGCTTAGTCGGAAATAACCAGGAAAATCTTGTAAAACCATCTACGCATACAAAGATGAACTTGTTAGCATTTCCCTTCGACAGGGGGGAAGGGTCCTACGTAATCAATATACAGGCGTTCCATGGGGCGCGACGCTTGATGCGAAGACAAAAGGCCTACCTTGGTGGACATGGTGGGTTAACTTTGCAAACAAGATTTACAAGCTTTTACTAGTTCACGGATTTCACCGTCCATACCCTTCCAGATGAACCTTTCACGAATCTTTTCACGGGTTTTAAAGATTCCAAGATGCCCCCCTAATGGGGTCTCATGATAGTACTTGAAGATCATAGGCACAAGAACAGCTGGAACGACAACCTTCATCATCTTATCATGCCTCGAAGGGCAACATAGAACACCATTCCTCAGAACATAAGGGACAACATGTTCCCCAGAAGAAAGGGTTTCCATTATCGGAGCCAGCGTCGGATCTTCACGTTGGTATTTCTCGATATCCCTAAAGAGCATGGGAGCATCTGTTAAGATGGCATTAACACCAGATAGTATGGACTCGGGAGGTGATAAACTGTCGACCAGTTCGTGGGTCTCGACGTCGTTGGAAAACATACGGCTGAGTCCATCAGCAACAAAATTTTCGGTACCTCTGATATGCCTGACATCGAATTGGAAGGCAAAAATTCGGATGGCCCAACGGGCTATACGACCAGTGCGACGCGGCCTACCTAAGACCCAGCTTAAGGCTTGATTATCTGTCTCCAGGTCGAATTTGACATGTTCCAGATAGAGACGGAACTTTTCTAAGGCGAATAAGACTGCCAAACCTTCGAGCTCATAGATGGAATACTTGACTTCTTGAGCCGACAAGGTCCTAGATGCATAGGCGATGGGTCGCCTCCCTAGTTCAGTCTCTTGAAGAAGGACTGCAGCTACTGCTGACGACGACGCGTCGGTTTGGACGATGAATTTCTTCGCGAAATCAGGCATAGCAAGTACAGGGGCATTACAGAGAGCTAATTTAAGATCTTCAAAAGCGGCTTGTTGAGAAGGTCCCCACTCGAATTTGATGCCTTTCCTACGAAGAAGGTTCAAGGGCGCCGCTCTATTAGCGAAGTTAGGAATAAACTTCCTGAAGAAATTCACCATACCAATGAACCTGGCGATACCTTTGATGTCCTTGGGAGGTTTAAAATCACGGATGGCCTGTGTTCTAGAATGATCGACTGCAACACCATCAGGTGACACAATATGCCCTAGGAATGACATAGAGGGCTTAGCAAAGGCAACCTTGGACAACTTGACAGTTAACCCAGCCTTACGAAGGCGATTGAGAACTTCTCGCAGATGATCTAGATGTTCTTCAAAGGTCTCCGAAAATACGACGACATCATCCAAGTAGTGATACAAGTACTCAAATTTGATGTCGGAGAAGACCCTATCTAGCAGCCTAGTGAGTACAGCTGCTCCCGTGGGGAGCCCGAAAGGCACGCGGTTGTATTCGTATAAATTCCAGTCCGTGGCAAACGCTGTAAGATGTTTAGACTCTTCCGCAAAGGGAATTTGATTGTAGGCTTGATTCAAATCCAAGATGGTGAAGAACTTGGCCTTACGAAACCATGAAAAACAAGAATGAAGGTCGGAAGGAGCACAGATTGTAACACCACCTTCCGATTGAGAGCCCTATAATCAATGACAGGCCTGAAGCCCCCTTGGGGTTTCTGGACTAGAAAAATAGGTGACGAATACGCCGACTTAGAGGGCCTAATAATACCATCCTTCAACATCTGATCGATGATTTCTTTCAGAGCCTTCATTTTAGGTGGAGATAGCCTATAAGGTGGAAAACGGACAGGAATTGAATCCGTGACCTCAATTTTGTATTCAATAAGGTCACTAACACCAATAATATCAGAGAACACCTCTGGAAATGACTGACATAATTTACGAATACTATCAGCCTGCTCCTCAGATAGATTATTATTATTATTATTATTATTATTAAAGCGTCTTTATTGTGGCGAAGTTAGGGCTCCCGGCCCTTTCTTACACTTAACCACTTCATGTATATACAATGTATATTTTACATAAAATTTAAACATATGAAATCTTTACAACCTAAAGTATAACTAAAGCAACTAAAGGATCACTAACTAAACTAAGTTGAGTAAAGTATAACTAAATTATATACAGGAACACATTGCAATAAACAACCATTTTCACTCTCATTCATGCAACCCATTCACACTCAAGAAAGACTGGAAGTGCTTAAAAGATGACGCTGGCAAAGGATTTTAAATTTTGTCTTAGATTTAGCTTCCCTGATGTCATTGGGGAGTTCATTCCACCAGCTCGTGGCGGTGATAGTGAACGATCTGTTGTAGGTTGCGGTTCGATGCACAGGAATTTCTAGCGTACAGCCTGACCGGGTGTTGAACAGGTGCAGGGAACTAAGGTAGCGAAATCTGGTGGATAGGTAAGGAGGAGTGTTTTCAGAAAGCACTTGATACACCAAAGTAGTTGCGTGGAGTCTACGTCTGTCATTCAGTCGTAACCAAGATAACTGTGTATAGAATGGGGATACATGGGTGTATGGTTGTATGTCGAATGCATACCTGATGCATGCATTTTGGGCACGTTGCAGTCTCATGCTTTGCTCGTTATTGATATCAATAAAAACTGTATCACAATATTCGAGAATTGGAAACAAGAGTGATTGAATGAGATTTATTTTCAAGGACCGAGGAAATATATTTTTAAACCGCTTCAGAGGATGCAGGCTTTGATATACCTTTTGGCACACTTTCATCACATGTTGCGACCAGTTCAGTGTTTCGCTTATAGCCACACCAAGATTCATAACTGTTTCACAAAATGGAATAATGGTATTGTTTAGTGCTACAGGAGGAATTTCATATTGTTTTAAGACGTGTAAGTTTTTTGAAGTACCAATGATTATTGCTTGCGTTTTAAGAGGATTAATTTTGAGGTTGTTACTCAATGCAAAATTACTTATGAGACTTAAATCAGCATTAACTTTTTCTACAGCACTCTGAATTTTATCAGTTCTTGAGTGGTAGTAGATCTGCAGATCATCAGCATAAAGATGATACTTGCAATGTGTAATCGATTTGGCAACATCGTGTAAGTAAATTGCAAACAGCAATGGTCCAAGTACAGACCCTTGGGGGACACCGAGGGGTTTGTTAAGCCACTCAGATCTGCTATTATTTACTTTGACACACTGACGGCGATTTTTGAGGTACGAACTGAAAAAGTTGATTGCCGTCTTGCTGAAATTTAATGAATCCAATTTTGAAAGTAGCAGTTGAGGAACAACAGTATCAAAAGCACTAGAAAAATCAAGTAGAACCAGTACAGTCACTTGTCGAGAGTCCATTGCCTGTCGGATATCATCAGTTACTTTCAGTAGGGCAGTCGTTGTGCTGTGTCCTTTCTTGAAACCAGATTGGTAAGGGTCAAGCAGTGAGAAGTTAGTGAAGTAAGTGAGGACTTGTTCGTGTACCAAGCGTTCTAGTACTTTGGAAAGGGGTGGGAGAATGGATATAGGGCGATAATCTGATGGTAAACTAGGAGAATTCTTCTTAGGAATAAGAATGACGATACCGTGCTTCCACACAGTTGGGAATACTCCCTGTACAAGGCAATGATTAAATATATGCGTCAGAATAGGTAATATGGCACCAATAATATTTTTTATGAAAGATAATGGTATGTCGTCATTACCCGGAGCATCAGACTTGAGGGAGTAAATTACACGCTTCACATCGTTCGCCCCAACTTTTTTGAAAGTGAATTTTACTTGATTTACTCGGGAATGAGCATTTATGGCGTTAATATCATCATCAGTTAGGTCATCAACTGGTTGATTATTATTATTATTATTATTATTATTATTATTATTATTATTATTATTATTAGGATAGTTAGCATCATAGTCATTATTGTCAGTAATATCATTATTAGTGTATGCAGCTTTCGTAAAATGAGAATTTAGATCATCAAGTGGTATACTGGGTGTCTGCATGGTCAGGCTGCGACCTATACCCATCTGATGCAAATGTTTCCATATTAGTGCTGAATTTCGTCTGTTTGTTATCTCTTGAATATATTTATACTTGCTGTTACGAATTAATTTCTTAACTTGATTTCGGAGAATACGGTAATTTTCGAAATCACTAGTGCTTTCAGTTCGCCTAAATCGCCTATACCAAGCATCACGATTTGCCATGACCGACTTAATTTCATTTGTTAGCCAAGGAGACGAAGGGTGAGAAACTCGAATTTGCTTCTTCGGAGCGTGTTTGTCATACAGTCCTAATATTAAAGAGTTCAGTCTGTCAACCTTATCATCAATGTCATTAGTCAGTAGAATGTCATTCCACGGCAATTGATATGCTTCATTACGTATTATCTCAGTATTAAAATGCTTGAAGTCTCTTCGCATTATGTACCTGGTTTTGTACTTTGGTGCCTTGAGAGAATAACATAAGTATATGAGATCGTGGGTCGAAATACCTGGTACAGCAAGCTGTCCATGTTTTACCACTTTCTGCAGATTGTTTGTTATGATAAGGTCAATCAGTGTGTGAGACGTGTGGTTTATTCTGTGAACATGGTTAGTCGCGTCTAGTGTCAGTATATTGTAATCCATGCCATGGAATAGGTTTTGTAAGTATGTTGATTCGTTACTTGTAACTAGGAGATTAGTATTGAAGTCACCAAGAATGATTATGTTTTCGTACAGCGGAGTTAACTTCGATAATGCCACTTCTAGGTCAGATATATGTTGTATGTCCGGCGCCTTGTATACCACTCCGATCAGTAGTTTTTGATTATTAACCAAGAGTTCAACAAACATGAATTCAGGTCGAAATGGAGTCTTAGGATCTGAGGTCATAATTATTTTACTTTTTAAGTCGCTACGGCAATATATAGCGCAACCGCCCCCTACACGATTTAAACGATCTAGGCGATGTAACGTCATGTTATTCAGCTTTACGAGATCAGATTTGAGTGACTGCTGTAACCATGTCTCTGTTACACAAATACAATGCAAGTTACTGTTACTAAATAGAGCCTGTATTTCGTCAAAGTGACAAAGAAGCGATTGTGCATTGATATGACAACACTGAAAATATTGTTGGTGGGGAGCTAACATTTCCTTAAGAATGTCTCCTGCCACAGCTGGTGAAGCGGAAGGTAAGGGTGAAGGCGGACGACAATGAAGAGGGATAGGGTCAATGACATCACGGACATGCTGTTCGGTATAAATAATTGACTCATTTACGTTAGCCATTGTCAACAGAAAAATTCAAACTACTCACCCTAGTTGTTTCATAAGCACCTCCAGAAATATTTACACAATCACTCTCACACACACTATCACATTCACATACACAAACATTATACGCTATTATATCACTCATTGTTTTTCCTAGTCAATCTCGTCGCTCACATAAGGCTTATTAATTGTGCCATGCTGCTAACAAACATTTTCTGTCCATTGTCTTTCAAAACAACAATGCGGCCGTCCTGTGTCCACACCCGTCGTAGTCCGAAGTGATCACGTGCCCTGTTTAGAATAGTTTTTCTGATACCTGTCAGGGATTCAGTCAGTAGAAGGCCAGTTCCTTTTAACAGCCGCTTGGCCCTCCAAACTCTGTCCCGGTCATGGTAACGCACGAATTTTATAATTATAGGGCGCTTACCCGTAGCAACAACCTGAGCTGTGGTTCGTTTTAGCACTCCTAAACGATGGCAACGTTCTATATCAGACATAGTTATATCTACATTTAACTTGCCCTTCATCGTGTTGATAACTTCGTCGTAAACGTTCTCTGCCGGCTCCTCTGGAATACCATGCAGCACTAAGCAGTTCCGCCGGCTGTACTGTTCAGCTTCATCAAGCAGTTCGGCCTGTTGTTCGAGGCGCTGTTCAGTAAGTTCCAGTTTTTTTGTTATGTCTTTCAACTCACTAGACACCTTTTCTTGGAACTGGGAGAACTCAGCCTTTAGCCGCTGCAGCTCATCCGCGCGGCAGGTGCAGCTTGCGACGAGTTCCAGGCGGCCTTGGAAGTCCTTCATAACATCTTCAATAGACGCTACACGACGAATAGCTTCTTTCGCGGACATACTCAAAGATGCTTCAGGTCAATGGCAGTTTAGTTACACTGAGAAAGTCACAAATGGCACTTGTTGGCTGTTAATCTTGCTAATTAACGAGATTACTGGAGAGGCGTTTCACACAACAGCAGCAGTTGGCGCCATGTTAGAATCGTGTCTAAGGTCTAACAACATCTCATCCTGGGTAGGCGAAATAGATGAACATGATACAGAATTACACTTTAACAAGGGAATTTTACAATTGGACGCAAATTTGAATGTGCACGACTTACTCTGAAGATCGAGCACAAGACCAGTGTGAGAAATGAAGTCAGCTCCCAATATGATGGGGCAAGACAGGTGCTTAGCCACAAACAATTTGATTTTCCATGTAAATTTAAAAATACGAATTTTGACATTTACAGAACCTAGGATTTCCAATGGAGATGAATTAGCCGAAACATATTGAACAGGAGATGAGACATAGTCAGGTAGTTTACAAACAGATTTCAATTTAGAATACCATTCAGCCGAAATAATCGAACAAACACTGCCTGAATCTAAAAGAGCTGTTACAGGTTCATTATTTAACTCAAGTTTGAGAAAATGGACCGGTGCGGGGGTATCCGCCGCAATCCTAAGACACTCTTTGGGACATTCAAAAGATAGATTTGCAGATTGAACATTCCCTGAATTTACGACCTGTTTGCCAGGGGCTGAGCCTCGGGAAGATGGATTAGTCGACTCAGCCGAAGCCACTAGTCACTTTTGATTGTTGTTGGAAGTTGCAGCTGAAGTTGAGCAGGAGGGGGTGCTATTCGAATTGGGACAATTCTTGGCGATATGTGAGAAAGCCCCACATTTAAAACAGCCTTGTGATGAACCAGTTCCATTCCTTGTCCCACTAGACTTGAGCAATGGGCACTTGTTCCGAAGATGGTCGGGCGACCCGCAAGCATAGCATTTACGAAGTGTGACTGGTCGGCGAGGAGGAGGAGGCCGAGGATTACCAAAAGAAGGAGGGGGTTCTTTCGCGACACGCAAAGAATCGGCGTATCTAACTCCTTCCGCTGAGACGGCCAATGCTTCAAGTTCAGAGAATGTTTGCGGGCACTCCGCGAAAGACAAATATGACCTATAGGATGGTGAAATTCCTTCTACAATAGCCTGTACAATCTGATCTTCAGGAAAATGAAGGGCAAACACCCTAGTATAGAATTTAATATCTTGGATGAAGTCTGCTAAGTTTTCATCCAAACGCTGTACACGATAATAGTACTTCTGAATAAGGGAGGACCTGGCCCTAGCCGGGATGAAGTTAGCTAGCAAGTTGGCGTGGAAATCCTCAACAGATGATTGCTCGGCAATGGCTCTTACTATTTTGTCTGAGAGAATAACAATTGCATAGGGATAGATGATTTGCAAAATATGACATGGGGAAAGAGAAAACACAAGGGCATGATCCTGAAATTCAACTAAAAATCTAAAAAATGAAATTACGTCACTGGTGGTATTAACGGAAAACTTAGAGATACCTCTGAGCAACATTGCCAATGGATGAGGCAAGCTGCTAAACCCGGGTGACATAGTAGGTAAAGGTTTCAGTGGCAAGGAAGTTAATTCAGAACGTATATTATTCAACGATGCACGGCGTTCAGACTCGTTGTCCAATGGGGCAGAGATAGTTTGAGCAGCAACGGTTATCCTATTGGCTTCTCCCTTAGGAGGCTCTTCCTCGCTACCTACATTCATCGTGGTGGGTTGATCAATTTTGGGAGGAACTTCCCCAATTAACAATTGAGTGACCTTGCTAGATAATTCAGAAATACTTTCAAGCAACGTACTAGCTTCCTTCCTCTGAACGTCATTCAACTTCAGAGACAACAGATCGTTAACTCTATTTGAAAAATGATATAGCCTGGCTTGCACACGCTTAATTTGATTAGGAGAAGGATCATTTTCGTCAAAAAAACTAACTACCGATGCTAGCCCAGTAGTATTCTCGGTGATCGTGGAAAGAGAGTCGTCAATTTCTTTCTCTCCCAAATTGGGGATGGAAATGGGCAAATCAAGGGACTCTCTAAGCTTGTTGGTGTCTATCGCAACCGTGCCTCCAGATTGCACATTTCTGATAGTTAACTCATAGATCAACTCCTCCTTGCGCAAATAGTTAAGATGGAGAACATCGCGAGGGCCGGGCATGATGACAGAACAATTTTGATACAGGAAAGATCAAAAATTCCAGCAACTGAGAAAATTGTTAGAAGATGTACAATATAATAGGTTAGGATCCACCTTTCAATACTCCGTAATAAGATGGTAAGAAGTAGTTACAACCTGTTTAATGGGACCGGTTTCAACACATTTTAAGTGTCATCATCAGCCAATTTTCGAAGATCTTAAAACAACTAGCACATTGAATACAGGCAAAAAATTAACAATGTATCATAACGTAGCAATTCAGTAAATGTTCAAAACACAATAATCATTTACTGAATTGCTACGTTATGATACATTGTTAATTTTTTGCCTGTATTCAATGTGCTAGTTGTTTTAAGATCTTCGAAAATTGGCTGATGATGACACTTAAAATGTGTTGAAACCGGTCCCATTAAACAGGTTGTAACTACTTCTTACCATCTTATTACGGAGTATTGAAAGGTGGATCCTAACCTATTATATTGTACATCTTATTTCTCTATTCAATACGGAACAATAATGAAGTTTTTAACTTTAAAAAAAAATTGTTAGAGTTTGAATCAAAGCAATGTTTAGCCGTCAAAAGGGGCTAAATTGAGACCCATTCATCCACGCTCTGCTACCACTTGTTACCGTGTTTTTGCGGTAGGTAGAGGTGAAAGAAGGTGCGGGCTTGAACGGGTCTCAAACTACGAAATTAGAGTTCATGTAAAATTAACAAGGTTATATTTTCTTTTCAAAATAAGGAAATAACCAGCGTGGCAGGTACAGAGTAGCAAGGCAACAAAATGTAGTTACAATATTTACCGAATTTGGGCTTCGCGCCCCGACTTCACAATTCTTGGGCAATCAGCCCAACCTTACTCCAAAATAAGTTTTAACAGAGGGGCAGAAAACCCCATTCATGCTCAGGAGCACTTGCTCCAAATTAAACAGAAAAGCCTCCTCAAGGCATACAACACTCAATTTTCAAGAAAGAGCCACTCGCTCTCAACATTAAGCCTATTAAAGGCCATACCAAACTCCACCTTCAAGTTGTCCTCTAAGGACATAGATACAGGGGTAAAATACCCAACCTACTGAGGTCTATTAAGTAAGAAAGAAAGGTTAATTACATGACCTCAAAAATAACCACTTGAGAGGAGGCGACCTGCACTCCTAATACATTTGTTTAAAACCTACTTGGCACTAGGCCATTAATGCAGGGGCTAATCCCATACTAAAGAGGTGACTTTAGAAAGGAACAATTTACATTACGTTAAAGAAGAATAGGTTGAGAAAAAAATAAGTTCACCTCAAAACAATATGAGTGGGAGCTCGAGAGGGTTAAGCACTCTCTATCCCGATATGCAGTTTAAAGATAGAATAGATACCAAGGGTCTTTACATTTTAAGGAAGGTTACATTATGGAAAACTTCGGACCCGCCCCGAGAGTTAAACTGCTGAGCTAGCAAAGAAAGAAGTTATTAATCGGCCATTACCTTGTTGTTGACCGCTGCCGAAGAAAGAGGCGCTTCCCGCCCCCTGCTATGTACTTTACACACTAAAAGATGGAACAGAAGTGGCGCAGAGACCCAAAAATCAGCAGTTTATATACTCTCGCGGAAAGTTCTAGGCGTTTTTGGAATGAGAACACCCTCCCACCAAAACTTTATTGGGTAGGGATAAGCAGCATATTCAAGTTGGGGGAAGATACATCAGATTGGTCAGAAATAAATTAAAGAAATTCGGGATTGGCTAAATACAAAACAAGGGGAAAGAGAGGGGTATACAGCCAACTTAAACAATAACAGAAAGAAATTTAACAAGAAACAAACTTTTGAAATAAAAATTTCTCCAAAAAACTGTTCTTTCACATCGCACTAGGGTGCACCATTGTAGTTTTTCAGTAGTGTCCTCTAGAAGAGAAAGTTCACTCTTCTTACTACCGGTAAAACAAAAATACATCAAAAGTGGCACAGTTCAAAAACTCCAAACTTTCCAAGTAGTGACATCTTCTGAGAAACTTGAAAATTAATACCGTCGATAAAGTTCAGACTTCCTCCAGCAGAGGAGTTTCAACTGGCGCAAATTTTAAATTAGCGGCGTGGAGGTGTACCGCCCGGTACAGTTTTGTTGCCTGACTGCATGTGTGTACGGACGTGAGTGAAAATGGGTGGGACGTGAAGAACGAATATCTTTGTTTGAATTTTATTTTGTTCTCGTTTCTAATTTTATTTCTCTACCTTATTGTTGGTGCATTTTCCTTTCGGTTTCTGAACCTTTCTTAGCATCTTGTATCGTTTCCGGGCGACATGTTATATCTTCTTTTTTCGTGTATGCACTGCACATGCTTTTGACCCTAACCATTATATTTTTTAGTTCGTGCCCTTTTGAATCTAAGAATAATTATTTCCTTTAGTCTGCTGTTTGATGCGTAGGGATATAGTTTTATTGGGCGGGGAGTTGACGGATTGGTGTAAAAATAATATATATAAAAGAAGAGTGGTGTGATATACGGGGGTGGAGATAAGTGGAATACCGGTAGTTGAAATGAACAACTGTTAGAAAATTGCGTCGTGTTTGTGTGGGGATAATCTGAATGTAATCGCACGCTTATAAGCGGTTCAACTGATTGTAATATAATTGGATTCTGAATGATGGTATACAGTCACAGTGACACTGTTGCTATATCTCTGTAAATGGGGAATTACGTATGTATCATTTTCATATTGATTATCATTTCCTATTTTGAAATTCATTTACCTTCTGCATTCTTTTCATTTTATTAATTCAATAAATGTTTCCTTGTTATTTGTTGAATTTCTTGGTACTTTGTTTTGAAAATTAATCTCTTGGTATTTTCTGCCGAGAGGCTCATCCCCAGTCGCGATCCGGGCCTTAGTTTTTGGCTAATGATGTTATATTTTGCACGGTGAAGAGGATTATCTGCGTGCGGCGTGTGGCTCAAAACTCACTTGTTCTTGATGTAAACTACATTTTTAAGCTCTGACTAAACCGGGTCTTGAGTCCACTCACGAGGCACCTTGTCCCACATCTTCTTTGCAGCATTCGCAGATATATTAACTAAAATGCCTTAGGTATTGCATTCAACTCTTCTTCAATAAAAGTATGTTGTTTCTTTTTGCATGCATAAAACTTTACGATTGCCTTTTCAACTGCGTTACACTGAGTATCGGATAGAACTGATATGATGTATTTACTATACAAATGTTCCTTTTCACACTGACGTCATTTTGACACTGCAATTTGCGTACGTTGTTCACCTCCCGACATGCTCTGCAACACAACCAATCAAAGAGCATGCACACGTTGTAAAAATAGTTCTAAATGATGGAAATCCTGATTCATGCATGTCGATAATTTCACACGTTGATGGCAGATACTCATGTAACCATCCCTCTTTTTCACCACCTTTACAAAAAGCAAAATATGTATTTGACAAGTAAGCGTTCATTATCAAAGAGAGAAAGCAAAAAGGTATTCCTTTTTCTTCCCACTGCATACTGTGACAGTTTCGATAGGCCGGATGGCTCGAGTATATGAACTGTGTGGTATATCTTGGAGTTAGTACTCTTTGCATTCGCATTGACTTCACCTGTGGACTTAGTACTCTTCTAATTAGTTGTTTAAGCCATAAGACTTTAAACTGATGTCGGCGGTTAGGAATGAACCCGTCTATGAAAGAAAGAAAGAAAGAAGAAAGAGTACGCGCCTCGCTTGCATACGATAAACCTGTAGACCAAAACCGGTTGTGGCCAACTATGTGAACGACTTGTGATACAATTAAACAGCGTGCTGGAAAGGTAATGTGTATTCCAATAATAACAATTATAATAATGATAATAACGATACTATTTCTGAATATTATCTTACGAGTAAATCAAATCTTGAAAATTATTACAGTTGTGAATTTGACGAGATTTCCGGTCCGAGCACGCATACGCAAATCTTCAAGGACTCCAGCTCGCCAGCTGACGGGAAAAGTAGGTTACTGTGTCAGTGAATCGCCGTACGTGATCCTTCATCGACACGCCATTCAGACAATGACTTGGTTCGATAGCGGACGGCTATACCTCAGGATTGATCTGAGGTAGTCTAACTTTGATTTAACATAGTTGGATATCCCACAAATATATCATTTGGAATATTCTGATTGTCAACGCACATAACACAACAGACGTCAAGATAAGTTGAGCTGCCTACAGTGTTTAGTATTTGGACCATATTTCCAGGAATTGTTGGTGTAACAAATTTATGAATTTTTATTGTACCAGTTTCAGCTTGAAATCCAAGAAGAGGATAGTTACGAATATCATCATGGTGATTTTACCTAACGCTGTGTGTGTGGGTGCTGAGATGGAGGCCTAAACTATGAGACTATAGCTGGCAGCGATGGGTTGAGAGAAAGGCACATACGATTGTACTATTGAGGACGACCAACCGTCCTGCATCACGAAGACATCGTAAAGCTAAGTCGACGCAATTGTATAATACAATCTGTTCTGTAGTGGGATAGTTATGTACTTATAATTGGTAAATGGTCTTGCAGTCTGTCGCAGTTGTGTAGTTGTAGTACTTTGCCATATTGTAGTGCCAATAGAATATCTTCATATATTTATCTCCGTTAGATAGGCATAATGTGATATTGAATGGTATACGTGATTTGTGAAGTATGCTCGGTGTATCAGGCAATAATAATTTTCATGGTTTCATCTTTAAAATTTATTATAGCTACGATTGGTGGAGAATGATGTTAGAATATCCGAGTACGTAGATTAGATTTTACTGAATGTAAAGTCGTCGCACAGAAGCGGAATATAGGCTACTTGTAATTGGTATCCGTTGGAATATAATTGTGTGATATTTGAACTTAAGTCTTGAAAAATGATTCCGTCACTTTGAATCAGAACCCGTTTATATAAGTGCGGAATAGAGATAGTTAAATCGAGACTCGAGAAACGGTAGCTGGATTGGATCTTCGAGAATCATATACGCGTAGGACTTGTTGCGTGATGCTATTGTAATGGATTTGTGAGATCACGGGGCGGATCACAAATGTATCGTCGTATAATATGGGTCATTATTAGAGGTTTCACTATTGTTTATGTGATAGTTTTGTCTTCGAGAGAGATTAAATTGTAGTGCATAATTGATGTAATTCTTCGAGAATAGAGTCATGCCATGATTATCGAAGATGATTATTGAGGCAAGTGATAATTAGGTAGTGTAATATGGTAAATATTTGGGTGATTTAGGATGATGAATCTACGTATGTTTGAGTTTGACTACGTCTTCGATGAGTTACGTCTAATTAGGTTCTATCCCGAGTTCTCTGTAATATGTAACTGTAATGTTCATGCTAACTCGCGGTGGTTCTGGAACAATATTCGAGACTTTGCCCGTATTCGAGACCTTTCCAGAATGTTCGAATACTTTCATCCAGGATATCTGATTGAATTTTAGAAACTTTAACGTACACTCAGCTATCCTAGAATTATTCGATTATATTCTGAGGCTATGATCATCTTCTGTGTAGCCAAATGTGTAGATATTTTAAAATATACTGTGTAAATATTAGTGTGACTTAGTATTATTATTATTATGGTTATGGTATTTTTGAGTTCACCTTTTTTATCTTATTGTCTCAGATGTTGTTGTACTATGTGGGCAGTGTTACTTTCTTTGATATTCGCATCCAGAATGTGTGATGTGGCATTTCAGAAGTTAAATTTTGAGTTAAACAGACCATTTAAATGGACATCACGATATTTCCAGACTTTAGTTATTTATTTACCTTCGCTAATCCAGTAAGCTACTGGTAATTGAACAGATTATTATTTCGTTGAGTCGATTAAGTTTTAAAGAGAGATTATGGCATCATATTATGTAATGGTAAAAACGTTAACTTTGGGTAGATACAGTCCACTCTCGATAATTTGAAACTCAAGGGACCAGAGAAAAAGTTCAATTTACCGAGAGTTCAAAATAATAGGAGTTCAAGTAACCAAGAGGGAGGGAGGGGAAAATTCAAATAAACAAGAGTTTCACTTATACTTACTCATTTCTTTTACAACATTTGTACAATTATGAAATGTTCATACAGAAATGTTAATTGGAATGTTCATAGAGAAATGTTCATTTGAAAGTTCATACAGAAATATTCATTTTGAAAAAACGTCCGTAATTTTCTTTTGAGTAAGCGACTTCCATCTATCATTGTCCAATGAATTTTCGATAGTGGTGAGAGCTGAGAAGAAATCGTCACTTGTGTCCGTTCTGAGGGCGTAGGAGCGTAGTGTAGTAAGAGCTGTCCTTGCCTCGCTCAATGTGACTGGAATTGGCGGTTGTTCTTCTTCGTTTTCTTCCTCGTCCTCATCCAGAGAGGCTAAATCCAATAGTTCAGCATCGGTTAGGGCACCGTGGACACCGATGTCATCTTGAACGTAATCGTCAAACGTTAACTCTCCACAGTTAGGTAGAAGTCCCCATCCTGAGTCAAAATTCGTACATTTTGGCGACTCTGATGACTGTTCCAGGTTTTCGGTTTGCTTAAACCCGCACTTTTTGAAGCAGTTATAAATGGTGATAGGGTTGACATTTTCTCAGACCTTATCAATCGCGTTTATAGCGGTCAAAACTGTTATGTTCGCCTTCTTACCTTTTTCGATGCTATCCAGCACAAGAGAAACAATTTCTCTGCGGTAGAGAATTTTTAATTTTGAATAATGCCTTGGTCTAATGGTTGCAATCTTGATGTCGTGTTGGGTGGAAAGAAAATCAATGTTACGTGGTCTAATGGTGTTGGGTTATTATGCACGGTGCAGTGGTCCTAAAACAGCAAGATTTTGCGTTTTTCCTTTTTCATGTCACTGTTAACCGAGGTCAGCCATTCATTAAATAACTCTGTCGCCAACCATGTTTTTTGTTTGACCGATAAGCTGCGGGCAACGATTTTATTCTTTTGAAACAGCGTGATTTGGCAGATTTCCCTATAATGAGTGTTTTCAACTTTTGAGATCCGTCCATGTTTCATGCTAGAAGGACAGTTATTCTTCCCTTGCTCAGTTTCCCTCCATGACACTTCTCGTCTTTGAAAGTCAGGATGTGATCAGGAAGACATTTATAAAAAAGCCCGGTTTCGTCTGTGTTGAATATGTTCCTTGGGTCATAGCCATTCAAAAGTTCATTTAGTTCGTCAATCCATCGGAACAAATGGAACTATCCACCCTCGCGCTCTCCGCAGATCTTTTTTTAAATGTGATGGCGTGTCGGTTTTTGAAATTTGAAAGCCACCCCTCACTTGCTACAAATCCTTTAATCCCGAGAGACTGCGCAAAAGACTTGGATTTTTCCTTCAACATGAAACCGCCCAGGGGAACGTTTTGTCCTCTACACTGACGAATCCACTTAAGCAAGCACTCATCAAGACGGGGAAATTCACTCTGACGTGATCTTTTTCTACTCGCACATCAGACACTTTGGGTGAAGCGATGTTTATTTTTCAACATAATCGACAATGTTAATGGGAAAATACCGAACTGATTGGCGACATGTTTTTATTATCCATCCTCGACAGCTTGAATCACACGTCTTGTTTCACTTATGGAGAGACACTTGTTCTTTCTAGTAGGTATAATGGGGGATTCTGCAGCCGCCGGCACCACCGGGCTCCCAGGTGCCTCCGGCGCCACCGCCACCGCCTCCGAGAGGCCTTCCCGGGGGCCCGCTCAGCCTCCGCCTCCCAAGAGGCCTTCCCAGGGGCCCGCTCCTCCTCCCGCGGGAAATTTGATCTGGTAAACAAAGCCGCGTGCTTTTTGACAGCTATCATCGACAACAACGCATCGCTAACCTCAGTGCTGCCATCTTGACGGGCCTAAACCTCAGTGCTGCAAACTTAACCTCACTAGCGCGAGATTTGAATCGGTAAACAAGGCTACGTGTTTTTTGACAGCTTTCATCAGCCATCTTTAATCAAGAGAGCACCGTGCTGCCCTCTTTATCGTAGTAGCACGCAATTTCGTCAGCTCTCATCCGCCATCTTTAATCAACAGAACACCGTGCTGCCCTCTTTATGGCTACTACCTTAACACGTAGTAGCGGGCAATTTGAAAAGCTCCGTTAAGTGTCATCCGAAATCTTTAATCAAGAGAACACAGTGCTGCACACTTTAGCTACTTACCTTTGGAATGTGGTGGCGGCAATTTGAAAATTCCACATTCACTTGTTTGGAAACAAATCCACGTGCTTTTTTGACAGCTGTCATCCGCCATCTTTAATTAACAGAGCACCGTGCTGCCCTCTTTAGCTACATACCTTTGAAATGTGGTGGCGACAAATTCCACGTGCTCTTGTTTGGAAACAAATCCACGTGCTCTTTTGACAGCTGTCATCCACCATCTTTAATCAAGAAAGCACCATGCTGCACTCTTTAGCTACATAGATTTGAAATGTGGTGGCGGCAATTTGAAAAATTCAACAATCTCTTGTTTGGAAACAAACTCACGTGCTTTTTTGACAGTTGTCATCCGCCATCTTTAATCAAGAGAGCACCGTGCTGCACTCTTCAGGTACATACATTTGAAATTTGGTGGCGGGTAATTTGAAAAATGCTTTTTGACAACAGCCACCTTTAATCTACGGAGCACCGTGCTGCTATCTGGCGGGAAATTCCGTCAGCTGTCATCCACCACCTTGCATCGCAAACCTCTTTAGCTACAGCCTTTGAAATATGGTGGCGGATAATTTAAAAATTCTACAGCAGCCATCTCTCAACGGTAATTGCACAAGATGGCGGCAATACATGACTGCTTAAGGGCACTTACGCAGGATGGCTGCTATACATAGGTGCTTATGAGTCTCCATTGGGATGCTTGCGCAAGATGGCTGCTATACATGGGTTCTTATGAAACGCCCTAGGGATGCTTGCTCAAGATGGCGGCTGCTCTTATGAGACGGCTAAAGGGTGCTTGCACAAGATGGCTTGAGACTCCCTAAGGATGCTTGCGCAAGACGGCGGACACAAGATGGCGGCTATACACGACTCTTTATGAGATTCTTAAGGGTGCTTGCGCAAGACGGCTGCTGCTCTTATCAAGAAAGCTAGCTTAGAGGCTAACGTGTCGTGCTAGTTCGATTCATTAAATTTGAGGCTTAAATGCATAATGTTAAATATATCGAAAACGGTCCATCGTAGAGCAAAACGGACAAATTTTTCTGCCCAATACCGAGGTTCGCAGTCTGCCGAACATGATAGCATAAGAGAAACATTGTCTTATGATGAGATCACCGGTTCGGGTCCTACTTAGGCCCTTTGGCATTTGCTATGTTTTAGCTTGTATTGAAGCAAGTTTTTGTAACATGATCAGGTCTAGCTATGGTAGAGAGTATAACGTGCCATGCTGGTTCGATTCATTAAATTTGGAGCTTAAATGTAAAATGTTAAATATCTCACGTCCTTAGAGCAAAAAGGACAAAATTTTCTGCCCAATACCAAGTTCGCAGTATCAGGAACATGATAGCATAAGAAAAACATAGTCTAATTATGAGATCAACGGTTCGGTTCCTACTTAGCCCCTTTGGCATTGACGGCTATCTAATTCTACAATATGGCGGCTATACATAGCTTCTTATGAGACAGCTTAAGGTTGCTTGCACAAGATGACTGCTGCTTTTATGAGACACCCTAGGTTGCTTACGCAAGATGGCGGACACAAAATGGTGACTATACATAGCTCCTTATGAGACAGCCTAGGGCTGCTCGCACAAGATGGCGGCTACTCTTATGAAGAAAGCTAGCTTAGAGGCTACTGCGCAAGATGACGGCTGCTGTTATGCATGCGGAGGAGGGTAATTTGAAATTCTATGTGCTTAAGCAACAGAGCACCGTGCTGCTATATTTAGCTACTACCTTTGAAATGTGGTGGCGGCAATTTGAAAAAATTATACGTGCTTTTTTGACAGCTGTTATCTTTAAACAATGGCGGCTATACATAGGCTGTTAAGTTCTCATCATTCTCCTCCTCCTCCACTACCTCCTCCTCACCTTCCTCCTCCTCCGCCTCCTTTGTCAAGGCAGAGCTTTATCGAACATGCATCGCGAAGGCAAGAGTGTGCAGTGATAACATCATTATGCAAGTTTAGACTTGTGAAACATAAGAAGACTAGAATCGATGTCGTTAACCTCAACATGTGATCAGAACATTGATTGATGTGTTCAGAACACTACATAAGTGATTAAGACTAGAATCGAACACTGTACGTGATACAACATGTGTTTAGAACATGTTAGGGGATACCTTTGTTCTAAGAAGATCAGATTATAACATAAGAAATCTAGAATTGAATACTGTAATCGATGTTATCTTCAACATATGATCAGAACATTGTTTGATGTGTTCAGAGAAAAAGTACAATTCCAATGATTTGCCTACTGTAAAAATCAAAAACACACTGTGCACATATCGCGTTGCTAACTCGCTCAGTAAACGATATTGCAAAAGTACAACTTCAATGATTTGCCTAGTGTAAAAATCGAAAACACACTGTGTACATATCGCGTAGCTAACTCGCTCAGTCAACGATATTGCAAAAGTACAACTTCAATGATTTGCCTAGTGTAAAAATCAAAAACACACTGTGCACATACTGCGTAGCCAACTTGCTCGGTAAACGATATAGCAAAAGTACATCTTATGATATTCGTCTTGTGCGAAAATCAAAAACTACAGAAAAACTATACTGCGTAGCCAACTCGCTCGGTAAACGATAATCCGATTTAGTTACAATAGAAAAACATAGATTCAAACTCTGTTCTATTATCGCGAACACGGAGAGTAAAAATAAACAGAACGATTGGTGCTATAAGAAATACATTGGTTACGTTTAAGTCCCTAGCAGTCGAACAAGTTATCGCGTAAACATGTAACATGAAATATCAGTCAATCTGTTGCATGGGTTACAAGCATGTAGCTCATGCGGAACGATACAACATGTGTTTAGACCATTGCTTGATGAGTTCAGAACACTAAATAAGTGATCAAGACTAGAATAGAACACTGTAATCGATACAACATATGTTTAGAACATGTCACTGGATACTTTTGTTCTAAGAAGATCAGATTACAAAAGTAGTGATCAAGACTAGAATCGAACACTCTACTCGATGTCGTTAACTTCAACATGTGATTAGAATATTGATTGATTTGTTCAGAACACTAAATAAGTGATCAAGACTAGAATAGTACACTGTACTCGATACAACATGTGTTTAGAACATACCAGGAGATGCTTTTGTTCTAAGAAGATTAGGTTACAAAAGAAGTAATTAAGACTAGAATCGAACACTGTACTCGATGTCGTTAATTTCAACATGTGATTAGAACATTGATTGATGTGTTCAGAACAAAAGGACTTTTCCTCCACCTCCTCCTACTGACTGCGTCCTCCTCCGCCTAGGGCTAATGAGCTAAAGAGCTAATGGGCTAATGGTCTAAATGGCCCAAGGGCTCCTCCACCACCTCACCACGCCCTCCTCCTTCCGGAAGGAGTTAGCTGAAGTCAGTACATTTCTAACACCCTCATCGATTGTTATCAGCAAGAACGCATCTACTTTGTTAAGTGTAGCAAACTAATCCTTATTGGTAAATGGTTTTGTGTTCAGAACAAGGAATTAAACATAGGGGTCACGTCTTATCAGAATTACCTAATAAAATCCCCGAGGTGCGATGAGTTACGTTTTTCTAACAGAAATCAGTATCTGCTTGATTGTATTAAGTGTTTGGAACACTGAACTTTACAAGAAGTCAGCAGTGAGGTTAGCGATGTTCTGTTGTTGGATTTTAAATTCCGCGCTACGACATGAGTAGTATAATGGGAGAGTTCTGCCGCCTCCTCCTCCTCGCGCGGCGCGGGAAATTTGAATTCTGGCGGGAAATTTGAATTTTGGCGGGAGATTTGAATTTGTAAACAAAGCCACGTGCTTTTTGACAGCTGTCATCGACAACAACGCATCGCTAACCTCACTGCTGCCATCTTGACGGGCCTAAACCTCACTAGTGCCAACTTAACCTAACTAGCGTGAGGTAAACAAAGCCACGTGTTTTTTGACAGCCACGTGCTTTCTGACAGACAACAACGCATCGCTAACCTCAGTACTGCCATCTTGACGGGCCTAAACCTCAGTAGTGCCAACTTAACCTAACTAGCGCGAGATAAACAAATCCACGTGCTTTTTGACAGCCGCGTGCTTTTTGACAGATTTGTAAACAAAGCCACGTGCTTTTTGACAGACAACAACGCATCGCTAACCTCAGTACTGCCATCTTGACGGACCTAAACCTTAGTGGTACCAACTTAACCTAACTAGAGCGTGGTAAACAAAGCCACGTGATTTTTTGACAGCTGTCATCCGCCATCTTTAAACACCGTGCTGCCCTCTTGCGTCACCTGTCATCTGCAGTGCTGCCATCTTGGTGGGCCTAAACCTTAGTGCTACCAACTTAACCTCACTAGCGTGAGATAAACAAATCCACGTGCAGCTGTCATCCGCCATCTTTGAGCATCGTGCTGCCCTCTTTAGCTACTTACCTTTGAAATGTGGTACGTCATCCGCCATCTTGCATCGCAAACCTCAGTGCTGCACTCTATGTAGTGGTGGCAAATTCCACGTGCTCCTGTTTGGAAACAAAGCCACGTGCAGCTGTCATCCGCCATCTTTGAGCACCGTGCTGCCCTCTTTAGCTACTTACCTTTGAAATGTGGTACGTCATCCGCCATCTTGCATCGCAAACCTCAGTGCTGCACTCTATGTAGTGACGGCAAATTCCACGTGCTTTACAAACCTATGCGTTTTTTTGTCAGCTATCATCCGCCAGAGAGCACCGTGCTGCCCTCTATGTGGTGGTAGTAAATTCTACACGCTTTACAAACCCATGTGCTTTTCTGACAGCTGTCAACCGCCAGAGAGCACCGTGCTGCCCTCTTTATGCTGGTGGCAAATTCTACGTGCTTTTTGACAGCTGTCATCCGCAAGAGAGCACCGTGCTGCCATCTATGTGGTGGCGGCAAATTCCACGTGCTCTTGTTTAGTAAACAAAGCCACGTGCAGCTGTCATCCACCATCTTTGAGCACTGTGCTGCGGGTAATTTCGTCAGCTGTCATCCACCATCTTTAATCTACAGAACACCGTGCTGCCCTCTATGTAGTAGCGGGCAATTTGAAAAGTTCTGTTAGCTATCATCCGCCATCTTTGAGCACCGTGCTGCCCTCTTTAGCTAGATACATGTGGAGGCGGCAAATTCCACGTGCTCTTGTTTAGTAAACAAAGCCACGTGCAGCTGTCATCCGCCATCTTAGAGCACCGTGCTGCGGGCAATTTCGTCAGTTGTCATTCGCCATCTTTAAACACCGTGCTGCCCTCTTTATGGCTACTACCTTAAGCACGTAGTAGCGGGCAATTTGAAAAGTTCTGTTAGCTATCATCCGCCATCTTTGAGCACCGTGCTGCCCGGTGGCGGCAAATTCCACGCGCTTTACAAACTCACGTGCTTTTTTGACAGCTACCATCCGCCCTGCTCTCTGTAGTAGCGGGTAATTTGAAAAGTTCTGTTAGCTGTCATCCGCCATCTTTGAGCACCGTGCTGCCCGGTGACGGCAAATTCCACGTGCTTTACAAACTCACGCGCAGCTGTCATCCGCCATCTTACATCGCAAACCTCAGTGCTACCCTCTTTAGATAATTTTAAAAAGAAAATTTCTGCAGCAGCCATCTCTGGACGCTAATTGCACAAGATGGTGGCTATTCATGACTCCTTAAAGGTGCTTATGCAAGATGATCGCTATACATAGACGCCCTTGGGATGCTTGCGCAAGATGGCGGTTATACAAGGCTCCTTATGAGGGATGCTTGCGCGAGATGGTGGTTGCTCTTATGAGGCGGCTTAAGGATCCTTGGCTAGAGACGCCCTAAGGATGCTTGCGCAAGATGGCGGCTATACATAGCTCCTTATGAGACAGCCAGTACTCGATACAACATGTGATCAGAACATTGATTGATGTGTTCAGAACACAAAATAAGTAGAATCGAACAGTGTACTCGATACAACATGTGATTAAAACATTGTCTGTTGTGTTCAGAACACTACATAAGTAGAATCGAACGCTGTACAACATGTTAGGGGATACCTTTGTTTAGATTGAAACATAACAAGACTAGAATTGAACACTGCACTCGATGTCGTTACATGTGATCAGAACAATGATTGATGTGTTCAGATCACGAAACAAGTAGAACCGAACACTGTACAACATGTTAGGGGATACCTTTGTTTAGATTGAAACATAACAAGACTAGAATTGAACACAGCACTCGATACAAGATGTAATCAGAACATTGATTGATGTGTTGAGATCACTAAACAAGTAGAACCGAACACTGTACAACATGTTAGGGGATACCTTTGTTCTAAGAAGATCAGATTGAAACATAACAAGACTAGAATTGAACACTGCACTCGATACAACATGTAATCAGAACAATGATTGATGTGTTCAGATCACGAAACAAGTAGAACCGAACACTGTACAACATGTTAGGCGTGGTGAGGTGGTGAAGGAGCCCTTGGGCCATTTAGACCATTAGCCCTTTAGCTCATTAGCCCTAGGCGGAGGAGGACGCAGTCAGGAGGAGGAGGTGGAGGAAAAGTCCTTTTGTTCTGAACACATCAATCAATGTTCTAATCACATGTTGAAATTAACGACATCGAGTACAGTGTTCGATTCTAGTCTTAATTACTTCTTTTGGAACCTAATCTTCTTAGAACAAAAGCATCTCCTGGTATGTTCTAAACACATGTTGTATCGAGTACAGTGTACTATTCTAGTCTTGATCACTTATTTAGTGTTCTGAACAAATCAATCAATATTCTAATCACATGTTGAAGTTAACGACATCGAGTAGAGTGTTCGATTCTAGTCTTGATCACTACTTTTGTAATCTGATCTTCTTAGAACAAAAGTATCCAGTGACATGTTCTAAACATATGTTGTATCGATTACAGTGTTCTATTCTAGTCTTGATCACTTATTTAGTGTTCTGAACTCATCAAGCAATGGTCTATACACATGTTGTATCGTTCCGCATGAGCTACATGCTTGTAACCCATGCAACAGATTGACTGATATTTCATGTTACATGTTTACGCGATAACTTGTTCGACTGCTAGGGACTTAAACGTAACCAATGTATTTCTTATAGCACCAATCGTTCTGTTTATTTTTACTCTCCGTGTTCGCGATAATACAACAGAGTTTGAGTCTATGTTTTTCTATTGTAACTAAATCAGATTATCGTTTACCGAGCGAGTTGGCTACGCAGTATAGTTTTTCTGTAGTTTTTGATTTTCGCACAAGACGAATATCATAAGATGTACTTTTGCTATATCGTTTACGGAGCAAGTTGGCTACGCAGTATGTGCACAGTGTGTTTTTGATTTTTACACTAGGCAAATCATTGAAGTTGTACTTTTGCAATATCGTTTACTGAGCGAGTTAGATACGCGATATGTACACAGTGTGTTTTCGATTTTTACACTAGGCAAATCATTGAAGTTGTACTTTTGCAATATCGTTTACTGAGCGAGTTAGCTACGCGATATGTGCACAGTGTGTTTTTGATTTTTACAGTAGGCAAATCATTGGAATTGTACTTTTTCTCTGAACACATCAAACAATGTTCTGATCATATGTTGAAGATAACATCGATTACAGTATTCAATTCTAGATTTCTTATGTTATAATCTGATCTTCTTAGAACAAAGGTATCCCCTAACATGTTCTAAACACATGTTGTATCACGTACAGTGTTCGATTCTAGTCTTAATCACTTATGTAGTGTTCTGAACACATCAATCAATGTTCTGATCACATGTTGAGGTTAACGACATCGATTCTAGTCTTCTTATGTTTCACAAGTCTAAACGTGTCAAATTATGAGAGTCGACAGTAATTGAAAACTTAATGTGATTATCGTACAAAATTTAATTTTTTTCTAATAGTTCAGAGTGAATCATCTGAATCTAGAGCTTTCAGTGAATTAAATTAAACCTGTTTCCTGAACAAAATTATCGAAATGAATATATAATTGTGATTTGTTAGGGCAAGATAGGGCGAGAAATCATGTACCACCCCACTTGATTATTTTGTTTGTACATCAGGAGCTGCATTTTTTATTTTATTAGCGATCATTTCCGCTATCAAAGTTCTGAGGGATGACAATCTGAGATTTTTTTGTTAATAAACCATGCCATATATGAATTTTACTCCGTATTTTCTTTATTATATGCCACAATTTAAGTTCATTTTCCTATGCCTGCCACATCCTTGGATATTTTACTTGTGCGTCCTATTTGCGAACTGAGCACACCTGAGGTGTCTCAGTGTTCTCCGGCTGCTGTCTAGTAATAATGGGGAATACCTTGTTTTTTCTTCAATCTTTGAGTAAGCATTTTGCCTTCATCTGTTTCCATAAAGGAAGGAAATGTGGGCTAAATACAAAACTGACGAGTTTTGGCGTCCACAACACAGTGCAATCCAACACAGCCACCTCTTTACACACAGATTTGTTGACGTTTACTCTGAAGACTTAAACATCATCTGTTTATGTTCTTGTCATGATGGAACAAACCGGTCTACTCTCTATCACAGTATCTGAGAGGCAAAAAAAAATACAACTCATACTATAAATAAGGGCTTCAGTTTACTAGAGAGTGAAATTGATAACGAACAAGTCTAAAAATGCATAACCATGTCGAGGCCATCCCTGCATGTTAAAAGCAGAATAATCTTAGTATCGCACGTGTTCAGTCCCGTCGGAGACAGTCTGTCGTGTGGAGGGGGACATAAAGCCTTAAGCATAAGATCACGTCGTCATGGTTATACATGTTTAGACTTGTTCGTTACTGTGGGATGGAGACATAATGCCATGAGCTGATGGTATCGGGAAGGGTGTGCGTCGGGAGGGCAGCTAGCCTTCAAAACTATAACCCTTTGAAGTTAGGCGCCATGTAAGGTAGTGTCGGCGTGGGAGATGACGCGACGTTCACTTGTTTGAAATCCACACCAAACAAGTGTACGTGGTGAGGGCCTGTCAAGATGGCAGCAGTTAGGTTAGCGACGTTCACGAGTTCAATATCCGTGCCAAACAAGTGCACGTGGTTAGGGCCTGTCAAGATGGCAGCTGTCATCTGGACAGCTGTTTTAATTCAGCGCCCCTCGTAGTTAAGATGGCAGCAGTGAGGTTAGGTCCTGTCAATGTGGCAGCGGTAAGGTTAGCCACGTTCACTTGTTCAAAATGAACACCAAAACACGTGCTCGTGGTTAGGACCTGGCAAGATGGCAACTGTCATTGTTCGCTTGACAGCTGTTCAAATTCCGCGCCCACGTGGTTATGATAGAAGCAGTGAGTATGAGGACGGTCAGGGTGCCAGCAGTGAGGTTGGCGACGTTCCCTTGTCCAGAAAAGTGCGGTTAGGTTCTGTCAAGGTGACAGCTTTTCAAATTCCTCGCCCACGTTTTTATGACAGCAGCAGTGAGGTTAGCCACGATCAAAATTCCGTGCCAAACAAGTGCAAGTGGTTAGGACCTGTCAAGGTGGCACTGTCATCTTGACAACTGTTTAAATTCCGCGTCCCATGTGGTTAAAATGGCAGCAGTGAGGTTAGGACCTGTCAAGATGGCAGCAGTGAGGTTAGCGACGTTCACTTCTGCACAAAAGAATAAGATTAGGACCTGTCAAGATGGCAGCAGTGAGGTTAGCGACGTTCTCTTGTCCAAAAAGTGGGGTTTGGGTCTGTCAAGGTGACAGCTATCATAAGCACGTGCTTTTGTTTACAAACATGGCCACGTGCTCGTGACGTTACCGTCACGTGGTCATGACGTCATACGGCCTATGATCTAGTCCGGGGTCAATTACATCTTGTGCTGACTCAGCAGAAAATATGCTGACGCCAGTGATTTAGAACATACATTGCCCTACAACTACTGCATTCGTCAAGTGAAAAATGGACATGATGCCATCACATCACTGGGCGCAGCAATGGACACGAACTGAGTAGTGTTACATAAATGTAACACAACAGGCTTCCGATACGCAACTGTGCGACACGCTACCTATGGTTTGTAAGACTGGTATCAGATGGAAGGAAGATAGGGTTCTTCAAAGAAATAAGTCTTTCAAAGACTATCAATTGTATTATCGACATGATATAGACTTTTGGGGTTATTATTATCAAGAAAATAAAGCATTAGCCCAAAAGCCTATATCATGTCAAAAAGTACGGCAGAATCATAGGCTAATATCATTCGTAATATACAATGTTGCAAAGCTTGGGCTGGGAAGACTCGGGAGAAAGGAGACAAGCTGCTTGATTTTGTGGTGTGTTCCGAGGTGTTAGTGGACAGGTGGCGTTGAATGATATTAGTAACCGAATAATTTTGTGTGGTGTCTTTAAAAGTAGGAGATATAAAGTTGGAATTCAAGAGGACAAATTTGGGCAAGTAAGTTATTCGTTTATAGCAAGCGGAGTTAGGGATTGGAATAACTTACCAAGGGAGATGTTCAATAAATTGGTAACGCCCTACACTAGGCACTCCAACTTCGCGAAGAAATATATATGAATGGTACCTTAAAATCCTTTTAGAAGAGAAATGTGTTCATTACTAATGCCAGGGACCCACCAACCCGCCCAAAAATATATGTTAACTTTTCTAACACAACGAAAGTTTTCACGCGCCATCGTACATTAGCCGGTCAGCTACAAGCACGGCCATTGGCTTACATGACATGATTACCATAATTTGTAACTCGCTAGTTTCGTTACCACCCCGCGCAGAATAAAAACGCAGCATGAAACATGCCAAAACAATATGTAATTTAGTAGCTGTAACCTATCTTTCCAAATCCAGGCCAAGCTCCGTCATGAGAACAGTGGCCCCCTTCGGGAGGCGCATACTGCCCGCACGGCAGGAAAAAAAAAAGTAATTTAGCAGCTGTAACTTATCATGGCAAATCCAGGCCAAGCTCCGTCGGGGGCCACACTCCCTTTGAGAGGCTCTTAACTATCGCCGCGGCGCATACTGCCCTCACGGCAAGAAAACAAAGTAATTTAGTGGTTGTAACCTAAAAACAAATCTCGCAACAGTCCGCTACATTTCCTTAACAGTTGGCGACAGTTCGCAGATCGCAAATGACGCTCTTATCGGCAATCCCGTGAACTAAAAAGAACGATCATCACCGGCCGCCGAGATTCCGTGTACAGCAAGCGGAGTGAGTGGAGTGCCTACAAACATTTCTTGCACGTCTCTCTGTGGGCGGCAATTTATGTTTTTTATGCCAAAGAGAAGAAAGATCGCTTTAATCATTCCCTTACCCCTCTCTATAAATTTCGATTTCGCTTACAACCGCATCCCATATGCCATTGTGGATCTGTAGATTCTGATATCAATCATCTCTTTTTTCAATGCCCATTGTATAACTCTCCTCGTCGATGCCTGTACTCCAACTTAATACAATACAATTATCCACTTCCCTCGTCAATTACATGTCTCGTCTACAAGCCCTCTCCCACAATCATACGTATCTTAAATCAGTTCTTAGATCACTCTAATTTACAACTCTAACCCCACTTTCCCACAATACATTGACACTACTTACATTTCATCATATTCTCATTTGCCTCCCGCCCTCCCTAACGCCTCCTCTTCAACCAAGATACATAGCTACCGTTTTCTCATCTCCCCCTCCGCCGATCACGTGTACATTGATGTTCATAACAACACAATGTCGCCCCTCTTCCTCTTTTGTTTACGATTTCACCGACACTTTCCCCTCCCTACATCCCCCATATACGTTGCTCAGATATTTCTTTCCATCTGTCCAAAGTTCTACACTCTCACATATATCCAGCCCTCCGTCGTTCCCCTGCCCTCTCCTGCTTGTCCCTTATATGTTGGCCCGGTGGGTATGTTTTGTAGAAGTCGCTGAGACGGCCACTCTAGCGTGAAGATTAGTATACCTTGTGTCCCTGTGCTTTTCCTATATCTCCTAGTCTTGTATACGTAATTCCTCACTCTTAATTGTCTAGGTGATACGTCTTTTCTTGATCTACTTTCAGTGCTTTGAACCCATTTTGTGAGTCTGCTGCATGGTCTACTTCCCTCAATCCTCAAGTACTTCGTACTCCGAAAACATTGTCAACTGCATTGGTGTACTACTTTATTGAAATTGTGTGCGTGTGTAGATCTAGTACAAATATCATACGGTATAGTGTCTGGGTGAAATAACGAGCCCAAATAAACTTCACGAACAGAACAGAACAGAGTGGAGTGCCTAGGGCTATACCGTTATAAATTTGTGAGGAGCCCGTTCGCTATTTTATGTTTACTTTCGAAGTGGTTGGCTTGTCGTTATGTAATGTTAGAATTAATTTGTTTTGTACTGTGAATCTCAGACATATAGCGGCTGCTTGTACAGGTTTATTATGTGGATTGTGCTGTTTCTCTTAAGATTTTCTACATCAGGTAATTGATATTTCTTACGTTATACACAGTGTCCAAAGGAGTCTCAGTCTTGTACATCTCCATAAGGAACTTTATATCGAACTTTACGTGGTAGGAAATAAGGTAAGCTTTATTGTTCAGGTCTTATTTAAACATAAAAATTAGCGGCAGATAATTCTGTTTTTCAGCCGACTGTAAGCTGTCTACATTAAATATATCTCAGCTACCATTCTTAGTGATAATACATGCAAATTTGTTCCAAGATGGTATCGAATTGATTCTGAATAGCCTGCTCATGCCCAGTAGTATACACTGGAACCAAAAAGTATTGGCACACCTTCCATTATAAATATAAATTCCACACAAATAAAGATGATGCCAAGACACCGACATTTTTATTGAAATGTACAGTAATAAATATAAGGTTCATCGAGTATAATTGGTTTCTCACACCAAAAATAATAGTTTACAAAACTAATTCAGTTGCTCTACACGCCAAAAAAGTATTGGCACACCTGTACACAAATGAAATTAAAGTCTCTGTAATTCACGTAACTCAAGTCTAGTAGCCTGTGTGCATACCGTTGGGACTGATGAGTTTGTAGACGTCTTGGCATGGAAGGAACTATGTTGCGAGTTATCTCTCCTGAGATCTTTGACCATTTCTCCAACAACACCGTCTGAAACTCGCGCTTCGCTGTAGAACGACATTTTCAGGCTGTTTTCTCCAAGTGATTCTAAAGATGCTCTATTGGGTTAAGATCAGTGCTCTGTGTGGAGTGAAAACTCTTCTTAGTGCATTTAACCACTCTCGCGTTTGATAACCCGTGTGTTTCGGGTCGTTTTCTTGTTGAAAGTAAAAGGTGCCATCAAGACCCAGTTTCTGTGCACTGCTACATAAGTAGCCTCGCATCATATCGTTACTTTTACGATGACGCATGACACCTGCAATAATTCCCAAGTCACCAACACCAGAACTTCCCATACATCCCAAACCACTATGCTTCCTCCGCCATGTTTTACTGTAGGTAGGGCATGTTGTTATTGGAGGTCTGTATTTGGTTTGCACCACACTTTTATATTTCCATTAGATCCAAACAAGTTAAACTTGGATTCGTTAAAAATTATCGCAGAATTCCAAAATTCAATCGATTTATTGACATAATCTTTGGCGAACTGGAAGTGTTTTCTTCCGTTAACTTCTAAAATAAATGGTTTCTGTCTGGGAGATCACCCATGAATATCAGCTGCATTGAAAACATTCCCAATAGTTTGAGGACTGACCTGTTTGTTGGACGTTGACTGTATATCCGATACAATCGACCCTACTTTCTAAAGGACTCTCTTAATGCAAGACGAACTATGCTTCGACACTCCCTACATGTAAGAACTCTGGGACGTCCAGATCTGCGTTTACTGTCTGTTGTATCAGTCTCTTGAAACTTGATGATTGCTCACACTGTTGAATAAGTAACAGAAAGTTCTTCATCAATTTCACGGTAATATTTACCCTGCGAATGCAAGTAAACCAGCTTGGTGCGGAATGACATGGAATGTTCCTTCTCCTTGGGATTCATAGTGACAAGTGAGTGACCCATACACTGGCGTCAGGCAAGCGAGTGAACTGTTTGTCAATTCCGATTGCACAAATCTGGTACGGTACGTGCAGCGCTGTCTTTAAAGCTCAATAACAAGCGACGTACAGTGTGCCAATACTTTTTCAGCAGGAGAAAACCCTAATTTAATAGATTACATGTGTTTATGTTGTGTTTAGAAAAAAAGTTTAATATACAAATTAATTCCTTTATTGAGTAAGTGTTAATGATATAGATATAATATTCCTAGTATTTATACAGTTGTATTATATTCATAAAGGTGTCTGTACCAATACTTTTTGGTGCCAGTGTACATGCTGTTCTAACAGAAATTCAGAACTGCTTCTGAACTGTGAGTTCTAAATTCATGCTGTTCTAACTACAGTCAGAACCATTTCAGAGCCAATGCCAGCAGTGCACATTCAATACCATGTTCTGCATATTTCATACATGCACATTTGATTCGACCAGTAAATGGTATGACTACTGCGTAACTTCTCATTGGAATAGTAAGGTCTTGCATCATCCATCGTTTAACGTTTTGTAACAATTCATAGATGGCATTGATACAGTTGACAGATGCCATTTACTAATTCCAACAAACCATTATTAACAATCAGTTCTGGAAGAATTGAGATTCATGTATGCTCAAGAAAATTATTTTGAATGAGTGCATAGCCAGTTCAGAACTGTTTGTTGTAACAAAGTAGTTTATAGCCAGTTCAGAACTGTTTCTTGTAACAAAATAGTTTACAGCCACTTTGGAACAGTTGTAACGAAGGAGTTCATAACCAGTTCGAAACTGCTTGTTGTAGTGGACATACAGTATATATTGTAGCATAATCAGTAATGGTTGCAACTTTTGGATAAAGTTGCCAATGAGTACCTGGCTGCCCTCTATCAAATAATTTGTTTCAACAATAAGGAACCTGGCTAAACTGCTACTGAATTCAACATATTATATGGTAGCTCTTATAGGGGCTGCTATCCCAGGGGATTTCTGTGCGCCAAGAGAAGAACTATGGCTATACCTTTGTAAGAAACTGGCTTAATAAAATATATAGGGCACAGGACTTACCCACAATTGTCATTAACATCCAGGATGATTTTCATAATTTGTAAGTGATATGAATAAGACCGGGCTCAGCACTTACTATCTGAAGGTTTGTGGATTGAAAACAAAACTGAATGTTCTATATCAGAACATTCCTAATAAAGACTTTCAAATTTTATATTGTATCTGAATCACTGCTGGACTCTAGTGTAAAGAGAGTGAGGTTTATACTGAGCAGTAGAAAATGTACACAACCAATAGAGCTAGTGGAGGGACAGGGCGCAGGGATTGTGTCTTCACAGTGGCTAAAAGTGGATCATTTGCCCTGCAAGTTGAGCAAAAAATTAATAGTTTTGAAGGTCTGGTTGTAGAATTTTTTTTACAATCGGCTTTACATTGCAGTGACACAGATAGGACTTCTGGCAATGATGGGCTAGGAAAGGGCTAGGAGTGGGAAGGGGGTCGTATCCCTAGAGGCAGTTTTCTGTGTTTTCCCATTTTCACACCAAGGAAATGCTGGGAATCTACCTTACTCAAGGCCACAGTCACTTGCTTCCCACTCCTAGCCATATTGCTATAAGTCCTATCTGTGTCAGAGTGATGTAAACAAGTCATAAAAGGAAAGAAGGTACATCAAACCAGTCATTAGACTCCCAGTGTAGTGGGCAATATGTAAATTGCATAGTCACAGGTTTTTCACAATGGGTGTGCAAATTAATCCCATTCTGTGGGTGCGGGATGTTCTTTCATTGAAAATGTTTATCTCTGGGGTTCAGTTTCCAGGTAAAACTGGAGGTCCTGTGGCTATGAGCACAATATCAACAGTCACCTAAAACTACAGACTTGACTGCAAAACAGCAATAATAGTGTTTGTTGCTCATGTTTCAGTGAAAAGGTCTGTGGAGGTAATCTACATCACAAAACAATCTGTACCTCCACACTCTAGTTAAAATGGACTTGGAAGTAAAGATCAAAGAGGAACCAATCTGCTTTGAGGAAATTTCAAATAATTCATGCGTAAGTATCTTTCCAGGTAACTTTATAGTGATTACAATGAAATTCTTAGGAGTAATCTGAGTTTGACTGCTTACATAACTCTACTTCATCTCATGTTAGGATATATATGAGTATCTTGCTGTCTGTTTTTGAGGCACGTATATTTGTATACTAATCTCAAGTTGACTAAGTATATTTATTATGATTACACAAATGCAGAATTTACAGGTATGCACCTTTGTTTGGCACAGCATGTCTGAAAGCTGAAGAAGAAGTGGGTTTATCTTCATCTCTCTTTGGTTTGTAGCTCTTGTCAGGAAAAAATGGCGGTCTGAGTAGCTCAGGTTGTGGAGGGCTTGCCTTCTGGTTTCAAGTTAGCACATTAAATCCTCTATCACCCTGACGGTATTAAATATGCTCTAATACATTAGCCTCTTGCGGGAACGATTTCTGTCATCTTAGTGTTTTGAAACCTTTAAAGCTAGTTTGTACGACATAGAATCAATAATTGTTAGGCTGGTGAGTGGGTAGTCTTCCTCTGCTTTTATAATTTACAATAAGAACAGCAAATAATAGCCATGAATTGAAGGGCATGACGGGAGGTTTGATTGGCTCTGTCGAAATTCCAGCCCAACACCAACATAGAAAGTTTCCATCTGAAATGTATAATGAATTACATGTTTAGATCTTAAGGAGTCAAATAATTCAGTGGTAAACCAGTTCATTCTAGAAAGTGTTCGAAGAATCACAAGGCAAAAGTGTTAACTTTGGTAGTATAATAGTTAATTTTTTAATAGGCCTATGCTTAAGTGGGCTACAACGGAACAAGCAGTAGCAAAAAACATTTTATCACTGATAAATATTTTTCTAAGGAAACAGTCTAATTTTTAAATACATGTTCTAAAGTGTTAGATAACATGAGAATAACCAGTTGAACTTTTCATAAATATTCTAAAGTGTTCCATTATGTTTTAAAGTGGTCCATTACAACAAACATTATCGAGAAATGGTCATTATGTGTGTATGTGTTAAAAATAAGGGTAGGCCTATATATTGATGATGTCTTATGCATAGATAAATAATAGTTAGACCTTAAGATATGGGGAATATTGATTTATGATGTAGAAATCGGTGATGAAGTGAGTAGGGGCTTCCGAAGCATGTACATGTGAAATAATTGTACAAAATTCAGAACTGATAATATTTTTTCAGGGCAGACCAAACCATCACCCAGAGTATATTGTGTGCTGGATGTCATTCATTTTTATTGGAAATATTGGATGGTTGTTGGCATTGGAACCTTGTATTCATTATTTTTCTTCATGGATATTTTTGGATTGGTTACGTAACACTAATTATTTTCAGTGTAAAAAGAACTGGGCAGGTGCTATTTTTTTAAAAATGAGCACCTTTATCATACCTACAATGCCCCAGTAAGATTTCCAATGAATTTGAGATATCAGTGCAAGAAACTTAGTGCTGATTCTGGATCCTATCAGTACTATGGATGGTTTTTCATCAGGTAAAACTACTGCAGTGACACTTAAGTTACTGTTCATGATAAAATTACTGATTGTGACTGGTCGCATCCTTTTTGCCTAAAATCATGAGGGGATCGAGCCCATTAATTCTGTATTGATAATTCGATATTATCCTCTTTGGCATGAACAGATTTAAATTAATGTTTATATGGGGAGCTTGCTCATTATTGACTTTTACTCATGTTTCCTCCTGATTGAAAAGGTTTTATAACACTGATGGTTAACTTTGATAATTGGATTTTCCACTGTCACAATACTCTTAAGGCTTCCTCAAGTGTTACTTTTGAGATTGTAGAGGGATAAATCTAGGGGAGTACTATAATATTCCCTGTTAGTGTGAGGAATTTACAGGGCACATCTGGATAGTGAGATGGTTAAGTATTCCATTGAAATGAAAAGTCACCTTATACTGCATTTAAAAACAAATTAATGGCAAAATAGTTGACCACCTTTTTTTTTTCTCAACTTCATATTACAACACTGGTATCACCTGGCATGCTTGTGTGGCTGTAGGTATTGCAAAAGCTTTATTTATTATTTTTTAATGCTATTTGTTTGGGGCATCAACCTATAGAGGTCTTTTGCCCCTATTTGCACCAGGTAATATGAACCTGTGTATAATCGGAATGGAGGAAGTGTAGAGTGTTGAATGTGAAGAAAGGAACGTTAAGGATGACACAAACACCCAGTCCCCAGGTCGGGGATGTAAATCATTTACAATTAAGAACCCCTGACCCAGCCAGGAATCAAACCCAAGACCGTCGGGTTACAGGCAGGCGAGTTGCCCCCTAAACTGCGGGGCCAGCTTTATTAATGTTCTATGAAGTCTAGCACAACTCAAAGAATGTTCTAACAACCTTATTATTGTTATCTTTTTGGGAACAAATTCCTTCAGGAATTCAACAATTTAGTTTAGGAGCAAGTTCAATGGTTTAGGGTGAAAGGGCAGGCAATGATGTGAGTGTGATAAAAGAATTGTAGTAAATATTAGTTCAACTACAGTGCTATCCCTAAGACCTCTTAATGGGTGAGGTGCCCTGCCATGTTTACAGACCGCCCAGCTAACATAACCTAGAAATGCACTAATTACATACTGTAAAACTGTTTAGTTAAATGATCAATCATTATTTTCAGAATAACTACATCAGAGTTTAGCGGTTTTGAATGATGTCACAAACCTGTATGGCACACCACAGCAGTGGAATAGTAATCCCCAGTATTGACTGATTATGAATGAGCAGTAGAACTCTAGAAGTTCAAAATCCTCTGTTGTCTTGTTCAGGGTAAAAATACTAAAATAGTTCAATTTTGCAGTTACTGTTACCCATCTGTTAATACAAATGCCATGAGGGGAATAAATTGAAATTTTTTCATATCCGTTTTGGACATAGTATTCCCCTCCTAGCCACTCATTTCTGATACCCGGCTGACAAAATTTCTGGGAAAAACAGTGCACTAGTTAGAGAAGAATCTGGTACGACAGTATAAATTCACATGGAAACCTGCATCTTTCTAGTCCATGGACTAATGAGCCATGCATATTAGTAATGACTAATCTACATAACTAAAATTGTAACAACTGTGTATCTATATATTTATTATTTTGGCAGCATTTTCTTTAATTATCCATTTCAGGTGTAATAATGATACCTAAATATTTTTTAGCTTAGGGGTCTTGCCTTTCTTTTTGTTGTTGTTTGAGTTCCTGTAAATGAAAAATTACTGGATGTATTTGAACTCACATTTAGAATCCCCGTATCCATGGATAGCTTTTAGGTTCAATATCATTTCAACATCTATGAATTGACTGAGGATTTATGTGAAGACTGAAACAGTGAGTTTACTCTCCCAAAATTATACATAGCCAGCCGTATATGAAATCTACCAATCTTACTGGAAATCTGTTTGTTAAAACTTTCTGTTCAGGTACACTATTTTTATATGAGGATTAATGAAGGAGTTATCTATTCAGGATGCCTTATTGTCTTAATTCCTAAAGCACATAGCATGTGAGCAACTTTCTTTCTACCTGAGAGGAACTTCACATTTATTGTAAATCACTTAGATTTATCAGTTTTTATATTCACATGGAACAGTAAACGTGCTGTCATTATACCACTCTGAGGAGTCTGATGAGTCAGACTGTTCATGAGAGTGATAGCTACTGGGACAGTCATCAGCATTCTCCTCCGCAGTTTCAGAAGTCGCTGATGTGGACTAGTCACCTCACCTGATAGTGTTTTCAAACTCACAAATCTTCCCTCTTTCCCACAATACACTTCCACCACCCTAGTTAATGGCCATTCGATCCAGTTCATCCCATCAGCTCCAACCAGTACCACATTTCCTTCTCCAGTGTTTATGGACATCTTATTCTCTTTCTGGTTCAACTGATGTAGGTACTCTTCTCAAGATCTTGTTGGAACTGTATTAGAAATCAAAATCTCCTTGATAAGTTCACATAATCCAGGTGATCTAAATCTAGTATTCCCATGCAGACATCATCTTTCATAATACTTGAAGGTGAATGTTGGTTGAGATCTTCAGGCTTCTCAAGCAAGGAAGCAAGAGGACGGAAATTAACGAAAGCTTCACTCTGCCACAGTAGTGTTGTCATCTCACACATCTTGACTTCATGGTCTGGCTTCTCCTTCTTCCTTGTATAACCAAAAATCTTTCATGCATGTGCAAGAGTAACATGCGAGTGCAACGCAGTGAAGCTCTCCCAAGGACACGTCTCAAATTTCGCTATGCTGTCTGAATCAGACTTTGCCACCAACCACCCTACCAGCCTGCTCTGGGAGTGTTACTTCTCTACTGTATTCGCTCCATTGTGGAATCTCTTTCTCTATGGTTTTAGTCGAGAGTTCAAAACCAATTGTCTCTACCAGTGAAATTAGTTACGTTGTTGTTGAAGACATGTTTGGTCTTTCTCATCGAGTGATAAACTGTCAAAAACTCAGTAAAAATCCATTCATTATGATATTGCTGACTAATTCCAAGTGCACTGCCCTATACACAGCAAATGTAAAGAGCATAATCCACCTCTTCCTTTTTACCTTCAGTATCAAGAGTCCATCAAGATCTACACCTGTCACCTCAAATACCATATCATCTTTTATTCTGTTTTCCGATAGAGCTACCGCCTTCTTAGCTTCATGCCGTTTTTCATCTCACACATCTTGACTTCATGGTCTGGCTTCTACTTCGTACTTGTATAACCAAAAATCCTTCACGCATGTGCAACAGTAACATGCGAGTGCCAACACCCACTGGCTTCTCTCTAAACCTGAACAGAACAGAGGGAATAAGTTCAATTAAGTTTGGACCTTTGTCATACAGTCATTCAGTGAAAACTCCCTCTTCCTTTTGCTGGATGCGTTGAATATTGGCCTAATTCACATTGTTGCACTGTCTTAATTAAACCCCGAAGAGGTAGAATGTAGCCTTTACTTCTAGTTCCTTCATAATGTCTCTCTTCAACAATACCATCTTTAGCCTATTCTCGCAGTACAGCATCATACTCATCAAATTAATTCTCACGAATAATTTTCTCAGTCATGGAACACAGTCTTTTTTCTGCAACCTCCTTGTGTCATATATTACTTTCAATCCCTATTGGTTCCTAACTCTTTTATCAAGAGGGCAATGATGTCATTGAAATTATACTTAAGGAACTGGAAAGGATGGTAGATAAATTCCATTGTCATATAGCAGCAGGAATAAATGAAATTAGATCTGAAATGGTGAAGTATAGTGGGAAGGAAGGGTTGAAATGGCTTCATCAAATAAGGTTATCATGGAGTGTTATTAAGGTACCTTTAGATTGGATGAATGCTGTAATTGCACCTACCTATAAGCAGGCAAGGAGGAAAGATTGCACTTATTATGAAGGTTTCTTAATTATCAGCATACATGGCAAGCTGTTCACTGCCATCATGGGAGGGAGGTTGAGAGTAGTGGTTGATAGGAAGTAGGATGAAGAGCAGTGTGGTTTCAGGCCATAAAGGGTTGTCAGGATTGTATTTTCTCTATTTGCTAGAATTTTGGAAAATTTTTGTAGTTTACACAGATCATCTGCTAAAAAGTATAAATTGGCAGGAAGGGAATCAGTAAGGTGAAAATTTAGTAAGCAATCTGGCATATGCTGACAACTTTATCTTAACGGCAGATTTTTACTAAATCCTGCAGTCTTCCGTCTTGTAACTTGAAAATAGCTGCAATGTGTATGGTATGAAAATTAGCCTTTCTAAGATTAAATTGATGTCAGTAGGTAAGACATCCAAGATAACTGAATGTCAGATTGGGGATATGAAGTAGGAACATGTAGGTAATTTCAAATATTTAGGATGTGTGTACTCCCAGGCTGGTAATATAGTAAGTAAACTTCAATTAAGCTAATGCAAGCTACTCACAGTTGCAATCAACAGTATTCTGGAAGAATGAAGTCACCTCCTGGACAAAACTATCTTTACATGGGTGTGTTCTCAGACCGACTTTGCTTTAGGGAAGTGAAAGCTCGGTAGACTAAGGATAACTTATTCACATCTTAGAAGTAACAGACATGAAAGTAGCAAGAATGATTGCTGGAAAAAACAGGTGGGAACAACAGAAGGAAAGTACTTGTTATGAAGAAATAAAGGCTAAGTTAGGATTGAACTCAATGGATGGAGCTGTATTCTTGAAGCGTTGGTGGTGTCATGTGAGGTGAATGGAGCAGGATAGGTTACCTAGGAGAATGGCAGAGTCGGTCATAGACGGTTAGAGTAATACGGGGAGACCAAGGCGATGATGTTTAGACTCAGATTCTAATGATTTAGCGATAAAACATGTAGAACTAGTTAGGAATAGGGGATTGTTATGGTGATTAGTACATACACTGAGGCTTGCAGACTGAACACCAAAAGGAATAACAGTCTGTAATAAATATGTATCTATATATTCCTTTAACAGGACATTTCATCATGTGCTCATGGATAACAATTGCATTAGCGCAGTGTCCGTGTTTGCCACTATTGGCAGCATGGTCTGAAGATATCCGGAAGATTCCTCTGCTCTTTATGCAGTACAAAATACTAAATGCATTCTTACATTCAATCATCAGTTTATTGCCTTATTACATGATATACAAAAATGCTATCCAATTTGAGTGTTGGTTCACTTTTATTTCACCCCCTTGATGGTGATATTAGATCAGTCAGCCCCATTAAGGAAGAGTGTTGGTATTAGAATAAGAATAAAACAAAATTTTCAAGGAAATGTCCCTCTCATCTTAATTTAGCCATTCAGAATATGGATAATAATAATAATTGTACCGGGCGGTACACCTCCGCTCCGCTAATTCAAACATTGCGCCAGTTGAAACTCCTCTACTGGAGGAAACCTGAACTTTAACTACAGTGTTAATTCTTAAGTTTCTCAGATGATGTCCCTACTTGTAAATTTTGAAGTGTTCTGAACTGTGTCGTTTTCGATGCATTTTTGTTTTGTCTGTAGCAAGAAGTTTGAACATTCTCTTCTAGATGGCACTACTGAAGGACTACAATTATGCACCCTAGTGCAAAGTGAAAGAACTGTGTTTTTGGAGAAATTTTGTATTTATAAGTTTGTTCCTTATTAAATTTCTTTCAGCTTGTGTTTAAGTTGGCAACGTTAACCCTTTCTTTCTGCCAGTTTTGAAACTGGCCAATCATAAATTTCTGTAATTAATTTTCCACCAATCCGGGTTTTCTTCTTCAATTCTGACATGTAATCTTTTGGTCGTCCAATAAAAAGCTTGTGGGCGGGTGTTATCATTCAGGAAACGTCTCGAATGTTCCGCGAGGGTATATAAACAGCTGATTTTCGGGTCTCTGCGCCACTTCAGTAACTTCTATCATTGTGTAAATTATGTAGCAGGGGGCGGGAAGCGCCTCTTTCTTCGGGCAGCAGTTCATCCAACAGGTAATGGCCGTTTTATAACTTATTTTCTTGCCAGCTCAGCAGTTTAACCCTCGCGGCGGGTTCGAAACCTTTTACCATGTAACTGTCCTCTAAAATGTAAAAGACTCTTGATTTAAATTCTGCCTCTGTAACTACATATGGGGATAGAGAGAGCTTAACCCTCTCGAGCTCCCACTCGTATTGCTTTGAGGTGAACTTATTTTCACAACCGTTTCTTCCCTTCTAATGTAATGTAAATCGTTTTCTCATATAAGTCACCTCTTTAGGATGGGATTAGCCCTTGCATTAACGGCCTAGTGCCAAGTAGGTTTTAAATAAAGTGTATTAGGAGTGCAAGGACGCCTCCTCTCAAGTTGGTATTTTGGAGGCCATGTAATTGTCATGTTTCTTTAATGAATAGGCCTCAGTAGGTTGGGTAGGAAGGCGGAGTTTGGTGTGGCCTTTGATAGGCTTGAACTTTAAGAGCGGGTTGCTCTTTCTTAACATTTTGATTTCTGTGTGCCTCGAGCAGGCTTTACTGAGTAATAGGGAGCTAGAGCTCCTGGGCATGATTGGGGTTTTCTGCCCCTGTGTCAAAGCTGGTATCTGGCTAAAATTGGGCTAATTGCTCAAGAATTATGTGTCTGGCTCTCGGAGCCCAAAACCTGTAACACTGTAATTGTACATTCTCGATTTGTGGCTAGGCTACTGTGTACCTGTTATATTTGTTATTTCTTGATCTTAAAAAGAAAATATAACCTTGTTAAATTTTAAAGTAACTTTAATTTCGTAAGTTGAGACCTGTTCATCCCAGCACCTTCTTTCACTTCTGCTAATCCACCAAACCACGGTAACAAGTGGTAGCAGAGCATGGTTGAATGGGTCTCAATTTAGCCTCTTTTGACGGCTAAACATTGCTTTGTTGTTTTCGAACTCTAACAATTTTCTCAGTTGCTGGAATCTTTTGATTCTTCCTTTTTTTCAAAATTGTTTGTCATCATGCCCGGCCCTCGCGATGTCCTCCATCTCAACTATTTGCGCAAGGAGGCGTTAATCTATGAATTAACCATTAAAAATGTGCAATCTGGAGGCACGGTTGCGGTAGACACAAATAAGCTTAGAGAGTCCCTTGATTTGCCTATTTCCATCCCCACTTTGGGAGAGAAAGAAATTGACGACTCTCTCTCCACGATCACGGACAATACTACTGAGCTGGCATCTGTAATTACCTTTTTTGAAGAAAATGACCCTTCTCCTAATCAAATTAAACGTGTGCGAGCCAGGTTATTTCATTTTTCTAATAGAGTTAACGATCTGTTGTCTCTGAAGTTTGAATGACGTTCAGAGGAAGGAAGCTAGTATGGTTCTTGAAAATCTTTCTGAATTGTCCAGTAAGGTTACCCAATTGTTAACTGGGGAAGTTCCTCCCAAAACTGATCAACCCACTACGGTGAATGTAGGTAGCGAGGAAGAGTCTCCTAAGGGAGAAGTCAGTAGGAAAACCGTTGGAGCTCAACAAATCTCTGCCCCATTGGACAACGAGTCTGAACGCCGTACCTCGTTGAATAATGTACGTTCTGAATTAGCTTCTTTGCCACTTAAACCTTTACCTACTACGTCACCCGAGTTCAGCAGCTTGCCTCATCCATTAGCAATGTTGCTCAAAGGTATTTCTAAGTTTTCTGTTAACACTACCAGTGAAGTAATTTCATTCTGAAGGTTTTTAGTTGAATTTCAGGATCATGCCCTTGTTTTTTCTCTTTCTCCGTGTCAAATTTTGCAAATCATTTACCCCTATGCAATTGGTGTTCTCTCGGACAAAATTGTTAGGGCAATAGCGGAACAGTCATCTATTGAAGACTTTCATGCACACCTTCTTGCAAATTTCATTCCTGCTCGTGCGAGGTCATCCCTGATTCAGAAGTACTATTATCGTGTACAGCGGTTGGATGAAAACTTGGCAGATTTCATCCAAGATATTAAGTTCTATACTAGGGTATTTTGCTCTTCATTTTCCCGAAGACCAAATCGTTCATGCTATTGTGGAAGGTATTTCACCATCCTATAGGTCATATTTGTGTTTCGCGGCGTGCCCGCAAACCTTCTCTGAACTTGAAGCTTTGGCTGTGTCAGCCGAAGGGGTTAGGTATGCGGACACATTACGTGTTGCCAGGGAGCCCCCTCCGCCATGAAGTAACTTTCGGCCTACACCCCGCCGAACCATCACGGTCCGTAAATGTTATGCCTGTGGGTACCCTGACCATCTTCGGAACAAGTGTCCATCAATTAAATCTAGTGGAACAAGGAATGGAACAGGGTCATCGCAAGGTTGCTTTAAATGCGGCGCGTTTTCTCATATTGCCAAGAACTGCCCTAATGCTAGCAGCACCCCTCCTGCTCGACTTCTGGTGCAACTTCCACCAATGCCAATAATAATAAGTGACTAGTGGCGTCGGCTGAGTTGGCGAACCCTTCTTCTCGAGGCTCAGCCCTAAGTAAACATTTTGAAATTTCTGGGAAAACTCAGGCGCCAAATTTATCTTTTGAAGCTCCCAAAGAATGTCTTAGGATTGCGGCGGATACCCCGCACCTGTGCCTTTTCTTAAAATTGAGTTAAATAATGAGCCTATAACTGCTCTTTTAGATTCAGGCAGTGTTTGTTCGATTATTTCGGCTGAATGGTATTCGAAATTGAAATCTGTTTGTAAGCTTCCTGACTATTGTTCGTCTTCGGTTCAATATGTTTCGGCTAATTCATCTCCATTAGAAATTCTAGGCTCTTTAAATGTCAAAATTCGTATTTCTAAATTTACTTGGAAAGTTAAATTGTTTGTGGCTAAGCATGTGTCTTGCCCCATTATATTGGGAGCCGACTTCATGTCCCATACTGGTCTTGTGCTCGATATTCAGAGTAGGTCGTGCACTTTCAAATTCGCTTCTAATTGTAAAATCCCCTTATTGAAATGTAATTCTGCACCATGTTCATCTATTTCGCCTACGCAGGATGAGATGTTGTTAGATCTTAGACATCTACCTGAGGAGCAGGCTGACAGTATTTGTAAGTTGTGCCAGTCGTTTCCAGAGGTGTTCTCTGATACTCTTGGTGTTACTGACCTGATCGAATACAAAATTGAGGTCACGGATTCGATTCCTGTCCGTTTTCCACCTTATAGGCTATCTCCACCTAAAATGAAGGCATTGAAAGAAATCATCGATCAAATGTTAAAGGATGGTATTATTAGGCCCTCTATGTCGGCGTATTCTTCACCTATTTTTCTAGTCCAGAAACCCCAAGGTGGCTTCAGGCCTGTCATTCATTATAGGGCTCTCAATCGGAAGGTGGTGTTACAATCTGTGCCCCTTCCTGACCTTCATTTTTGTTTTTCATGGTTTCGTAAAGCTAAGTTCTTTACCATCTTGGATCTAAATCAGGCCTATAATCAAATTCCTCTGGCTGAAGAATCCAAACATCTTACAGCGTTCGCCACGGATTGGAATTTGTATGAATACAACCGCGTGCCTTTCGGGCTCCCCACGGGAGCAGCTGTACTCACTAGACTGCTAGATAGGGTCTTCTCCGACATCAAATTCGAGTACTTGTACCACTATTTAGATGATGTCGTCGTATTTTCGGAGACTTTCGAAGAACATCTAGGTCATCTAAAGGAAGTTCTCAATCGCCTTCGTAAGGCGGGGCTAACTGTGAAGTTGTCCAAGGTAGCTTTCGCTAAGCCTTCCATGTCATTCCTAGGGCATATTGTCTCGCCCGATGGTGTCGCAGTCGATCACTCTAGAACGCAGGCCATCCGTGATTTTAAACCTCCCAAGGACATAAAAGGTATTGCCAGGTTCATTGGTATGGTGAATTTCTTCAGGAAATTTATTCCTAACTTCGCTAATAGAGCGGCGCCCTTGAACCTTCTTCGTAGGAAAGGCATCAAATTTGAGTTGGGGCCTTCTCAACAAGCCGCTTTTGAAGACCTGAAATTAGCTCTTTGTAATGCCCCTGTCCTGGCTATGCCAGATTTCTCGAAGAAATTCATCGTCCAAACCGACGCGTCGTCGTCGGCGGTAGCTGCAGTCCTTCTTCAAGAGACTGAACTAGGGAGGCGACCCATCGCCTATGCCTCTAGGACTCTATCGGCTCAAGAAGCCAAGTATTCCATCTATGAGCTCGAAGGTTTGGCAGTCTTATTTGCCTTAGAAAAGTTCCGTCTCTATCTGGAACATGTCAAATTCGACTTGGAGACTGATAATCAAGCCCTAAGCTGGGTCTTAGGTAGGCCGCGTCGTACTGGTCGTATAGCCCGGTGGGCCATCCGAATTTCTGCCTTCCAATTCGACGTTAGGCATATCAGAGGTACTGAAAATGTTGTCGCAGGCGGACTCAGCCGTATGCTTTCCAATGACGTCTCGACCCATGAATCGGTCGATAGTTCATCACCTCCCGAGTCCATGCTATCTGAGGTTAATGCCATCTTAACAGATGCTCCCATGCTCTTTAGGGATATTGAGAAATACCAACGTGAAGATCCAACGCTGGCTCCGATCATGGAAACCCTTTCTTCTGGGGAACATGTTGTCCCTTATGTACTGAGGAATGGTGTTTTATGTTGCTCTTCGAGGCATGATAAGATGATGAAAGTTGTAGTTCCAGCTGTTCTTGTACCTATGATCATCAAGTACTATCATGAAACCCCATTGGGGGGGGGGGCAGTTAGGCATCTTTAAAACCCGTGAAAAGATTCGTGAAATGTTCATCTGGAAAAGCATGGACGGTGAAATCCGTGAACTAGTAAAGGCTTGTAAATCTTGCTTGCTTAGTAAACCCATCATGTCTACCAAGGTAGGCCTTTTGTCTTCTCATCAAGCGTCGCGCCCCATGGAACGTCTCTACATCGATTACGTAGGACCCTTCCCCCAGTCAAAGGGGAATGCCAACAAGTTCATCCTTGTATGTGTAGATGGTTTTACAAGATTTTCTTGTTTATTCCCGACTAAGCTGGCTACCGCTCAGTCCACCATTACTTGTTTAAGTTCAATCTTTGCTTCTTTTGGTCCGTGTCAATATATTGTGTCTGACAATGCTAAGGCTTTCACATCTAATCTATTTCGTAAATTATATTTTGACCTGTCTATCTCTCATGTGACAACTTCTGCTTATTATCCTCAACTATCTCTGGCTGAACTGGTTAATCGTAATCTGAGGTCCGCGTTGATTGCCTATCATCATGAAGATCATTCTAGGTGGGACACGTCCCTGCATTGGTTAGCTTTTGCTTTGAATTCGGCGGTTCATGAATCTCATAAGTTTACTCCAGCTTCTTTCATGTTCAAGTTTGTTCCCAACACGCCGCTCTCTAACCTCTGGTCTCTGAGTGACATTCTACCCGAGACGATAGATCCAGATAATATTAAAGATATTTGGAAGAAGGCTAAAGCCAATCTTAAAGTGTCTCGTGAAAAAGTTAGGGAAGGATATGATCGTGGACGGAGACCCACCAATTTGAAGGTAGGTGACCAGGTGATGGTCAAAAATTTTGTTCCCGCGGGCAAGCTTGCCCCCAGATTTCATGGGCCGTGTATTATTCTCGATTTTCTGACACCCGTTACCTTATTGCTAAGCAATCCAGTCACCGAGAGGATATTTAGGGTTCACCTGTCGCAGGTGATACCTGTGTAGCTTCCGCGCTAACGTAGCTGATTTGATATTTGCTTTAACATTTTTGAAAGTATTCGGAAAGTTATATTTTTTGGGGGGGGTTCATTTTGAGGCCTTCTGCCCTGGGAATCAAGCTCTTTGTACCTAAGCATTTATTGTAAAACCTTCCCCGACCAGTTAAACTGCCATCCTGTCCTTACCATGGCCATTACCACGCTCCCGTCTCCTGCTCAACAACACACAGTGGCTATTTAAATGAAATAACTATCTCCACGCCGCTGGCCCCTCAACATCACCACAAAGCCTGTGCCCTAAAAGAATTATGGTCCGACAAATTCTGCCGTCGAGATCTTAATGTTTCAGTGCCCCCGCAGCAGCGCGGCGCCGTACCGCTCCTGAGGCAGGGTACGGGCCCGCCCTTCTCCAGTGAGGCCAACCTGTGTACGGCGAGCCGGAGCCCTCCTCCCGGCCAAGGCTGATGTGCGGCGCACAACCTGCTACTTGCCCGCGGCCTGTATACGTTCGCCGCGGGTGCGGCGTGCTTCTACTCCACTACTCCTCTCATAGTGCGGGCGAGCGATATCTCAGGGTACTGAGGGGTCCGAGCGGCCTCCTCTGGACACAAGCAGCGGCGGCTGGTCTGGCCGTCAAGCTTAATCAACATTGAATGTACTTAATCAGCCACATGGACATTTAATATCAACAATTACTACGTTTTTGAATTCAACTGCAATATTTGGTGGACTTAGAAAATTTTCTTCACTTTCAATTATTAAAAGTTTTTCCTTCTGAATCCAACCTTTACAATTATAAAGACATTACATCAACAATAACTACAAAGAATTTTGAAACTGGATCCAATCATTTAAGAAAATTTGGTTGTAAATACTTCTGCAATTAATGTCCATATCAACATCATAACTTGGACTTTGTTTTCAAACAAATTTGTTGTGTCACCCCCTGGAGAGACTTTTGGGGGGGGGTAGGTCTGTACCGGGCGGTACACCTCCGCTCCGCTAATTCAAACATTGCGCCAGTTGAAACTCCTCTACTGGAAGAAACCTGAACTTTAACTACAGTGTTAATTCTCAAGTTTCTCAGAAGATGTCCCTACTTGTAAATTTTGAAGTGTTCTGAACTGTGTCGTTTTCGATGTATTTTTGTTTTGTCTGTAGCAAGATGTGTGAACATTCTCTTCTAGATGGCACTACTGAAGGACTACAATTATGCACCCTAGTGCGAAGTGAAAGAACTGTGTTTTTGGAGAAATTTTGTATTTATAAGTTTGTTCCTTATTAAATTTCTTTCAGCTTGTGTTTAAGTTGGCAACGTTAACCCTTTCTTTCTGCCAGTTTTGAAACTGGCCAATCATAAATTTCTGTAATTAATTTTCCAGCAATCCGGGTTTTCTTCTTCAATTCTGACATGTAATCTTTTGGTCGTCCGATAAAAAGCTTGTGGGCGGGTGTTATCATTCAGGAAAGGTCTCAAATGTACCACGAGGGTATATAAACTGCTGATTTTCGTGTCTCTGCGCCACTTCAGTAACACCTATCATTGTGTAAATTATGTAGCAGGGGGCGGGAAGTGCCTCTTTCTTCGGGCAGCAGTTCATCCAACAGGTAATGGCCGTTTTATAACTTATTTTCTTGCCAGCTCAGCAGTTTAACCCTCGGGGCGGGTTCGAAACCTTTTACCATGTAACTGTCCTCTAAAATGTAAAAGACTCTTGATTTAAATTCTGCCTCTGTAACTACATATGGGGATAGAGAGAGCTTAACCCTCTCGAGCTCCCACTCATATTGCTTTGAGGTGAACTTATTTTCACAACCATTTCTTCCCTTCTAATGTAATGTAAATCGTTTTCTCATATAAGTTACCTCTTTAGGATGGGATAAGCCCTTGCATTAACGGCCTAGTGCCAAGTAGGTTTTAAATATATTGTATTAGGAGTGCAAGGACGCCTCCTCTCAAGTTGGTATTTCGGAGGCCATGTAATTGTCCTGTTTCTTTAATGAATAGGTCTCAGTAGGTTGGGTATTTTTACCCCTGTTTTCATGTGCTTGGAGGTCAGCTTGAAGGTGGAGTTTGATGTGGCCTTTGATAGGCTTGAACTTTAAGAGCGGGTTGCTCTTTCTTAACATTTTGATTTCTGTGTGCCTCGAGCAGGCTTTACTGAGTAATAGGGAGCTAGAGCTCCTGGGCATGATTGGGGTTTTCTGCCCCTGTGTCAAAGCTGGTATCTGGCTAAAATTGGGCTAATTGCTCAAGAATTATGTGTCTGGCTCTCGGAGCCCAAAACCTGTAACACTGTAATTGTACATTTGTAATTGTACATTCTCAATTTATGGCTAGGCTACTGTGTACCTGTTATATTTGTTATTTCTTGATCTTAAAAAGAAAATATAACCTTGTTAAATTTTAAAGTAACTTTAATTTCGTAAGTTGAGACCTGTTCATCCCAGCACCTTCTTTCACCTCTGCTAATCCACCAAACCATGGTAACAATAATAATAATAACAATAATAATAATAATAATAATAATTGTGGCCTGTTGCAGATTTTTCGGACTGACACCTACAGAAATACATGAATGTCTAAGCACTGAGGCAAAGAACAATAAATGTGTCATATCTTACATACTGTGCATCTCAGCCATGGTGATAAGAAAAGGATGTGTTTCATTTAGACTCATTACACTGCACCAATTGACATGTGTCAGTGCTTATGCATTACAAAAGAATTATGCCTCCATAGGACTCTATTGGATCCTCATATACAATACAAGATAAGAATTGCATTAGTGCAGTGTCCGTGTTTGCCACTATTGACAGCATGGCCTAAAGTTATCAGTGAAGTTACCCATAAGTTAATGTTGATTTGGGCGATGTAATAAAGTCTTGTATATGTATAATTCAGTACTGCCAGTACGGATATGAAGCTGACATTATGCAGCACTACAAAAGATGCTAGTACTGCACATATTTAATTGATTTAGAGGCATATTTTACACACTATTAAGTTAAAAGAAGATACATGATGGTTCAAACTTTCAATACTATTAAAATAAGAAATGTAATTTTTACATACCTACTTAATTATAATTGGTACCAGTTTCGACCAGTATTGTTGGTCATCATCAGCCAATCACAAATAAGTATAAAAGACAATGCACAGGTAAATAAAATGTGAAGTTTAAATAATTCCATCAGTTGCTGTTTGTGAAGCACTGAAACACTTTAGGGAGCACTGTGTGTTGAAATTTCAGCCAAACTCAAATAAGCATAAAAGGCAATGCACAGGTAAACTAAATATGATGTTTCAAAAATTCTATCAGATGCTGTCTAAGAAGCACCATGACACTTTAGGGAGCACTGTGTGTTGAAAAAGCAATGTTATAAAGAAGTATAGGATCAAATATGTATTTTTAGATGTAGTTCATGAAGAAATGTGCCCATCCGCACATATGTCTTGCTACCCTTCAAGATCTTGCTCCGTACTACATTTATGTATTTGACCTATGACTTCTTCATGATTTTGGAACTATCAACACGCAGTGCTGATCTGTAAAATTATGTACTGACTCACAAACTACAACTAAAAATACGAATTTGATCCTAGACTTCTTAATAACATTGAATTTCCATCACAGTGTTCTTAGACACTTAGACAGCATCTGACAGAATTATTTAAACTTCACATTTTATTTACCTGGGCAAAGTCTTTTATACTTATTTTTGATCGGCTGATGATGACCAAGAATAATGGTCGAAACTGGTACCAATTATAATTAAGTAGGAATGTAAAAATTACATTTCTTGTTTTAATAGTATTGAAAGGTGAAACCGTCATTTATCTTCTTGTAACTTAATAGTGAACTCACCTCAATACTGATTATACCGATTAATATCTCTTAAAATTTTACACACTGCTTGCAATATAATCAACATATTCACTATATAAAGAAAGAACTACATAATTGGTGACTTAATCTTGATCAAGTCTGTAAAAATCAATTTCTTGTTGAATCGTCTGTACAAGACCAGGGTTCATTAAAACAGTACCATTCAAAAACACATAGTAGAATTACAAGATGAGTCGATCTGACCAGTAAAAAAGAATGAAATGGCTTTTAGTGTTGGGAGTGTCCGAGGACAAGTTCAGCTCTCCAGATGCAGGTTTTTTGATTCGACACCCATAGGCAACCTGCGCATCTTGATGAGCATGAAATGGTAATGAAAACGACACATACACCCAGCCTCCAAGTCAGCAAAATCAGCTAAGTTTGGTTAAAATTCACGACCCTGCCGGGAATTTAACCTGTGACCTTTGTGGCCAAAGGCAAGCACGCTAACCATTTAGCCATGGAGACAGACAATCTGACCGTTGAGACACTTCCTGTATGCAGCTTTGAGTTGACCAGAATTTTATATCCATCTCTGTTCCTCACACATGAGAGGATGAATTCCAGGTGATCCTGGCGTAAACTTCATATGAGGAGGTATCTTAGTACAGAATCCTCTCCCCAGACATATGTTTCTGCAAGACCTTGCACACTTTTTTTTTGCTAGGGGCTTTACATCGCACCAACACAGATAGGTCTTATGGCGACAATGGGATAGGAAAGGCCTAGGAGTTGGAAGGAAGCGGCCGAAGCCTTAATTAAGGTACAGCCCCAGCATTTGCCTGGTGTGAAAATGGGATACCATGGAAAACCATCTTCAGGGCTGCCGGTAGTGGGATTCGAACCTACTATCTCCCGGATGCAAGCTCACAGCCACACGCCTCTATGCGCACGGCCAACTTGCCCGGTTTGCACACTTCAAATCAAATCAAAATCAAATTCTCTTTATTTGCAAATGAGGTGCCTACCTCGGTGGCAAATGGTACACTAAAATACATTATTGTCAAGCACTAAATATAAAATTAACAATAGAAGAAAATGTTCCTATAATATAATATTATACAATTTATGCTAATAATTTTTTTCTATTAAACACACAGTTCATCCTTAATAAATTTATATTGTTTTCAAATTTCTGCTTATAATATCTCATGTACTACTTAAAAATATAGTCAACTGATATACAGTATGTGGAATTACTTCAAATGATACTTTACAACTGGTATAAGATTAAAATTTACATTGCATTTATTTACGTTTTTTCTTTAACCATTCTGGAACCTAAGTTGCATAACGGCCTGCTGCGTCTTAACCAGAGCCCCTTTTGCCACCACTTTCATAGTTCCTGAAGGGCCTGCACAGCTACCGTAGCGGTCCCAGGGCCCTCGAAGTCCCCACTGTACTTCACCCCTACAGGCAGTCCCCTACTTTGGCTGTCCAAACTCCTTAGACCAGGCGATGGATTTAATTTATTCACACACATTTTTTTATTCACAATAACCTGCATGGGTCGAATAGCCTCTAACATTTCATTTATTTTCTCTGTTGCTGTTTTTTCTTTTCTTGAATATCTGTACAGATTTTGGAAAAGGATCAAACACTACCCCTGCTAAACTGTTCCACTCCTTCACACCCTTCTCAATGAATGAAAATTTACCCCAATCGCTTCTGCTAAAATTCCTTCTAATTTTATATTTGTGGTCAGTCCTGCCGATATAATTATTTTCCAACTGAAGCCTCTCTTACTTAAAGTTTCCCACCCAAGTTCCTTTAACATTTCTGATACACTACTCTTTCTCCTGAAATCCCCTGTTACAAATCTTGCTGCTTTCCTCTGCACACTATCTATTTCTTTTATTAGGTATTCTTGGTGAGGATCCCAAACACTGTTTGCATATTCCGGTAATGGACGAGCCATACTTAACACAATGCTGTCCGCTTACATATCAATACATGTTTCCAAGCACGGTGCTCTGCAGCCGATCACGTATGAATACGTGTTTGTTCAAGTCTGTCTTCTGATGCCATCTACCGGTTATTGAGGAACTATTTGGAGATTTACGTTGATGTGCCTAAATGGCAGAAAATCTACGCTTCTTTTAGTACTGGTTTTGCCTGTTTTAGTGCATCAGGGGCATTTGTTGTTGCCTTTGAATATCTTCCGTGTATCCATCCATGCTAGTAAACAAAAATGGCAGCACCGGTGAACAAAAACAGTGGACTGACTCCTGGTGATACTATACATGAATTATACGATATTATATATTTCCCGTGATTATGAGGTGAGTGAAGATGAATTGTCAGATGATAATTGTGGTGCTAGTGTCATGCATTTATGTGAAAGTGATGCGTTGAATGACACGTTTATTGCACCATGCGAGCAATGATCTGATGCTTCAGGTAGGAAGGATGGTCTAGATGTAAGTACTGTTGATAATATTCTCCCTATTTCTGGCAGTGAGTGGCCTAACAGGATATTATACTGTTTTTGGAGTCTTTCTCGTGGACGCCTGGCGTTAAAACATTGCCGAGTGAACCTGAAAATATAGATTGTGATGTCAAGTTGTTCATTTGTAATGATTTGTTGGCGTATATGGTGGAGGAATCAAACAGATATCATTACCAAAATAAACCAAAATATAAAATCTCACCAAAAACTTTAAAGTGGACAGATATAACTGTGAATGAACCTAAAATTATTAAATTATGATACCCTGCAATAACTCCATGTCTCTGCCAAAACATTCCGGCCACAGGGGCCAGTTATACGTCAGATGGGCCGGACAGCAATGTATTAAGTAACTTTTCTCTTTTAATTCTTTGTTGCATCCTTTAAGTAGCCTTTTATGACATGTAACAATCTGTATGCTTTCCCAACAATGTCATCCACATGACCCTTCCAGTGCAAATTACTTTCAAATCTCACACCTAAGTATTTGCACTTGCCATCTCTTGGGATAACTACCTCATCCACAGTATATTCAAATTCAGTTTTAAAACGCCTGTTTGTAAATGTTGTAACAGTTGATTTGCGTCCATTAGCCTTCATGTTATTCTCTTCGACCTATTGTTGGATACTCTCAAGGTCCCTTTTGTAATTCTGAACAATCCTCAATGTTATTTATTTCCCTATAAGCAATTATGTCAGCTGCATACAATCTTATTTTTGATGTTGTATTATTCCCTAATTCATTTACGTATATTAAGAAAAGTAACGGACTGATTATACTACCCTGTGCAATTCCCTTCCAAACTTTCTCTTCCTGCAATACATTATTTCCTACTTTGACTTTCTGAACCCTTGAATTTAGAAATGTTTTTATCCAAAGTGTAACCCTTACGTCCAATCCTACTCCCTCCAATTTCTTTAATAATATTCCATGATCCACTCTATCAAAAGCTTTGGAAAGATCTATGGCTATGCAATCTAACTGGCCTCCTGAATCCAATTGATCTGATATGTCCTGCTGAAATCCCACCAGTTATGCCTCACAAGAAAATTTCTTTCTAAATCCATACTGGTTTCTCATGAACCAATTTTTATCATCACATATCCCTCTGATGTACTTTGATATTAAACTCTCCAGTATTTTACAAACTATACTGGTCAGGCTGATTGGTCTGTAGTTCTCTGGTTTCCTTTTATCACCCTTTCCTTTATAAATTGGTATTATTATACATTCCTTCCATTCCTTTGGTATTACACTATTATTTATGACATAGTCAAAGAGAAATTTTAAATAAGGCACTATGTGCCACCCCATTGTCTTTAACACTTCCCCAGTAATTTGATCACTTCCTGCTGCTTTTCCTTCCTGTAGCAGTTGGATTTCTCTGAAAATATCTTCATTTGTGAATGAGATGCTTCTTGTTTCCCTCTGTGTCTCTCCCTCTGTATCTTCAGTTTCGGTTTCCAACTCCTGACAGTCATCTACTGAATCTCTGAATTCCCTACTAAATAGGTTTGCTTTCTCATATCTGTTAAATAATGTTCACCCCCTTCTCCCACCATTGTAGGAATTTGGATTCCTTTTCCTTTTTGATTCCTGATATATGAATACAGCTTTTTCCCTTTTGAGGTCATTATCCTCTTGAAGTATGCCATTCATATAATTCTCTTTTGCTTCCTTTTTCACTCTATTCAGTTCCCTCATTAGCTGTTTTCTAGTTTCTCTACTCTTCCTACCCTCTTTGATTTTCCTGTTTACTTAACAAATCAGAAATGATACCATTCATTGCAGTTACTTTCTTAGAGTTACAGAGGGACGAACCGTCAGTTACCATAATATTATTAGGATAACTTATGCATTTTTCAATATCGGTACATAGTTTTGCCTCATTGGAATATTTGTTTGCAGCCTTGGTTTGCTTACAAGTCAGAGGGCATGATTTTATTAAATCAAATGCAAGATTTAGGAACATTGAAAACTGAATGGTACTTTCAAAATCAGTAAACGCGTCAAGACCCAGATCACTGCAAAATTTAAGGAAATGTTTATCTTCTGTCTCACCCACTCCAACTTCTTTCTCTTTAATCTATAACCAGTGTGCAGGCCTTTCACTTCCTGTAATAGTACCATGTTCTTCCAGGTATTTGATCCCAGTAATATTTTCTTGGTCTGGAGCACTACCATCAAAGAGAACATGCTTTTCTACTAGGGAATCCATTGCAAGTTATATATTGTGAGCAGCATTGGCATTGATGTTTTCATGGCCCATACTTATAGACATGATACTGTATAGTATTAGTATTAGTATTTATTAATGAACATAACAGGCATTCCGCCCCTAATACATGTTCACAATAATAAATAAATAAATAAATAAATAAATAAATAATAAAATTAATAAACGTAGTCCAACCTAAGCCACCACTCTCCACCATATACCAAATAAAATGAAATGAACAATAAAACAAAAAGACCTAACGCCACGGTTCTATACCAGAACCAACTCCATCAACACCAGTTTACAACAACTCACGAATAAAAATAAAAGAAAAGCTCAGCCTGGTCTATGTTTACATTCTACTGCTGATGTTGCAGCTTTCTGCTTGTTATCACTTGATACTGTATAGGCTTTTGGGCTTATGCCATGTCAAGAAAATTCTTTACGTTTCGCAGAGAACTGTGCTCCACATCGTCAGAAGAAAATCTGTACTGTCCATGAGAAAGGCTTCTTAACAATGACTTTTATAATTTAGACGTTATGAATGAAGTGAAAATGGTAATTTCATTCACCACCAGATAGCTCCCCGGGCATGGCAAGTGCTAGCGTTCGAAGTGGAAGCCGATCGAACTTTCAGAATCAGTCCAAGAGTTTCAAATAGCATGTGTACGTAACATATGACATTGACAGGTTGCCTCTGATGGCTTTTCTTGGTTATGTTTTATTGGCAGTGAGCACTCTATTTTCTTTGTTTGCAAATGTGAGGGAAAATAAAATGCTTAGAACCATGTCATGTATGGCAGTAATAGCCACTGGTCATTTGACACATGTACTTAACTTCAAAGTGTGCAGAGCATAAATGACTGTATTGGGTGGGATACAATTTGTCTCTTTTTATCCTCACAACCCTTTGTTGAGGTAATTCCTTCATTCTCTGCAAAACGTGAAGAACTTTACCTTATTTTCTTGACATGGCTTAAGCCCAAAAGCCTATACAGTAGCATGAGGGAAATTTAATGCCTTATGTTCAAACTCTGCTGGATGTGGAAAAGAACACTGGGAGTTCAGTCTGACAAACTTCATTCCTAAGGCTATTAGTTGCAATCCCATCACAACTGCAGACTATATGAGTTTTTTGTATGAGCCCTCGTTCACTGGTATTTTTGAGCTCCTATTCAGTGTTGCAACCAAAAAGTCTAATACTTCCTTGGCCACTTCATACTCACCAGTGTCTAAATATCCCTGACCTAAGTCAACATAGACACAAAACTGTTTATTGTCTCACACCAAGTTCTTCTTAACAGCCATTTCATTAGACATCTAAGTTCTGAGGATTGACTGTGAAATACCCCTAACTTTTTCTTTCTTTTAAAAACTCTTCTCTGTAAAACCTGGACTGCCATCATTAGTGACAAAGATTTTGAAGATGTGGTGGTGTAAACATTTCCTGAGGTACTGGTAAAAACTTGGGTTACCATGAAGCATGACAAGGTCTTGGATCACCTCTTGGAAATAGCTACCCAGAACAGTGAGACCTGAATCATTATGTTTCTTGTGAAGACCTACAATGATTTCTTGCTGATGGAAGACTTTCCTCCTGATTCTCGTTGTTTGCTTTGCTGTGATTTCAGCTGGTTTTTTTTTCGTGCTAGCCTGCACCAATTCCTGCTTTAATTTCTTAGGGATGTGACAAAAGCTGTAGTTTTGGTCATAGGTTTGGTGATTTGAAAAATAAAATTAAGACAATTTTAAAACACTGTCACCCAGATCACTGCAGTTTTAAATTGCATTATAAATAGGAGCAGGAAATGGTTTGGGAAAGATAATTTTCAACTGTTTAATAGTCCCCACATTATATACTTCCGGTTTTCTTTGGTGGGTTTCCTCGGTTATGTCTTATTGGCAGTGAGCACTCTATTTTCTTTGTTGCAAATGTGAGGGAAAATGAAATGCCTAGAACCATGTCATGTTTGGCGATAAGAGCCACTGATCATTTGATACATATACTAAACTTCGAAGTGTGCGGAGCATACATGACTGTATTGGATGGGATATAATTTGTCACTTTTCATCCTCACAAATTGTTGAGTCAATTCCTTGGTCTTTAAAAAGTAAATCAGGAACCTGATCAAATGAATAATAACTCTGTCTGACAGTACTTCTCTGTTTAAACATTAAAATGGGTTTAATATCAAACAGGAATTGCAAAAGGAATGTCAGTTGTAATTCAGTAACACTTAGCTAAAACAAAATGTATCCTTGGATTAGTTACACTAATTAGTGCAGCCGTATGCTGAACATAGGGCTGGCATTCTTGAAACAACCATCTGACCTTTTGCTTCTCAATACATATGAAGTCCTTTCACAGTGCACAGTATATCTATATTGAGCAAGTGGCCATGCGGTTAGGGTCATTGCAGTTGTGGGCTTGTATTCGGGAAATAGTGGGTCGGACCCACTGTTGGCAGCCCTGAAGATGGTTTTCCGTGGTTTCCTCTTTTCATGCCAGGCAAATACTGGGGATGTACCTTAATTAGGGCAATGGTCACTTTTTTTTCCACTCCTAGCCCTTTCCCATCCCATCGTCACCAAAAGAACTATCTGTGTCGGTGCAACATAAAGCAAGTTGCAATATCCCTGTCAGCTGACCATATCTACTCGTGCCTTCACAAGGAGCACTTATGTCAGACGTACGGGCCCTCTATGATATTGTATATAACCTATAGGTTATTGTTCGTGTTGTTTAGGGCTTATGACTTCTATATGAGGTGGCTGCGCTAATCCATCTCTGGTGAGATACTGTGTGCTCAATATCTGTTGTCTTCTGGATTGGCCCAGAACAAGTTTGTCACTAGTATTTTGGGTCTCAGTCTCATCCTTCGCTCTTACGATATGAAAGTGACTGAGATATGAGCAGTATGGGTAACATCATTCCTAATACAGCCAGATCCTGTTGGAAAAGGTGTGAAATTGATGTTCATATAGCTAGTCTGTGTGTACGGTTCAGTGAACATGAGAGACTGGTATGTAACAGCACTGTCGGGCTGGAAGAGGAAAGCAATGGAAAACTACCTTACTCTTCATTTCCTTATTATGCCTCCTCAGTGACACCTAGCTCTGTATGGCAGCTGATGTTAGAGCTGTTGAGGATCCTCCCTGCCTTCAGGCTGTGCACTTCATTTACAAGAGGAAATACAGAAGATACATTTTCCTGCTGAGTTGTATTTTTTTGGTACAATATGTTAAAGATAACAGTGATACATTGTGAAGTTCTTAATATTTCAGAATTGGTTAGTTTATAATGAGCAGATTATTTGTAAGTATGTCTGTAGATTTTTGATCATTTGGTGATATGTTGGAAGGTTTTATATAATATAATCTTTCTACTCTTCAAAAATAACTCAGTATTCAAACAGGAAAATCCTCCACTCCTGAAGGTCTCTTAGTTGTCATGCTTTTATGGATATTCAACATGGAGATATTCTGACAAGTGATAATGAAGATTTGGAACTCAAACTGCCTCATTTACTAGGAAATGATGAATTGATAAGCCCACCCGTATATATGAGATTTGTAAGCTGTATAAATATATTTCCAGATGTGTCTGAAGAAAAATCCTAATATATTAACTTCTCCACAGGACAATTACAAAATTATATCAGAAGAGATGCATTTGAAGGAAGAACCAAAATCTGAGTTGGAAGTGCCAACAGAAACACAGGTGAACACATTTGAAGTAATCTAATATTTTGATGACATTATTCTGATACTGGAAATTGTAACAAACTGCTGAATAGACTTAATTGAGCAACTCCTCATTTTAAAGCAGACATTTTGAAGTTCCATGGAAAGATGTATAGTGAGATTTCCAATATTTTGAAATGATTTTCGTATTTTCTTCATGTAGTTTGAAATTTTATGCTAGGTAATATATAGTAGCCATTATTGTTCGAATTCCCTCGACTGCATGGCATCTGGTGGCTGGTTTCTTCACTGTTACTGCTACGTTATCCTAACTGGATTTAGGCTACGAGCATGGCTATCTTCCTTTTGTCATGTGCCAAAGACCTGCAACACATTTCTTCAAATATTGATCCGAGATGTCCGTCAGTAGTATAATGGGAGAGTTCGGCCGCACCTCCGCCGCCGCACGCCTCCTCCTCCTCCGCCGCCGCTCGCGGGAAATTTGAATTTTGGCGGGAGATTTGAATTTGTAAACAAAGCCACGTGCTTTTTGACAGCTGTCATCGACAACAACGCATCGCTAACCTCACTGCTGCCATCTTGACGGGCCTAAACCTCACTAGTGCCAACTTAACCTAACTAGCATGAGGTAAACAAAGCCACGTGTTTTTTGACAGCCACGTGCTTTTTGTCAGACAACAACGCATCGCTAACCTCAGTACTGCCATCTTGACGGGCCTAAACCTCAGTAGTGCCAACTTAACCTAACTAGCGCGAGGTAAACAAAGCCACGTGCTTTTTGACAGATTTGTAAACAAAGCCACGTGCTTTTTGACGGACAACAACGCATCGCTAACCTCAGTACTGCCATCTTGACGGGCCTAAACCTCAGTAGTGCCAACTTAACCTAACTAGCGCGAGGTAAACAAAGCCACGTGCTTTTTGACAGCCACGTGCTTTTCGACAGATTTGTAAACAAAGCCACGTGCTTTTTGACAGACAACAACGCATCGCTAACCTCAGTACTGCCATCTTGACGGACCTAAACCTTAGTGGTACCAACTTAACCTAACTAGCGCGAGGTAAACAAAGCCACGTGCTTTTTGACAGCCACGTGCTTTTTTGACAGCTGTCATCCGCCTTCTTTAAACTACAGAGCACCGTGCTGCCCTCTTTCGTCACCTTTCATCGGCAGTGCTGCCATGTTGACGGGCCTAAACCTTAGTGCTACCAACTTAACCTCACTAGCTCGAGATAAACAAATCCACGTGCTTTTTGACAGCCACGTGCTTTTTTGATAGCTGTCATCCGCCATCTTTAATCTATAGAGCACAGTGCTGCCCTCTTTAGCTACTTACCTTTGAAATGTGGTGGCGGATAATTTGAAAAATGCTTTTCGACAAGCAGCCATCTTTAATCCAGAGAGAACAGTATTGCCCTCTATGTGGTGGCGGCAAAGTGAAAAATTCTACGTGCTCTTGTTTGAAAACAAACTCACGTGCTTTTTTGACAGCTGTCATCCGCCATCTTTAATCACAGTGCTGCCCTCTTTAGCTACTTACCTTTGAAATGTGGTGGCGGATAATTTGAAAAATGCTTTTTGACAGCAGCCATCTTTGTGCACCGTGCTGCCCTCTTTAGCTAGATACCTTTGAAATGTCGTGGCAGACAATTCCACGTGACAGCAGCCATCTTTAATCAAGAGAGCACCGTGCTGCCCTCTATGTGGTGGTGGTAATTTGAAAAATTCTACATTCTCTTGTTTGGAAACAAACCCATGCGCTTTTTTTGACAGCTGTCATCCGCCATCTTTAATCCAGAGAGCACCGTGCTGCCATCTTTAGCTACTTACCTTTGAAATGTGGTGGCGACAAATTCCACGTGCTCTTGTTTGGAAACAAAGCCATGTGCTTTCTTGACAGCTGACATCCGCCATCTTTAATCTATAGAGCACAGTGCTGCCCTCTTTATCGTAGTAGATGTAAATTCGTCACAGCTGTCATCCGCAGTGCTGCCATCTTAACGGGCTTAAACCTTAGTGCTACCAATTTAACCTTACTAGCGCGAGATAAACAAATCCACGTGCTTTTTGACAGCTGTCATCCACCATCTTTAATCCATAGAGCACAGTGGTGCCCTCTTTAGCTACTTACCTTTGAAATGTGGTGGCGGATAATTTGAAAAATTCTTTTTGATAGCAGCCATCTTTGAGCACCGTGCTGCCCTCTTTGTGGTGGCAGGCAATTCCACGTGACAGCAGCCATCTTTAATCATGAGAGCACCGTGCTGCCCTCTATGTGGTGGCGGCAATTTGAAAAATTCTACATGCTCTTGTTTGGAAACAAACTCACGTGCTTTTTTCTGACAGCTGTCTTCCGCCATCTTGCATCACAAACCTCAGTGCTGCGCTCTTTAGCTAGATACCTTTGAAATGTGGTGGCGGCAATTTGAAAAAAATCTATGTGCTCTTGTTTAGTAAACAAAGCCACATGCTTTTTATGACAGCTGTCATCCACCATCTTTAATCAATAGAGCACTGTGCTGCTATCATGCAGGCAATTTCATCACCTGTCATCCGCCATCTTTAATCTACAGAGCACCGTGCTGCTCTCTGTAGTAGCGGGCAATTTGAAAAGTTCTGTTAGCTGTCATCCGCCATCTTTGAGCACCGTGCTGCCATCTATGTGGTGGCGGCAAATTCTACGTGCTCTTGTTTAGTAAACAAACTCACGTGCTTTTTGTCAGCTGTCATCCGCCATCTTTAATCTATAGAGCTCAGTGCTACACTCTTTAGTTGAAATATGGTGGCGGATAATTTAAAAAGAAAAATTCTACATCAGTCCTCTCTCGACGCTAATTGCACAAGATGGTGGCTATACATGACTCCTTAAAGGTGCTTATGCAAGATGATCGCTATACATAGACGCCCTTGGGATGCTTGCGCAAGATGGCGGTTATACAAGGCTCCTTATGAGGGATGCTTGCGCGAGATGGTGGTTGCTCTTATGAGGCGCCTTAAGGATCCATGACTAGAGACGCCCTAATGATGCTTGCGCAAGATGGCGGATGCAAGATGGCGGCTATACATAGCTCCTTATGAGACAGCCAGTACTCGATACAACATGTGATCAGAACATTGATTGATGTGTTCAGAACACAAAATAAGTAGAATCGAACACTGTACTCGATACAACATGTGATTAAAACATTGTGTGGTGTGTTCAGAACACTACATAAGTAGAATCGAACGCTGTATTAGGGGATACCTTTGTTTAGATTGAAACATAACAAGACTAGAATTGAACACTGCACATTGATTGATGTGTTCAGAACACAAAATAAGTAGAATCGAACACTGTACTCGATGTCGTTAACTTCAACATGTGATTAAAACATTGGCTGGTGTGTTCAGAACACTACATAAGTAGAATCGAACGCTGTACAACATGTTAGGGGATACCTTTGTTTAGATTGAAACATAACAAGACTAGAATTGAACACTGCACTCGATGTCGGAAGATCAGATTGAAACATAACAAGACTAGAATTGAACACTGCACATTGATTGATGTGTTCAGAACACAAAATAAGTAGAATTGAACACTGTACTCGATTGCAAGTGACTAATCTCATGTTTTAATCCGTATTGAAATCTGTTAGTATACAATAATAAAGTTTTATTATGAATCCACCTGTTCAATACATTATAATGTTGTTACATTAAAATAACTTCATTAGTTAAAAAGTTATATATGGGACATGTTTCGCTCCCTTATAGAGCATCATCAGCCAAATCCGAATCTCAAACAATTGTTATTTACGTAACAAAGACTTAAGAACCATTAGAACACTTTTGACAAACTTAAAACTTATTCTATTCAAAAATCATAAAATATAAAATCCTTGTATACATGGCTCAATTACATGTGCTTAATAGGAACATATATTAAAATTATGGAAGAGAGAGTACTAAAATATAAAATAAATAATATATATATCATGTCCAAAATCCTAGAAAGATGTGAAGATCAATCTTAGGAGCCAATTTGTGGATCTTCTTAGTAATGAGATCTGGTAAAAAAGTTATTTATCCCTTGTGGATAAGAGTCTATAAAGATTCAAAATTTATCGTCAAATTTGATGATTGAACTTATAACAGGATAAATGTTGGTCTTCAAGAAATTTAAATGCTTGTCATGTGACCTCGGCGAATGCTGTTGGAAAGATATATTCTTATAGTTGTCAATGACCGTTCGTTGAACTAATGGATTTTATAAAGATGATTGAAAGGGACGTAAATCAACGTTTGTATTGAAAGCTGCTGCTTGGTTTATCTTGTTGAATGTCTGTAACAAGAAAAGGAATCTTGTAAGTAATCGGAATTTGTGTTGCTAGTTAAGAGTGTGTTTCTAGAAACTTCACTTACCCCTCCAATTGCTGTTTGTCGGTTTGGTGTTGTCCGAGGTTATGTGGTGACTGTCTGTTCTGTGTCTACTCCTTGTGTTGTAAGAGTGAGGTGGTGGGGGTTGAGGGGAGGGAGTAGGGGTAGGAGGAGAAATGTTTGTGGGTGTGGTTTTGGAAGGGGAATGTCTAGTAGGAGCGCAGGGAGGGGTTGAGTTTTTTAATGTTGGATGATTATTAGTTATTTTGGGAATGAAAACTTTGGCAAAATTACTTTTTTCTAGATTGAGCGTCTTTAAGAGTTTCGGTAATTGTTCGTGCAACGGATTTCTTATTTCAATTTCGTCATTTAAATTTTTTTCCTTATTGAAATACTGGTCTAAGTGGATGTAAATATTTTCTAATTCTGTCATTAGTTTACCTTTTTCTATCTTCTTTATAATTTTTAGGTCTTTCTCTATGGTTGTAAATTGGTGGCCTGACTCTCTCATGTGAGCACTCATCGCAGAATGTTTGTTGTGCTTTGTAGCATTAACGTGTTCTAAGTATCTTGTGAGAAAGTTACGGCCAGTTTGGCCAACATATGAACATTTACATTCTACACATGTTAATCTATAGATGCCAGAGCTTAGATAAGGGTTCTTGTTGGAATTTATACTATTGTGGTTGAAAAAAATGTTTCTGTTTGTATTTTGTGTTTTGAATGCTACATTTACATCTCGTTTTTTGATAGGATTAGTTATTTGAAAAATGGCTGGATTGGTGAATGTAAATGTTGCGAATTTGGACTGCTTAGTTTTTTCGGGAGTAAGATTAGTTACTAACTTTTGTTTTACTTTATTGATGATCCGATTGACTGTATTTATTTTATATCCATTAATTGAGGCCAGATCTTTTATAAAATTGAGTTCCTTTTTTAAGTTACTCTCTGAAAGGGGGATTTTGTAAGCTCTATAAACTAAACTGTAAAAAGCCGCCTGTTTATGTGATTTTGGGTGAAGAGAATCATTTTTTATCGTTAGAGGGGCATATGATGGTTTTCTAAATATTTGAAATTCAAAACTATCTCTTATTCGTGTTACATTAATATCCAGGAAGTTTATTGAGTTGTTAGTTTCATCTTCTTTCGTGAATTTTATATTTGGGTCAATATTATTTAAGAAACTTAGGATTTTTTCACTATCATTTTTTTGGCTATCTATTATGACAAAGGTGTCGTCTACATACCTGATCCAAAGGCAAAGTCCATTTATTTTTGTGTTTATTTTGTTTTGCTCCAAATGATCCATATATATGTCTGCCAGTATGCCCGACGTGGGGTCTCCCATTGCTAGGCATGTTTGGTGGTAAATCTTTTTATTAAATGTGAAGTAATTATTGTTTAATACAAATTTCAGTAGGTTTACGAATTCGTCTATTTCACATCTACTTAATTTGCTGTATGTAAGAAGATTGTGTTTGATGATATTGATGGTTTCTTTAACCGGTATATTTGGATACATGTTGGTTACGTCGAATGAAACCATTTTATGTTGTGGTTGTAAATTGAATTTTCTTAGTTTATTACAAAATTCTATTGAATTTTTGATTGTTGATTCGTTGTTAAATTTGTAATGTCTTTTGAGGAAATAGTGTATAAATTTGGATGTTTTATACGTGGGACTATTTCTACTGTTTATTATAGGACGTATGGGTACGTTAGGTTTATGTAATTTGGGCAATGCCCTAGCTGTTGGTAACTTTGGATTCATATTTATCATTTTTTGGTGTTCTTGTTCATTAAACAAAAAAGTAGAATTCTTGAGGATAATTTTTAGATTCCGTTGAATCTTATTTATGGGATCCTGGTTTACGAGAGTGTAGGTTTTGTCTGAAAAGAATTCTTCTGTTTTTTCAATGTAGTCATTTTTATTTAAGAGGACTGTGGTTTCACCTTTGTCTGCTTTGGTAACAATTACATTATTTTTGTTTAGTTTTGTTTTTAGTGTCATTATTTCTGTTATGAGAGTGGAATTAGAACTTTTGTTTATTTCCCTTACGAAAGCCGGTAGCTTCTTTTTAACTTCAAATCTGATGTCGTTTTGTATATCTGGTGTTAATTTATTCAAGTTTGATTCAACTTCTGCTACTACATTGATTACGTCTTCTACTTTTTGAGAGTTAGGCCAATTAAATTTTGAACCTTTATCTAATAGGTTCATCTCATTATCAGTAAAGTTTGTGTTTGAGAGATTGATAGTGGTGGGAATGTTTTTAAGGTTAGAATTAGGATTATTTGCTCTATTGTTAGATTTGTTATGATTTGGTTTGTTTTCTTTTAAGAGTGTAAGTTTTTTATCTAGGGTTTTTTGTTTCTTGTCTAAAACGTCTGCAAGTTTCTCTGTTATATGATTTTGGATAGATTTCCGTTCTAAAGGAGATAATTCTTGTGCAATTACCAAGTGTGTACGATATAATTGCAAGTTCAAAAATGATTTCTTCCTATATAGAGCTTTAATTTCACTTTTCAGCCAGATCTCATTTATTTTGTTTTGAGTATCTGCTACCTTTGAATTAGATACGTTTTTTCTTTGTATAGATTTTAAAAACCTAGGTACTAATTTACATTTCAAACATTCTTTCAAGAACCAAATATCTTTGGATATCTTACTGATTTTGATTTTGAGATTCAGATATCTATTCTTTTTGTTTGTATTAGCCTGGTTGGCTATTTCATTGCAAGTGACTAATCTCATGTTTTAATCCGTATTGAAATCTGTTAGTATACAATAATAAAGTTTTATTATGAATCCACCTGTTCAATACATTATAATGTTGTTACATTAAAATAACTTCATTAGTTAAAAAGTTATATATGGGACATGTTTCGCTCCCTTATAGAGCATCATCAGCCAAATCCGAATCTCAAACAATTGTTATTTACGTAACAAAGACTTAAGAACCATTAGAACACTTTTGACAAACTTAAAACTTATTCTATTCAAAAATCATAAAATATAAAATCCTTGTATACATGGCTCAATTACATGTGCTTAATAGGAACATATATTAAAATTATGGAAGAGAGAGTACTAAAATATAAAATAAATAATATATATATCATGTCCAAAATCCTAGAAAGATGTGAAGATCAATCTTAGGAGCCAATTTGTGGATCTTCTTAGTAATGAGATCTGGTAAAAAAGTTATTTATCCCTTGTGGATAAGAGTCTATAAAGATTCAAAATTTATCGTCAAATTTGATGATTGAACTTATAACAGGATAAATGTTGGTCTTCAAGAAATTTAAATGCTTGTCATGTGACCTCGGCGAATGCTGTTGGAAAGATATATTCTTATAGTTGTCAATGACCGTTCGTTGAACTAATGGATTTTATAAAGATGATTGAAAGGGACGTAAATCAACGTTTGTATTGAAAGCTGCTGCTTGGTTTATCTTGTTGAATGTCTGTAACAAGAAAAGGAATCTTGTAAGTAATCGGAATTTGTGTTGCTAGTTAAGAGTGTGTTTCTAGAAACTTCACTTACCCCTCCAATTGCTGTTTGTCGGTTTGGTGTTGTCCGAGGTTATGTGGTGACTGTCTGTTCTGTGTCTACTCCTTGTGTTGTAAGAGTGAGGTGGTGGGGGTTGAGGGGAGGGAGTAGGGGTAGGAGGAGAAATGTTTGTGGGTGTGGTTTTGGAAGGGGAATGTCTAGTAGGAGCGCAGGGAGGGGTTGAGTTTTTTAATGTTGGATGATTATTAGTTATTTTGGGAATGAAAACTTTGGCAAAATTACTTTTTTCTAGATTGAGCGTCTTTAAGAGTTTCGGTAATTGTTCGTGCAACGGATTTCTTATTTCAATTTCGTCATTTAAATTTTTTTCCTTATTGAAATACTGGTCTAAGTGGATGTAAATATTTTCTAATTCTGTCATTAGTTTACCTTTTTCTATCTTCTTTATAATTTTTAGGTCTTTCTCTATGGTTGTAAATTGGTGGCCTGACTCTCTCATGTGAGCACTCATCGCAGAATGTTTGTTGTGCTTTGTAGCATTAACGTGTTCTAAGTATCTTGTGAGAAAGTTACGGCCAGTTTGGCCAACATATGAACATTTACATTCTACACATGTTAATCTATAGATGCCAGAGCTTAGATAAGGGTTCTTGTTGGAATTTATACTATTGTGGTTGAAAAAAATGTTTCTGTTTGTATTTTGTGTTTTGAATGCTACATTTACATCTCGTTTTTTGATAGGATTAGTTATTTGAAAAATGGCTGGATTGGTGAATGTAAATGTTGCGAATTTGGACTGCTTAGTTTTTTCGGGAGTAAGATTAGTTACTAACTTTTGTTTTACTTTATTGATGATCCGATTGACTGTATTTATTTTATATCCATTAATTGAGGCCAGATCTTTTATAAAATTGAGTTCCTTTTTTAAGTTACTCTCTGAAAGGGGGATTTTGTAAGCTCTATAAACTAAACTGTAAAAAGCCGCCTGTTTATGTGATTTTGGGTGAAGAGAATCATTTTTTATCGTTAGAGGGGCATATGATGGTTTTCTAAATATTTGAAATTCAAAACTATCTCTTATTCGTGTTACATTAATATCCAGGAAGTTTATTGAGTTGTTAGTTTCATCTTCTTTCGTGAATTTTATATTTGGGTCAATATTATTTAAGAAACTTAGGATTTTTTCACTATCATTTTTTTGATGCTCTATAAGGGAGCGAAACATGTCCCATATATAACTTTTTAACTAATGAAGTTATTTTAATGTATTTTAATGTAACAACATTATAATGTATTGAACAGGTGGATTCATAATAAAACTTTATTATTGTATACTAACAGATTTCAATACGGATTAAAACATGAGATTAGTCACTTGCAATGAAATAGCCAACCAGGCTAATACAAACAAAAAGAATAGATATCTGAATCTCAAAATCAAAATCAGTAAGATATCCAAAGATATTTGGTTCTTGAAAGAATGTTTGAAATGTAATTTAGTACCTAGGTTTTTAAAATCTATACAAAGAAAAAACGTATCTAATTCAAAGGTAGCAGATACTCAAAACAAAATAAATGAGATCTGGCTGAAAAGTGAAATTAAAGCTCTATATAGGAAGAAATCATTTTTGAACTTGCAATTATATCGTACACACTTGGTAATTGCACAAGAATTATCTCCTTTAGAATGGAAATCTATCCAAAATCATATAACAGAGAAACTTGCAGACGTTTTAGACAAGAAACAAAAAACCCTAGATAAAAAACTTACACTCTTAAAAGAAAACAAACCAAATCATAACAAATCTAACAATAGAGCAAATAATCCTAATTCTAACCTTAAAAACATTCCCACCACTATCAATCTCTCAAACACAAACTTTACTGATAATGAGATGAACCTATTAGATAAAGGTTCAAAATTTAATTGGCCTAACTCTCAAAAAGTAGAAGACGTAATCAATGTAGTAGCAGAAGTTGAATCAAACTTGAATAAATTAACACCAGATATACAAAACGACATCAGATTTGAAGTTAAAAAGAAGCTACCGGCTTTCGTAAGGGAAATAAACAAAAGTTCTAATTCCACTCTCATAACAGAAATAATGACACTAAAAACAAAACTAAACAAAAATAATGTAATTGTTACCAAAGCAGACAAAGGTGAAACCACAGTCCTCTTAAATAAAAATGACTACATTGAAAAAACAGAAGAATTCTTTTCAGACAAAACCTACACTCTCGTAAACCAGGATCCCATAAATAAGATTCAACGGAATCTAAAAATTATCCTCAAGAATTCTACTTTTTTGTTTAATGAACAAGAACACCAAAAAATGATAAATATGAATCCAAAGTTACCAACAGCTAGGGCATTGCCCAAATTACATAAACCTAACGTACCCATACGTCCTATAATAAACAGTAGAAATAGTCCCACGTATAAAACATCCAAATTTATACACTATTTCCTCAAAAGACATTACAAATTTAACAACGAATCAACAATCAAAAATTCAATAGAATTTTGTAATAAACTAAGAAAATTCAATTTACAACCACAACATAAAATGGTTTCATTCGACGTAACCAACATGTATCCAAATATACCGGTTAAAGAAACCATCAATATCATCAAACACAATCTTCTTACATACAGCAAATTAAGTAGATGTGAAATAGACGAATTCGTAAACCTACTGAAATTTGTATTAAACAATAATTACTTCACATTTAATAAAAAGATTTACCACCAAACATGCCTAGCAATGGGAGACCCCACGTCGGGCATACTGGCAGACATATATATGGATCATTTGGAGCAAAACAAAATAAACACAAAAATAAATGGACTTTGCCTTTGGATCAGGTATGTAGACGACACCTTTGTCATAATAGATAGCCAAAAAAATGATAGTGAAAAAATCCTAAGTTTCTTAAATAATATTGACCCAAATATAAAATTCACGAAAGAAGATGAAACTAACAACTCAATAAACTTCCTGGATATTAATGTAACACGAATAAGAGATAGTTTTGAATTTCAAATATTTAGAAAACCATCATATGCCCCTCTAACGATAAAAAATGATTCTCTTCACCCAAAATCACATAAACAGGCGGCTTTTTACAGTTTAGTTTATAGAGCTTACAAAATCCCCCTTTCAGAGAGTAACTTAAAAAAGGAACTCAATTTTATAAAAGATCTGGCCTCAATTAATGGATATAAAATAAATACAGTCAATCGGATCATCAATAAAGTAAAACAAAAGTTAGTAACTAATCTTACTCCCGAAAAAACTAAGCAGTCCAAATTCGCAACATTTACATTCACCAATCCAGCCATTTTTCAAATAACTAATCCTATCAAAAAACGAGATGTAAATGTAGCATTCAAAACACAAAATACAAACAGAAACATTTTTTTCAACCACAATAGTATAAATTCCAACAAGAACCCTTATCTAAGCTCTGGCATCTATAGATTAACATGTGTAGAATGTAAATGTTCATATGTTGGCCAAACTGGCCGTAACTTTCTCACAAGATACTTAGAACACGTTAATGCTACAAAGCACAACAAACATTCTGCGATGAGTGCTCACATGAGAGAGTCAGGCCACCAATTTACAACCATAGAGAAAGACCTAAAAATTATAAAGAAGATAGAAAAAGGTAAACTAATGACAGAATTAGAAAATATTTACATCCACTTAGACCAGTATTTCAATAAGGAAAAAAATTTAAATGACGAAATTGAAATAAGAAATCCGTTGCACGAACAATTACCGAAACTCTTAAAGACGCTCAATCTAGAAAAAAGTAATTTTGCCAAAGTTTTCATTCCCAAAATAACTAATAATCATCCAACATTAAAAAACTCAACCCCTCCCTGCGCTCCTACTAGACATTCCCCTTCCAAAACCACACCCACAAACATTTCTCCTCCTACCCCTACTCCCTCCCCTCAACCCCCACCACCTCACTCTTACAACACAAGGAGTAGACACAGAACAGACAGTCACCACATAACCTCGGACAACACCAAACCGACAAACAGCAATTGGAGGGGTAAGTGAAGTTTCTAGAAACACACTCTTAACTAGCAACACAAATTCCGATTACTTACAAGATTCCTTTTCTTGTTACAGACATTCAACAAGATAAACCAAGCAGCAGCTTTCAATACAAACGTTGATTTACGTCCCTTTCAATCATCTTTATAAAATCCATTAGTTCAACGAACGGTCATTGACAACTATAAGAATATATCTTTCCAACAGCATTCGCCGAGGTCACATGACAAGCATTTAAATTTCTTGAAGACCAACATTTATCCTGTTATAAGTTCAATCATCAAATTTGACGATAAATTTTGAATCTTTATAGACTCTTATCCACAAGGGATAAATAACTTTTTTACCAGATCTCATTACTAAGAAGATCCACAAATTGGCTCCTAAGATTGATCTTCACATCTTTCTAGGATTTTGGACATGATATATATATTATTTATTTTATATTTTAGTACTCTCTCTTCCATAATTTTAATATATGTTCCTATTAAGCACATGTAATTGAGCCATGTATACAAGGATTTTATATTTTATGATTTTTGAATAGAATAAGTTTTAAGTTTGTCAAAAGTGTTCTAATGGTTCTTAAGTCTTTGTTACGTAAATAACAATTGTTTGAGATTCGGATTTGGCTGATGATGCTCTATAAGGGAGCGA